>NC_141622.1:25786420-26116420 GCF_047967505.1 Dipteris shenzhenensis | reverse complement strand
AGAGAATTCAGAGAGAGAGAGAGAGAGACATATAGAGGGAAAGAATGACAAATCCTAGCAGCCAAGAGGATAGAGGTAGGGAGTTAGAGAGGCTAAGAGAGAGAGAGAGAGAGAGGGAGAGAGAGAGAAGAGGAGAGAGAGAGAGAGGAGAGAGATGGAGAGAGAGAGAGAAATAATTACAAATCCTAGGGAGAGAGAGAGAGATAAAGAGAGAGAATGAAAAATCTTATCCACCATGGGAGGGAGAGAAAGAGAGACTTGAGATAAACTAAGAGAGAGAATGAGTGGGATGAGGACAGAGAGGGAAACACATAAGAGTTGTCAGAGAGAGAGAGAGATTAAGAGAGAGAATGAGGTGTCTTGACTATGGCTACAGAGAGATTTAGGAGTCGAGAGAGAGAGAGAGAAAGTAAAGAGAGAGTTTTATATATTTACATGTTTTATATTATACTTTTAAAAAATTATAAAAGAGTGAATTTATGGTTTGTTTTGAAGGTGAGATAATATTTTTATATATATTCATCTTTTAAATTGAAAAATGTTAACTTTTCTTTAGATATTTGTTCTTCATTTCTCTCACATGCAGGTTTAGCCTCTACATCAAAACCCCTTCTTTTGCATATTTAAGCCTCTTAAACCCCAGCACATTAAAATGAACACAGAAAAAGAAATTATTTATTGCTTTTCTTCGCTTCGACGGTTGGTTTAGCATAGATTAGATTGCCTTAGAGGAGAGACAATTCTCCAAGTTGCCAATCGAAGCCATGCTCAAATTTTTCTAACTAGTTCCTAATCGTTGTCAGTCCCTTCGCTCACATGCGGTTTAACACTCATGACATGCTATTAAATAAGACCTTTTACCATTTACCAAGAAGTTGATCAGTGGGCATATTGCATGAGCAGATATCATGGACAGATTACATGTCATGGGACATATTGGAGCTTGATGATTATTGGTTATTTTTATTGCATTTGTATAAATATTTAAGCTCATTTATTGTCATAAAAAACCTTGTAAAGCCTTCTATGCTATTTTTTACATTTATTGTCATATGAAGCGCCTTGTAATAAACTCGACCATCCCGACCATTCACTATTTAACGAGTATCAATGGGCTACATAAGTGGATATCATGTGGGCTGTATAAGTGGATATCAGTGGAACAGTTTTTAGTGGGTAGATTGCATCATTTGGGTATTAGTGCACAGATATCAATGGATGGACAGATTACATGTCATCACGAAGATTGAAGCTTTATGACTAGAGGGCAAATCAATGGATGGATAGATTACATGTCTTCACGAAGATTGAAGCTTTATCACTAGATGACATTTTATTTCATTGTAGAGCTTTATTGGCTAATTTTTTTACATTTGTACAAATATTTAAGCCTTGTAAAGCCTTCTAGGCTATTTCCCACATTTATTGCCATATGAAGCCTTGTAAAGCCTTTTGGGCTATTTCCCACATTTATTGTATCAAGCGTTGTATATTGTACTTTACTTGTATGTATCTAAATTCTTCATTATCTTTTCTTGTAGGCTTATGGAGCAATCAACTAATGTGGGGGCTATCCTAAATGACTCTGAGATCAGAGAATGGGTCTCTGATGTCACTTTGAATTTGAAAGGAAAGGAATATAGCCCCAAGGGCTTTAGTAGGTGGACTCGATATCACATGGGCAGAAGAGCTTGGTTTCCTCATCAAAAGGAAAAGCGACTCTTTCTACTTATGTCAAAAAGGGAGTTCAATGACGTTGAAGATCCATGGGATGCTACTTTCTTAAAAAAAGATATGACTTCAAGCCTTGTAGTAGGCATAATGATGGAGCCAAAAGAGACTTTTATGGATATTTTTACAAAGAGTTCAAATCCTGAAGTTGGTGGTCTTCATTTTGTTGTGTCAAGGAGAGACTCAAAGACCTTTGTGATGCCTCCTCCTCAACCATCAAAGTTTCCAGAGCTGCAAAGTGCATTGGAGGCTCTTTCATATACGTGGGAGTAATTTCCTAGTGTGGTGGCAAAAAGGATGCATGCAAAGATAATGTTTGAGTACTTTCAGGATGCACAATATGCTCCTCATATTCAAGGATCTTCACATGAAGGAGATCAAAAAGCTCAGACTTCGATGTAGGGACAAGAAGAACAGGCACACTATCACAAACGTGTAGAACATGAGCGCAAACTTCTAGAGCAAGAAATGGTGGATGTAACTAAGGATGATGAAACACAAGCCTTGAGTGCATGGGAATTTAAAAAAATTGAAGAAGATCAAGGTCGATCCACTGCAGTTATGCTAGAAGCTCTTGCTAGCAAACCACGACGTGAAATGCAAAAGGCTAGTATTGCAAGAGCCACAGTTCCAAGCAGTAAAAAAAGGCATCGTCCCACTGTAGAGAGAGATAATGTGGATGAAAAACGGTTAAAAGAAGAGAAAGATGAAGAAGACTCAGAACCCGAGGCTGAAGATGATCAGGATGAACTCACATCAATCAAAAATCTTAATCTACGTCTTAATGAAGCAGTTACAGATAATGATGTGGGATATATCTGGGGTCAAAGGACGTGGTTTGTGAATGCCAAAGATGTGGAAGCTGTAGCTATCTTTACTAATAGTCTAAGCCTTGATATATCCTATGCATTGCAAATATACGAGGCTTTGAGAGATGGTAAAAGCCCTGTGGCAAGCAATGTGGTCTTGCGCCCAATAATGTTTTGTCCAATCAAAAATAGTTCTCTGGATCAAATAACATTTACAGGGCCTACACATTTCGAGGAAACCTTCAGTCGATTCTTTAAAGACACTCTTAAAAATATTCCACATGAACAAGGCGAAAAGGCACAAGGTGAGAATATGCTAAAGGAAGCAAAGAAGGAATTCCTCCTTCATTGTAGATTCCAGCCCATTGATGGTCAACATTGGGCTTATGCTTGTAATCAGATCGCAAAGGAAGCAAAGGAAGTCAAAAGACTCACTTCAAAAAAATTTGCAAAGATAAGTTCATTCCATTATTATCCTGCAACAATCTGTATATTCAAGCATGAGATCAAGTATTTGATTGAGTCCGAAAGACTTAATCATTATGTCCATGGAAAGCGTAAGATATCCTCAACATCAGAGGTCTTACAGAAGGCAAGGGTTATATGGACAACATTTGGCTCTCCAAATCTTGATTTGAAGCGAAAGGTCACAAAAGCAGACGCCGACACACTCACGAACTTCTATACTTCTTTGAGTGCAGTTGTGCCTAGGGGAACTCAAGAGTGAGAAGAAAATATGACAAGCCTCAAGGTGGTGAGGGACATATATTCCGACTACACTTCTATCATATTTTGTCCTGTTTAAGTGTTCAATGAGATGCTTGAAACGTGCATTGCTTGTGAGCATGGACAGTTGACCTATGAAGCTCCTTTTTTAATCTCCGGAAAGTCAAAGGTAATGGATAAGAAGGAGTTGACGGCAAGGATGTGAAGGCCTATAAAGTACTTCCCTGACAAGTATGCATCCATGGCAGCACAAAAAATTTTAAAGAAAGAATGGTTATTTGGAAAAAAAGACAAAGACCACTGCATGGAAGAATGCATCAATGTACTGGTGAGGCGTGATGCAGTGCATAGTGCCATTAAGTATTTGGTGTCAGAGAAACAAATTCCACTTAGTACTCATTGTAACATTGACTATAATGTGGTGAAGCATATAGCTTCTTTGTCAACACCCAAGGTAAATCTATGGGCAAACAGGTGGATTAAAAAGGATGAAGATGGGTCAGAAATAGTAACCTCTTATATGAGAAGGAATCCCACAACAGGTGGTTGCATATATGGAAAGATTAATCAACGAGATAAGGATGCCGACAGATATGCACCAAATCTTTCAATTCAATGTAGAGGTTACGACAGAGTCTAGAAAGCTTGTGAACTTCAGGGGAGTCTCAGAAGACGACTTCATTAAGAATGAGTCAGCATGGGATAAGCCACAACTATTCTTTATCAATGAAGTTTCTAGCGATGATATCCATAACTTCATTGATAGAATAGTATATACCACCATTAGCAAAGTGGCAATTTGCAACATTGTCATTTTTGTTGATAAAAAAGACAAAGAAGCCATGTAGGTTACTCTAGAGCAAGCATATTCATCAGATTTTAAGATCTATAGTGGTGTTTATGCAGCAAAGAGAGGCAAGAGAGAATGTGGCATAGCGATTCAATCTCTTGAATCATTCTTTTTGTGTATGCGGAGTCCCAAACCTGATCACTCCTTACAAAAGAACATAAGAGGGAATTCAAATAATTTGAGATTGATGCTAGAAGAGCAAGATATT
Organism: Dipteris shenzhenensis; assembly: GCF_047967505.1. Lineage (NCBI taxonomy): Eukaryota > Viridiplantae > Streptophyta > Polypodiopsida > Gleicheniales > Dipteridaceae > Dipteris > Dipteris shenzhenensis. The sequence goes on along the minus strand of NC_141622.1, from coordinate 26,112,096 downwards.
CCCAGGTCCATACATTATCAAAAAAACAACTATGGAAGTCCTACAAAAAGTGGGAGTCTCTTGCTTACCATGATGGAGAATTTGCTACCGGCAAGTTGGGAGGTCACCTTGTGCAGGATGGGATATTTATTTGAGGATCTCCTCAGAAAAGGCAACTCCAGAAATATTATTGAAAATAAGCATTTCATGGCTTATTTTCAGCTTCAAGCAGATCTAACCACATGCTATGAAAAAGAGATAGACCACAAGGACACTGATGACATGGATGATTACCTTGAAGATCATAATGTCCCAGTTGATGATGATGAAAAGATGGACTTACATGACTCGTTCAGAGAGAGGTTGGTGGATGAAGACAAACATGATGATGCCTTCTTTGATAATTATGGCTTGCAGGGTTATGAAAAAAAGGCCACTACCACAATACTTAGCAGTATGAACTCTCTATTTCTCAACTAAATACAATTTTTAAAATAAGATTTAAATTTAAAGATAATGAATCTAATCTCTCATATTTGTTTATAGGCAATAGAGGGAGAAGAAATGGATGAAGTCAATATGGAGGCACTCCCTTCTACTTCAGCAATGAAACCACCTCTAAATTTGATTGAAGAATCCCATGAGCACAAGAGCTTTAAAGACACCATGGAAAAGCAGAATGACCGCAAACATAGAATACAAGCTACAGAGACCCATTCTGCAAATTTAGCTGCATTGGATAAAATGGAGAGCTCATTTGAAGTTAGGATCATTTTGAAACGAGAACCTCAGTATTTGAGCTTTGGTAGAGAGGAGGTTTCAATCCTCTCCAATCCTTTAAAAGAGGTCAATGACAATGTTATCTTGGCCATTCTTAGGTAACGTTTGTTTATTTGTTGCTACTTCAATGAGCTAACATTTGTTTATTTATTTACAGTGTAGTTATATATCAGTTTCCTAGTGCAGAATGCAAATCAATTCTATGAGCTAATGTTTGTGCAATGTAGTTATTTCTCAGCTTCCTAGTGCAGTGCAGCATCGTGTCTACATGCTCGATGCTCTCCTTTCTTCTATTCTTAGCTCTCCTCAAAAGACTATAGGAGACGATTGTACCTGGTTAAGCCCTTTGAATTTAGATGGGGTGCAAGTCATCTTTATGCCTTATCATGAGGCGTAAGTATCAACTCTAACCTTATTTTTACTATTTCTTTGGCAAGTTTATGTAAAACAATAATCATTTTTATTCTGGTTGTGTAGCTCACATTGGAGTCTGATCGCCTGGGACCTTGAACTCAACCGTTTGTGGTTTGTGAATTCAATGGAAGGCTATCATGTCAACTCCCCAAGGTAATTGTTCTCTTAATATTTTTGTTACTTTCTTATTTTGTATCTTATGATCATGACATATTAATATATTTAATATGTCATGATGGATAGTGTTGCATATCGGCTAGTCTCTACTGTCAGAATAGCCACGGAGCAACAAGACCAAGTAGAATTCAAAAGACGTCTGCCAGTGGAGCAAAAAGATGGGCACAACTGTGGGTGGAGAGTTGCCTATAACTGCATGTTGTTTCTTAGAGAGATTTTTGATTTGGAGTTACTAGTCAAAATGGAATCATATACAGAAGCCGATCTACTAGCATTTCGGGCTAAGAGTATTCAGCGTCTAATTGCTACCATTGGGAAACAACCTAAAAATATGACTACATTATTGCAGCATGTATAAAACCTTATCTTTATACTTGTATGCTTGTTCAAGCCTTTAATTGGGATGTGTAAATCTCATAACTTTTTTATATTTTCCTCCAAGAGGAGAAGAGACTCAGTCTAATGAAAGCATGCTATCTTTATACTTCTATGATTATTTAAACCTTTATTTTTATTTGGGATGTGTAAATCTCATAACTTTTTAAATTTTTCCTCCAAGAGGAGGAGAGACTCACTCTAATGAAAGCATGTATGAAACCTTATCTGCTTGTTTAAGCCTTTATTTGGGATGTGTACATCGCATAAATTTTTTATATTTTTATAGCAGAAGGAGGATGTAGAAGACATAGCAAGTGAAGAAGAATACGATGTAGACTACTCTCTCAATAAGATGAGTCATGAAAATATGAATCTTTTGGAGCAGATTGGAAGTTCATTCACCTCTATGTTGTTAATTCGACAACAACCTCATTTTTTTGAATTTGGTGAAGAAGAGATTTCAATCCTCTTGAATCCTAAGAAAGAGGTTAATGTCAAAGTCATTACAACCATCCTTACCTTTGATGCAGCCTTTTCCTTGGCTTTATACTTTGCTTATTTTGATTAAACCCAAGAAGCTAATACTTTTTTTTTAAATATAGTAATGTTATAGCAAATTTTCCGCAAAATATACAAAGCGTTTCATATATGCTCGATCCTCGTATTTCGGAAGTGCTTAGCAACAAAGAAGAAACCATAGAGGATGTTTGCAAGTGGTTGAAGCACGTTCCTATGAATGACACACGAGTTATTTTTACAGCATATTATGAGAAGTAAGCATCAAACCCTACTTGTTTTTTCTATTGCATTGCTAGAATTGTCTCAAACATAGTAATTATTCTTTATTGATAATGCAGCTCACATTGGAGTCTGGTAGTCGTGTACATCTTTGCGAAGAAGTGCTTCTTTGTGAACTCAATGACATCCGTCCATGGCACTATGTTAGAGTAAGTATAGACTACACTTGTTGTCACTTCTTGACATGTAGATTGATATGCAATGCACATATTCACTGTTGTTATATGTTTTGATGTGCAGATCAACTCAAAAGTAAGTAGGTGCTATTGACACAGTAATGCGGCAATGTGACTTGGCACAACAAATAGAGTATATAACATGTCAGGTATCACATCAAGAGAATAGCCACATCTATAATTGTGGATGGAGGGTGGGCTACAATTGCTTTTTGGTACTTGGTCAAATTTTTGAGATACAAAATGACACCACATTGTCAACATATATGGATTTGCATCTCTATGCATTTATAACATGTACCATTCGAGCAATCATGAAGGGCGACATTATGGACCCTCACACAAGGCAAGTAGATGATAATGGCTCAGAGGAGTGCGAAATGAATGCCGTCAAAGAGTCAAAGGGGATAGAAGACCTCAACTCTACAAACATGGCTTCATTGGAAGAATTGGGAAGCTCTTTAAATGTTAGGGTTATGATTCAATATAGACCTCAGTATCTTGAATTTGGGGGAGAGGAGATTTCAATCCTCTCTAGAGTTTCAAATGAGGTCAATAACAACGTTATGATGGCCATTTCCAGGTTTGATACAAACTTTTTCTCTGCTTGATAATTCAATATTTTGATTAAATCTAATAAGCTAATATTCATTTATTTGTTGGTGCAGTATAGTTATCTCACGATTTGGTAGAGCCGTACAAAACCATGTGTATATGTTGGATTCCCTCCTTTCTCCTATACTTAGCGATAGAAGAAAGACGATAGACGATGTTTGTAAATGGTTACAGCCTTTACATTTACATGCCGTGCGAGTCCTATTTATGGCATATCACGAGATGTAAGTATCATGGCAACCTTTATTTTCATCTTATACTGGCAACATCGTGTTAAATAATAATGGTTCTTAATTATTTGTGTAGGGAACATTGGAGTCTGGCGGTTTGGGACCTTGAAGATAACTATTGTTGGTTTGTTAACTCGATTGCAGGCTTCCATGGCTCAGTGCAAACGTAAGTATTCTATTAATCTATTGTTACTTCTATATTATGTACCTTATGTACTAGACACACTAAGTTTTTTTAATATGTCATGATGATCAGGTCGATTGAGAAGTTGGTATCTGCTATCAGAGAAACAGGACAGTACAAAGACTTGGTAGACTTCCAAAAGCATTTAGTAGTAGAGCAGGAAGATGGGCATAGTTGTGGGTGGAGAGTTGCCTACAATTGCATGTTGATTTTCAAAGAAATTTTCTCACTTAAGCCACAAATCTCATCGGAAGACTCTTTGGAGCTCAAATATTCAGAGGAGGATATACAATTGTTTAGGGCTGAAATCATTCGAGACCTAATTGCTACCATTAGAATACAACATCACAACAACACAAAGCAACTATAGAAACGCTTGGTAGATGTGCAAAATAGCAAGCGCGTCTATAGGCGTTGCTTTAGTAGAGGAATTACGGGCGCGTCTAAAAGCGCATCGAACAACTCATCTATTTGCGCGTGTATTAACACGTCTACTTGCACGTCTAAACTGAGAAAATACGGGCCCGTCTAACATCGTGTTTATCAATGCGTCTATTTGCGCATGTATTAGCATGTTTATTTGCGTATTTACACTGAGAATCAGATGCGCATTTAGACGCATAGATAGATGCAAACCAGAGAATATAAAAAGTGAGATTTTGGTGTACATCATTGCTTTCCAAACATTGCCCATGATTACCAAAGCACATAATTTTTTGCAAGCCCACATATACAAGAATTAAGTGAGATGAGGAGAATGAGACAATATGTAAAACAGATTTGCCAATATCAATTATGTGGCTATAGTTCAATCTCATCCTCAATGAGATCAACCCTTGCCAAACTATCTACTTCAAAATCCAAACAAGTGTTTAGATCTACAAATACATTCAACCCACTACTACTTGTGCCACTCATGTGCTCATTGAAATCAGCATCTCGAATGGTAGGCTTGTCCTCACGGGTAATGGCCTCAATATCTGTATCTCCTATCTCATGATCATCCTCCTCTCTCGTATCACGGTCATCATCACATCCATGGCCATGATCATCCTCCATATGCTCCATATTAGTAAATGTACTATACATCACTTTGGAACGTGGCATAATAGGTATGACATGCCACCATCTATTATTATCCACCATTGGTTGATAGACAACCTAATTCAAACACAAATACAATCATGTTATTTTTCTTGCATCAAATATTTAAAAGCGAGTATTTTTATATTTGTGCACAGTACCTATTCACATTGTTGTGGTAGTACTAGTGTGTCCTTCCTACTTTGAGAAAACTTTGTGGAGTCAATAGTTACAAAGCCACTTGCATGGCGTTTGATTGTTGCATTAGGGTCTCTTTCCACCACGTCCTTAAACCACTTTACATCCAAAACATACACAAAGAAGCGTCGAAAGTAAAGCATAATAATATCTTGGATTATGCCACAATAATCATCCATGGCTCCATTAGCTCCCTCAAAGCTAGCAATGATGCCACAGTCTTGTGTGTTTCTCTTATCATCAATCTGTTGTGTTCGAAAATGCTTGCCCTCACACCATATAGCATTGAACATAGTGCACTACACCAAGAAAAAATCAATTAAATAAGCAATCTAAATTATTGAAAGCTCCTAACTTATGCATAAGATTCTATATACCAACCTTGCTCATGCATCCCCTAGCATACTCCCATTCTTCCATTGTGATATGCATCCCCTCGTCTTTCTCTGCTTTCTCCATTTCATCAAGTAGCCAATCCACATGAATATCCTTTGGAAGTGCTCTTAGATACTGAGGGTATGGCACACGAGATCCGTGGTGTGTATGAATGAGGGCCCTTTCTTCTTGTCTTCTTGCCTTTGCATCCTCGTATCTTGTCACCCATCTTTTCATCACATCACTATTAAGCACGCAAAAGAGGTTGATACTATTATGCAACTCCGTGTCTATTACTTTGTTGCATCCTTTTCCTTGAGGCACAATAGAGGTCATCCTTAGGTCTTCATCATCTCTCCATAGTCATGGGAGAGAGCTATCCACATCAACAAGAAACTCAAAAATATATAGAAGTGACTCTTGTACCAACCAACCCTTGGCCATGCTACCTTCGGGTCTTGCATTTTGTTTCAAGAAGCCCTTCAAGGTCTTCATGAAGCGCTCGAGAAAGAACAACCATCGTGCATGTATAGTACCGCATATAGCAATCTCATCCACCAAATGCACTATAAGATGTAGTTGGCTTGTGAGAATAGAATGTGGAAATGTCTCCTCCACTAAACAAACCACCTCCATTGACATAACTCGAGCATTCTCAAGTGTGGTGGGATCTATTTCCTTTGAGCTCACATACCTAGAAATTAAAAACTACAGCATATTAGCAATATGCATTCAAACTTGCATGGAGCATTGATACGCATCATATTTTGTATCATGTAAAGTACCTCACAAGCTCACCCATCTTGTAAATACAATCTTTCACGTCCTTCGATGCACTACGTGAAATGCTAGTAGGTAGTATGAACTGAACCCACGAGGAGGTGGTTGATTAGTTGCTTATAACTATTCACTCACAAATTTGAAAGGAAAAAGACATTATGCACATAAAATACTTACTTGGAGCATCTTGTGCCAATCATGAGATTTCAAGCCATATAATTGCTCTATACCTCTTTTCTTGCTCTTTGTAAAGGCTCCCTTCAAACACCTCATGCATCCAGTGGGAGTACGAATTGTAGTAATAGCACACCTCACCGTCGCCATCTCTAGCTTTGATAACATCCACGATGCACGAGGTAAAAAAACATGCCCATTTGGTTTCTCTTGAGGCCAAGCTTCACGCATCCTCCCTATGGTACGTAGATCCTCCCTTATGCCTACAGAATCTCGTGTCCCATTCAAATGCTCCCAAATGGTAGATGCCACATTCTTGAAGATATGCATGGGATCAAGCAGGTGATTGATCTTGAGGTGGGACCAATATGGTAAACGATAAAAGATGGAGTATCTAAACAAAATAAAGTGTTAGCGGGCAATCTTTACTTCCAGCCAATATAGCACAGAATAGTTACAAACCCTTACCGGCTCATGCCAAGTGGTGGAGGAGTCGTGGAACCGTCCCAAATTCTCATCCAATCTCCTGCGGTGAGTGATTGTGGGAGGACTTCATTCCAAGGGGCAACATATCTAGGATGATCAGGTAGGAGAAATCGATGGTGATTCTCATAGATGACCTTATTCAATGTGTCTGCCCGTGAGGCAACTAGTAAAGGACCACAAACAGGACATGCATGGTAACCCGATGTAGTGAGACCTAAACAATAGATGCAATTAAGAGTTGAAGGTGGGTTTAGGGTGCCACATCCTTTGCCTATTCATAATTAGAAGTGCAATGCTTACCTGAACACTCGCCATAGCTTGGGAAGTCATGCATCGTCCACATCAAGACTGCTTTGCAGTTGAAGTCTCGTGACAACGGAGGCCTGCTCACATCATGCACCTCGATACCTCTCCAAAGTATCTCTAGCTCTTCAATCAAAGGCTCCAAATAAACATCAGGGTTTTTGACTTTATGTTTCCCTGGAATTAGAAGGGACATCATAACATGTCCTTTCTTAATAGCCATAGAGGGTGGAAGATTGTAATTCACCAATATCACTAGCCATACACTGTAAGACGTGCTTTTGAGACCAAATGGGTTCACACCATCCACACCCAATCCAAGTCTCAAGCTCCTAGGTTCTTCCTTGAAGCTTGGCCATGTGTCTTCAATATGCTTCCACGCAGGAGAGTCGACGGGAGTTCTCCACTTGCCATCGGTTGATCGATGGGAGGAATGCCATGACATGAGCTCTGCAATAGATTTGCACTTGAGCATATGTTGGATGCGAGGGATTATGGGAAAATGTTGCAGAACCTTATGAGGCACGTCCAAGGTTTTGAGATCTGCTCTAAAGAGAGTGTCCTACTTGTGGAGAGGCAAGATAGCATCCTTATGTAGTCCACGAAACAAAACGCAATCGTTGACACATGTATGGATGCGCTTGTAATCTAATCCTCCAAGAGAGGTCACATGTTGCCTTGCCATATCTCTTGAGGTCGGTAGTTTATTCTCCCTTGGAAGCATTTTACACAATAGCCTTCATGTGAAGACCATAAATGAGGAAAAGCATTCGAGTAATTGACCCACTAGCATAATTCACCATGTTTGCAAAATAGACTTTAAAGCTTACTTGAGTAATGCATTCAAACTTGCATTGCTCCATCCATAGATGGTTTGCAAGTTTAGTAACTCAAGGGAGGCACGTAGAACAAAGAATGTGCACCCCTCAAACAGTGGAGTCGATGCTGCAGTAAAAAGATCATCCTACTCCATGCTATCATCCCTCCCTTGATGGACATATAAATCCCGCACCATATCATCAAACACCTCCTCCTCCATGGCTTCATGAGGTAATGGTGGAGGGCTAATATCACCATCACTCCATGCATCCATAACGTTCCCTCTTGAAGATCCCACCTCATATCGCCGACGCTTCGCCTCCTCACGGCGAGCATAGGGCAACATATGTGGGTGTGGCACTGCATCCTGTATCAAATTAAAACGGGATCATAACTCAAACATATGAACACCCATAGGTATCTCAATCAACCTTAACTTACAAACCCTTACCCTATTTACGGTCACATCCCATTCTCCATACTTTGAGATGTGATTGAGTGTAATCCTGCATGCACGATACATGTTTCCTCGACATCGATCACACAGACATTTGATTTTTTGCTCCAACCACATTTCGCGAGTGGATACGGAGGGATTCATCCTCACTGGAGCTACTTGTTGAAGATGAAATCCTACAAACAAACAACCCACCAAATTTGCTCTTCTTCAAATGTTTAATTTTAAACTCTGTGGCACGTCTAAAGGCGCATCTAAAAGTGCATCTAAAGGCGTGTCTAAAAGTGGGTCTAAAGGCCCGTCTACTCTGTGTATTTAGACGCGCCTATAGACGCGCTATTAGATGCGATTATAGATGCATCTTTTAAACCTGCTTTTAGCGCGCTCGCTTTGCTTTTCTTCACATTACTTATACTTCACGCGGCTTGCTTGCTTCCTTATTAGCTGATCCACATTTTCGACACTTAAGAGGAAGGCTCCCATACTTACTTCCAAGCTTACACTTAAGAGGAAGGCACCCACACTTACTTCCAAGCTTAAAGGAGAGCAGGACGAACAAGGAGGAGAAGCAACTTTGAAAAAGAAAAAGAACCTTCCATACCTCTATCCAAGGTAAGTCTTTTTGCAATTGATCTTTTTTGGAAGTTTCTCTCTTTAGATTTGTACTTTCTCGTATCCAAGAAACGCATGATCTGGGTATCAGTGTCACGTTTGTGTGTCGGGCGCAATGTCCTTTTCTACTTTTTAGAAATTCCATCTGTTGGAGCGCGTCTATAGGTGCGTCTCAGAGTGCATCTAAAACAGTGCCTATAGGCGCGTCTAAACGCGCGTCTAGCTTGTTTGCAGACACAGACAGACGTGTCTATAGACGCGCTGATATATGCAAAAATATATGCGCTAATCAGATGCATCTATAGACGCGCTCCGATAGTAAGCCTCTCTTCCCTTCCCCTTTCTTCTCAGCTCATCAGCAATAGATTTTTTTTCTTTTTTCCAGTTCAACATGTGGCCAGGAAGCGCTTCCAGCTCACCTGATCCCCGAGATTCTATTTGGAAGGACTTATATAACCTTTTAGGGCACCCTCCTAGTCCTGTGGAGTTATACGGGTATATGATGTGTACTCTAAACACACCCCAGGAGTCGGCACTATAGACTCCAAACCACCCCACACCTGCTGAGATCACCCCAGCGGAGTCAGAACAGTTGTCTTATGTCCCTTCCCCCATGCCATCTTATGCCCCTTCTGCCATGCAGTCTTATGTCCCTTCCCCCATGCCGTCAGGAGGTCCTTCTGTCTCGCAGAGCCATCGACGTACTCCTGTGCCATCGAGACTCGGTTCTCCAGCTACGAGTGGTCAACGTAGTCCCGTGCAGTCTCCAGCTATGAGTGGCCAGTGTACGAGCTCGACATGACACGGTAGTAGGCGTAGTAGCAGGGAGAGCGGTGGGGGATGCATGGCACAGTGCTTTGGGAGGGGTGGCGGTGGGGACGATGATGATTCAGATGATTTAGACGTGCCTCCGAGTGATGGTACGATATTTTATGACATCACTCAGATAGGAGGCATCTTGATGGATGCGCGGGGAAAGGACGTCATGGCCTTCATGCGCTCTGTAATTGCTAACAATTACAGAGATTGCTTTATCCACTTCAAAGACCAGCCAAAGAGGTTGGCTGATGAGACCCTCGCTGCTGTTCGCTCTAGGTGTCCTAACCCCCCCAATCGCCAGTTCACAGATAAATGGGCCAAGTCAAAGATTGTTACGATACTTGGCAATAAAAGATCTTCGCTTAAGAGGCAGGCACTAGTGGAGCTTGCCAGGCTTGAGGGAGGTCAACCACCAAGGGGCCCGCCCCACACCGCTCACAAGCGTGAGTGGAAGAAAGCAATGAAGTCAGTGAGGGAGGACCCCAGTCTGCAGCACATGGAGGCACGAAGGATCCAGATGGAGGAATATGGAAGCGCGCATTGTGGAGCAGGGGGTGTTGAATCATGGGAGGCCCGATTTGTAAGTATCAATCTCAAATCATATTGCTTATGTAGTTTATTAGGAGGTTTTTTCTTTGTACTAATCCGTCCGCAAAGTGTGTCGTCTTACAGCTTGAGATCGCGGGCAGATACCCTACTCCTGTGGAGATAGCCTACCACCACCACCATTGCAGAGGAGATACATGGAGGCACTTCTATGATGACGGGTTGATTACTGAGGAGCAGTATACCCAGGCTACTAGAGCGGCCCCAGAGGTATTTGAAAGTAATTGAGTAAAGATTTGATTTTTCATACATTGATATATGTTGTCCCTTGTTTATAGGCCCGTGCACAAGACAACGAGGAAGACAAAGAAGGAGGCGCAGAAGGGAGCACAGAAGGGAGCGTGGAAGGCAACAAGGATTAGTCATAGAAGTAGTGCTAGCTACTCTTTTTTTTACTTAAAGCCACTAGCTTGGCTTCGTGCCTCTTGTATATACACTCCTCTTATTTTTTGTACTTGAAGCCACATGACGTGGCTTAGCTTCCTTATTTTTTGTACTTGAAGCCACATGACGTGGCTTAGCTTCGTGCTATATGTATATACAAGCACTTTTTGAGCTTTCAATTTTATTGCATTTTGGAGTTGTAATGTTTTATTTGGAATTGTAATTAAAATGCGGTTGGCTGTAAGAATTGAATTACACAATGTGGATATGGGATTCTTGTAGCTATATAGCATACACAACATACACAACATTCTGTAAATTTAAAAAAAAATATTATAAAGCGCGTCTATCAGTGCATCTATAAACGCATCTATATACACGTCTGTCTGTTCGACAAGCATTTATAAGCGCGTCTATTTAAGCATCTATGTGCACGTCTATACGCGCGTGTCTGCTATATAGACGCACTGGTAGATGCGGGTCTCTAGACACAAAAATAGATGCGCAAATAGACGTGCCCGTAAGTTTTTTTTTTAGTTCAGTAAACGCGTTTGTGTGCGCATCTATGGGTGCTTTGTCTTGTTGTGCATGCAACTGAAGCAATATCAGAGCTTGCATTTAAGGAAAAGGAGACTGAGTCTACTATGAAAGCACTGCACACTACAGAAGAAGTAGAGACTTAGTGTACACCTACAGCACCACAGCCTCCACTGGAAGCATCAGAAGAGTTGCCATAGCCTCCGCTTGCATTTAAGGAAGAGGATACTGAGTCTACTCCGAAAGCACTACATACTACAGAAGAAGTAGAGACTGAGTGTACATCTAGAGCACCACAGCCTCCATTGGAAGCATCAGAAGAGTTGCCACAGTCTCCACTAGAAGCATCAGAAGAGTTGTGATGCATGTATGATGTTGTGTTTGTATATGTGCATGAGGAGCATATTCTCATGATCTTGTTTACTCCATGAATATTATGGTTGACATTTATTTGTTGCAATGTATGAATCATGATGTAGTTTTTGTTGATTATACACCAATTTTTGACTTATTACTTAAGTGGCATTTAGTCATGATATTTATATATTTATTTCATGCACACAATTTTATGATATGAATGTGTGATGATGTGATTATTAGGAAATATAACCTTTTGTGATGAGAATTTTGATATGAATATGTGATGATGTAATATTTGTAATATATTTCATGGCAAAGTATCAATTCCCAATGCTCCACTCTGTTAAAGTATCAATTCCCAATGCTCCACTCTGTTAATATATTTCATGGCAAAGTATCAATTCCCAATGCTCCCAAAGTACAGCATTCCCAATGCTCTGCAAAATTTTATTCAGTTGGACAGTCTCCACTCACTTAAAGTAGAGCATTTCCAATGCTTCTCTCACTTTATTCAAACCCTTATCCTTATCATAGCGAACACATCGTGCCTTAGTGCACTTGTATTCTTCCATCGTAGTCCTTCCACAAACACTCTCTTATTTCTTACATCCTAGTCCTTCTGATTAACTTGTATTCGTCTTTCACTTTACATCTTCCCTCACTTTCTATCACTCTTGAAGGAGGGCAGCTCACTGTGCATCCCTCGCTATCGCTCCCTCACTCTCCTTCTCCCACTTTCCTTCTAAGGAAATGACTACTTACTACTCAACTTCATTTACTGAACTCAAATTTTGTCTTAGATCTCTTTTGTATGGACCAATGAAGGGAAAATCATTCGAGGAGGATATGTTACGCACATGGCTGCTTGATTTGAACTCAGCAGAAGAGGTGAATATCCTTAGCTTTCTTTTTCGCTTCTTTTAATCACGTACTTCTTATGCGAATGAGTTAAATTTTCATATAGGATATGGCGGTGGCTAGAAGCTGTATTGAAAAAAATGGTGAAGATGAGGAAAGCCAAGAGAGAAAAGAAGAGTTGTTGAATGCTTACAAGTCGGCGGAAGATTCGAAACAAGTTGTGAGGAGAGTCTGTGAGGAGATTTGTGATGCCAACCTTGGTTACGCATGGTCTGCAAGTTTAAAGTCTACTTGTTTTCATGAAGCCAATGCCATAGTAGGCACTTATGCCCTCTCTAATGACTTAATAGTCAAGTGATGGAAATTTAATTCCATAGAAATTTAAACTAACTGTGAAATTTAATTCCATAGACTTATGTGTTTTCTAAAGTAACTGTAATAGACAAGAAATGAAACTACAGTTCCACAAAGACTTTTTAGTTCTCTAATGTAAAGTTGTAATAGACAAGAGAGACAAAGATGACATCTTCTAGGCTGAGCTAATGGAAGGTGTTTTTTAACACCATATGGCTTTGAGTTATATGATCTACTTCTTGTACAAATGTGTCATGCTTTATTTTAAATGTACTCTAGCTTTTTTTCTAATTTGATTTTTTAAAATCTTACTTTTTATCTCTTTTAACAACATGAAGTCCTCTTTTTTTAATGTACTTTAGTTTTAATAACATGTCACGTCATTTTTTCTAATTTGATTTTTTAAAATCTTACTTTTTGAATCAAACTTTTGTTTTATAAGAGCCTCTTTTTTTTAAATGCTTTATCCAAAATTATCTCACAAAACAAATTTGGACAATGCACTAGTCCAAAATTAATGAAATAGGTGTTAAAAATGTTTTTGTTTTTTGTTTTAAGCAGGAAACGTGGTTTTCTAGACCATTTATCTTGGAATAAGGATGTTTCAACGGGCCAAGTTAGAAGACATTAAAGTCTAGACAGCCCAAAAATATGCTATCTCAAGGGTCTCCATGCCCCTGGCACCATTTGCACGTTTTGAATAAGCACATTTTGTGTTTGGGTTTTCATGCGTAATTTACGTTTTCTGCATTTGCCTTAATGTTAGGATGAACATGGCTTTTGAATTAAAACCAGATTTTCTTTTTTTGTACAAAAAGTGACCTCTGCTAATGATGGGGAAAAATTAAAGCCCATTACCTATTTGAAATGACGACTTTACTATAGCTAGATATAGCAAGTGAAAAAATCATGCAAATTATATTGTTAGCATTGCCTTCCAGGTAGCGCTATACTAACACTTTTAAAAAGTGTCCCACATAGTTTCTTGTCAAGTGGCCCCCTTCTACTTTGGTTCTCTCTCTCTCACACAGACACACACTCACTCAGGCACTTTCTTTTTTTAGCACTGCCTTGCAAGGTACTAAGAATTTTGTAAAAAAGTGTCCTCCCAATAGTTTTTGGACACCCCATGCCTTGGTTAACTACTTTCTATTCGGAAACCTCATGCCTTGGTTAACTACTTTCTATTCTAGTCTCTCTCTCTCTCCCCCCTCTCTCTCTTCCTCTCTCCATTTCTCCCAATAAACTCTCTCTCTCTCTCTCTCTCTCTCACACACACACACACACATACACACACACACATAGAGTTTGCAAATCTCTTTGCATTTGCAAGCGGTTGCATCATCCATTCATCTTGACAATTGTTTGCGTTTGGCAGGACCTAAGGCAGTGCTCACAAGTACTTGTACTCACTTGTTATATTACATATGTTAGATCCACGTTATATTACACATGGTAGACCCACTAAATCCACTAATTCATCTAAGTTCCAAACTGGCAAATGAGACCATTTCAGGACTTCTCATATCCAAGTGAAAAGTTGGTGATGCCAAACTTATTAATTTTGAACTAAACATATTCTTTTTAACAAAATAAAAGTAGTCATTTGTTTTTTAAATACAAGGATTGATAAAATTACTAGTAAGAGTAGGCAAGAGCATTAATATTGAATTGGGCTCCAAAAGCTAGGTAATCTTTTGGACTAGGCTAGTCTTGTTAATAACTAGAGAGATATTTTATCATTTTACACATATTATCTTGAAGAGGATGTAGATACCTCTGTGATGACCTCTGTATGTGTGGATAAGAGGTGTCAATAATGCAAAGTATATAGTAATCACTGTGTAATAACAAGTGATAAGACTAAGGAAAAGTGATTTCTTGGATATGGGCACGTTAAAAAATATACATCAAATTAGACATTATCCATTGAGTGCTTAAAAAGTCCATTAAATGCCTACATTATATTCAAAGGAAGTACCTACTAGTAATGACAATAGCAGCTTACAATTGTTCAACTAAAGAGACTTCCCCAAAAAAGATTACATTATCAAACTTTGAGAATGTGCAAAAAGTGAGAGAGATTGTTAGCATCATGAATTACTATTGCTTCTGTTGGAGTAAAATTTCTCCTATCTACTTGCAGCAATTTGATTTTGAGAGACTATATAGCTTCTCTTAACTTATGCATGTTATTGTATTGACTTAGAACCTTTGTGAAAAAGTGTTTTCAAGGAAGATATGATTTGTTCTATCTTTTGAGCATTATGTACTTCCCTTTTTCCCAACTTTTATCCTCCCATATCTTCTTATCAAATCATCCATTGTCCTCATGAAGACGTCAATATTGTTATGTGTATGTCCCAACATAGAAGAATCCTGCTTTCATGTTTATGAATATGTGATGTGCTACTAACTTAGAGAAAAAAGAGATAATGAGAATATTCTTGTTTCTCTTCAACAATTGTCTACTTGTACTCTTAAACTAGCAAGGAGATGACTTTTTATTGCATGAACATCATGAATGGCTCGCACTATGGATGTTATAATTTGATTGCTATCATGTTAGTGCAAGAAATCAATCCAACTATCTTTAAAAAACTTTAAAATCATGCAATATAGTCCACAAATATGTCTTAAGAAATGTTTTCCTTATAGTTTATGGACTATGATACAAAACCAAGTAGTATCATTGTAATCTTATCCATGCCATCTATAACAAGTCACATGTATCTTTGTGGATCTAAAACCACATGCTCTTTTCCAAATATAGATTTTCTCCTTGCATGTCTAACCAAACCATCATGATGTAACTTCTACTCTCTTGAGTACCAAAGATTATAGTAAAAACATCAACTCTAGAAACTTAGTTGAGACAATTTGTTAAATGTTCTATACAAGGTGACAAAATATGAAGAGGGGAAAGGAGAAAAGTGGAAATGAGGAGAGAGGGCACAACTAGAGAGCACACCACAAATGACTAACTCTATGCTAGATTTAGTTGAAAATGTATAATATATACAAACCCTTTTAGGGTTAGGGCTAACCCTTTCCTTTTTAGCACTCTATTGGGTTAGTGTTATGCCCATATGATTACATGATGTTGAGCATGGTTTCTCAAGATCCTTCCCTCAAGATCAACATCATGAAGTAGGTCTTCCCTTAAGATGATGATTCTAGGGAATGGAAGAAGGATTGACCATTACACTCCATCACACTCCTTTAATGGGAATGTCCTTCCTTTACATCAAACCAAGAACTTATCGGTGTTTCTCAAAAAGCTCTTTATCGAGTGGTTTGGTAAAGATGTCTCCAACATTTTCTTTGCTATCACAATGCTACAGTGTGATGTCACCAAGTAACACTCTTTCTCTGATAAAGTGCTCTCTGACATCAATGTGCTTTGTCCTAGAGTGATATACATGATTCTTGGCCAATGCTTGAGCCGATTGATTATCATAGGATATTGTTGTTGGCTTTGATTCATCAAAGTAATCTGTTTCTAACAATAGTCTTTTGAGCCATATAGCCTCACATGCACTTGTAGTGAGAGCCCTATATTCTGCTTCTGTTGAAGACAAAGAAACAATTGGCTGTTTGTTTGACAACTGTGATATAGTACCTTGACCAAGGAAAATGCCATGTGTCGATCTCCTGGTCTCATGATCTTCGGCATAGTCACTGTCACAGTATCCACGCAACCTTGGATGACTTCCTCTATATTCTATCACAAACTATCTTGTACCTCTGATGTATCTCAGGGTGGTAGCAAGCTAAGGGTGTCCACTTTCGGGTGAGTGTGACACCCACTCGAGTGAAAATACAAAGGTTTTGCTTCGGTCTGCAATACCTCGATCGAGGTATTATCTCCAATGAAAATCGAACACGAGGACAACTGAGCCAAGCCGATACCTCGATCGAGGTGCTGGGCTTTTTTCACCGAACCGAGCCTATACCTCGATCGAGGTTTGCTGGCATGCCACATATACCTCGTTCGAGGTATCGTGGCAATCCAGCTACACCTCGATCGAGGTAGTGTGGCATGTCTAGCTATACCTCCATCGAGGTATGTGCCATTCGACAGGGCAGCTGACATACCTCGATCGAGGTATGCTGGACCGATGACTTGGCCGCATGTCGAATACGTCGATCGAGACATGTGGCATCCGGCTACTGCTGACATACCTCGATCGAGATATCGTGGCATGTCAATACCTCGATCGAGGTACATGTACCGATATGTATGGGCATGTCAAAATACCTCGATCGAGGTATCGTGGCATGTCTATACCTCGATCGAGGTATGATGGAGCGATATGTATGTTGCATGTGAAATACCTCGATTGAGGTAGGGAAACCCTAAATTTTCTTATAAAAGGAGAGCGACCCCCCTCATTCTTCATACCTCGATCGAGCTCCTCCTCATCGACCGATTTTGGATTTGCGGGACGTCGACGGAATTGTGGCAGTGACGAAAAGCGACTGACGGACAACGACGGAGATGGACGGAGCGGGAGAGTCCAAGTAAGGTTTTTTTTATGTAGCTTTTTTTTTTTGCTAAAATTTATTTAAATTTTAGTTTATAGGAATAATTATAAAATATTTCTAAATTTCAAATGCATTTTAAATTTTTTTTAAAATTTTTGAATTACGATATTTTTTATTTAAAAACAGAAATTATAAAAATTTTATTTTTTAAAATCAAAATTAAAAAAAAAGAGATTAAAGTTATTTTTTAAGTTAGAGCTATTTTTATTTAAATAAAAAAACGTTTAAATTTTAGTTCATAGGAATAATTATAAAATATTTCTAAATTTCAAATGCATTTTAAAGTTTTTTTAAAATTTTTGAATTATGACATTTTTTATTTAAAATATGAAAATGTAAAAATTTTGTTTTTTAAAATCATCTTTGAAAAAAAAGAGATTAAAGTTATTTTTTAAATTAGAGCTATTTTTATTTAAATAAAAAAACGTTTAAATTTTAGTTCATAGGAATAATTATAAAATATTTCTAAATTTCAAATGCATTTTAAAGTTTTTTTTTTGAATTACGACATTTTTTATTTAAAATGTGAAAATGTAAAGATTTTATTTTTTAAAATCATCTTTAAAAAAAAAGAGATTAAAGTTATTTTTTAAATTAGAGCTATTTTTATTTAAATAAAAAAACGTTTAAATTTTAGTTTATAGGAATAATTATAAAATATTTCTAAATTTGAAATGCATTTTAAAGTTTTTTAAATTATTTTTAGAATTACGTAATTTTTTATTTAAAATGTGAAAATGTAAATATTTTGTTTTTAAAATCATCCTTTAAAAAAAAGAGATTAAAGTTATTTTTTAAATTAGTGCTATTTTTATTTAAATAAAAAAACGTTTAAATTTTAGTTTATAGGAATAATTAAAAAATATTTCTAAAATTGAAATGCATTTTAAAGTTTTTTAAAATTATTTTTAGAATTACGTAGTTTTTTATTTAAAATATGAAAATGTATATATGTTGTTTTTTGAAATCATCTGTTAAAAAAAAGGGATTAAAGATATTTTTTAAATTAGTGTTATTTTTATTTAAATAAAAAAACTTTTAAATTTTATTTTTAAAAATGATCTTTAAACAAAAAAGAAAATAAGAGTTTAAGGTAGCTTTTATGTTATGTAAGTTATTTAAGTTAGTGAAGTTATTATTTAAATATCAAAAAGTATATAATTTGTTTTTTAAAATCATCTATTAAAAAAAATTTATAACCGAAGTTTACAAATTACTGAAGTTTTGAATTTAATATAATGTTTAAATTTTGTTTTTAGAAATGATGTATTAAGAACAAGAAAATAAGAGTTTAAAGTAGCTTTTATATATTTTAGTTTATAGGAATATGTAATCTAATTATAAAATATTTTAAATTTTCAAATGCATTTTAAAGTTTTTTCAAATATTTTTTTTTAATTACATAATTTTTTATTTAAAATGTGAAAATGTATATATTTTGTTTTATAATTCATCTATTTAAAAAAAGAGAGATTAAAGTAGGTTTTATGTTATTTTTGAAATTGGTGCTATTTTTATTTAAATGAAAAAACGTTTAAATTTTAATCTTCAAAATCATCTTTTAAAAAAAAAGAAAATAAGAGTTTAAGGTAGCGGTGTGCGTTTATCAATCTTTATGTGGAATATTATAGATTATATAGTTGGCTAAGAGTTGTTTCATAATTTAGGTAGAGTAAGTAGGCTTTATAAAACACCACATGGGCATTATCCCTAAAACACCACACCACATGGGCAAAGACCCCAACACTAGAGTGGTTAGATGCATAAGCGTATGGCTAATTGGATCTTCTAAATGCATCAGCGCATGGAAAACACATACGTAAATGATTGTTCAAAGGTCTCCTCTCTCCCCAGGCATGGGAACCAAGTGATGATCTACAGGAATGGCCACTAGTTGAGGTGGATTGCCCAACCAAAATATATAATATTGAAAAGGCCTAATTATTTTCTCAAAGTTCTCGCTTTAAAAGGTCTGTAGTGTCAACCCGCTCTCTTTTTTAATGTGTAGTCCGAGAAATACTAGATGCGCCTTGCTTGTGTATTGTTCAAAGTAATGTATTAGATATCCTTCTATCTCCTCCATATCTATTGCAAACCCAAGGCAGTAAAGCATTCAAAGAAGGTCTTATTAACCAAACCTCTCCACTATCTATCCTTAGTATAGGGGCCATAAGTGGACAATGTGGTCCTTACACCACATGTGGAAAAGTTTCCAAAGAGTGAGAAAGGCATTTAAAAAAATACAATTCTCCTTATTTTGGAAAATAATTTAATCAAGTATAATAATACTTGCCCCAACCATGTGTGTATGTGTGTGTGTGTGTGTGTGTGTGTGTTGTGTGTGTGTGTGTGTGAGAGAGAGAGAGAGAGAGAGATAGAGAGAGAGAGAGAGAGAGATTCCACACACAAAAAAAGAGTGTGTGTGCTTAGATTAAAAAGTCCCATCAATAATTGAGCCATACAGTTAATTCCATCAATTGGATAAAAAGTAAAAAAAGGGAAACATATAAGGAAAAAATATTTGAGACATCTAAGTTTAAAAATGCAACAACTAGAGTTTGAAAAAATTTTAATCAAAATTAAGAATTTTTAATAATATTGAGCCACACATTTGGCCCA
The DNA here is from genome assembly GCF_047967505.1 of Dipteris shenzhenensis. Classification (NCBI taxonomy): domain Eukaryota; kingdom Viridiplantae; phylum Streptophyta; class Polypodiopsida; order Gleicheniales; family Dipteridaceae; genus Dipteris; species Dipteris shenzhenensis. The sequence goes on along the minus strand of NC_141622.1, from coordinate 26,091,993 downwards.
TCTACCAGTAGGTGCATAGGATGATCCCAACAACATCCTACCTCATCAAGGAGTACGTACAAATAGTTTTCATTACGTAAATAGATTATAAGTCATATTGAATAGAATATTATTTTCATTACCCAAATAGAATATTAATTTCCATGTGTTTTTTTTGTGCATGCGCTAGCTAGCGCACAGGTTCTGGCACCACTATTCGTATGCAGATAGAGATTCTGAGAGCTGAGATGAGGGCACTGCAGGATGCTAGGGCACCCCCTCACTTGGTTGCGAGTCTAGATTCAGTTATTGAGGCTCTGGGTCGATTGGACACAGTTGAGGATGTTGTGGATAGCTTTCAGGCACAGGCTAAGGCAGAGATCACTGGTGATGGCTTGGATTGGAGAGCCATTCGACAGTTGTTTGAGCGTGAGTCACATCACAGCAGGCCTTAGAGGATATGTTTTGGGATGGTCACACTGAGGCGATGTGACCATGATCAGGGCTGCCCTTGCATATTTTACGTTGTAGGCACCCCATCATAGAAGCACACATTTATCCAAGATATCTCGCTGCGAATGGTGGTCGATTGCCTCACAACCGTTAGATAGCCAGGTCATTTGCCATGCAGCTATACGCTGAGTTTGTCCTTGGTCATCGGGTAGACTACTTTAGCACCCATCCAGAATCAGGAGCGGGACATGGTAGGATGGGGCATCAGGAGCGTCAGACTGCAGGTGTTCGCGTCGGCATCGATGCGAGGCACCAGAGTTGCACACCATCCCTGCACTGGCATTGCGAGCTATTAGAGGACGGATTAGGGGGGATGTTCATTTAGTGGCATCATCCTTGTAGCACATGGTCTCTGCCCTATCGAGATCACTTTCGATTCCACTTCCCCCACCTCGATCATCGATGGAGCCTCCCACATCTACACCACCTCCCACATCTACACCGCCTTAGCACGAGTTGGAGACTCGAGATACACGATTGCAGAGTTGGAGGCATTGTTGGCCGAGTCTAGGAATGAGGTTAGTTATTCTGATTATGTTAGTTTATTTTTTTGTAGCGTGTTTTGAACTGAAGTTTTTTGGTTAATTCTCACCATGTACGCAACATGTTTGCATTGCAGGCACATCTATTATGACAGAATATGGAGTCTCGTGTGCGACTGTTGGAGGCAGATTTGGAGGAGTAGAGGATTCGGACACGCATATCATACCATCATGCGGAGCATTATATTTTGCAGTTGAGGCATATTAGTCGTGATCCATCTCACCATAGGATCGACCCCAGCATGGCCCTATACCCCGCTCCTCCTGTAGATGTGCCGACTAGGACACCCATAGACGCAACAGTCATAGCAAGGCTTCCTACTGCCACTTGCATCCTTTGCCACGAGGAGTTTGACACCGTAGGGTAGTTTGGACTAGGGTGCGGCCACATCGCACATCTCCATTGCATGACCCGCCACATGGTGGCATGATCAGTGTGCCCTGTATGCTTTGCTGACATTGATGTGGCCACATACAGAGGACTAGGCATGGATGATCTGTATCCTGGGCATCATCAGGCCATTGATCCATTCGTCCACGTGGTCTTGACAGAGCACTATAGGGAGGAGGCACAAAGAGCATTGTTGATGCAGGAGGGTGCTGATACATCGGTGGTTGCAACGTGTGTTCCACGACGCTTCTCATATGGCAATTTCATGCCAGGTGATGAGGCACAAGTAGAGGAGGCACACCGTATTGAGCGAGGGGCAGAGCTGCAGACATCATTGCAGCAGTGGGTGGAGCAGCAGCTTGGGCACCAGCGTCTTCTACATGTAGAGATGATTACTCGCGCTGGATTTGAGGCACAAGTATTCGCAGATGCATGACTATGGGAGCTGAGATGCGCATACATAGAGGAGGCGAGGGAGGCAGAGATGGCAACGGTGGCTCATGCAACATGCCCTCCTCTTCATCAGGATGAGGCTGGCCCATCTCATGCAGGAGATGAGGCTGGCCCATCTGATCCGGCTTTGCCTGAGGGCACACAACGGACGGTTGGGCAGTGGGTCATACAGGAGCCACGTCAGAGGATGACTAGAGGATCATATGTGGAGTTTACAGATTCTGATTTCAGGATGATTGTTTAGGCTTCACACATTTCTTGTTTAGGGATGCACTTCTGCACGATGATGATGATGATGTACACATTCATTTTGGTACTTTCATGATATTGTTCTTACTTTTATGATGCATGAGCATTTTCGTACTTTCATGATGTTCTTCACAATTTGTTTATCTCAATTTATATTTTGTTCAAATCTAACATAAACATTTAAAATTAGGAGTATGATTTTGAATTTCGAATATCTCAATTCACACATCTAATACATAAGGTATTTAAAAAATAATGCCATGTGAAGTAATTGTAAACATTAAGCATTGAAAAAGTGGTCAAGTATAAACTTTATCATTTTGAATATCATATTGAATTTCGTATATATCAATGCTTGCAATTATTACACTAAACCTAAGAGCCGTGCGAAGTTTCATCCCCATGTGCGTATTTAAAATTAAGAGTATGATTTTGAATTTCAGATATCTCACTTCACGCATCTAATACATAATGTATTTTAAATAATGCCATGTGTCGTAATTGTAAACATTAAGCATTGGAAAGGTGCTTGCAAAAATGTATGCATTATACCTTCCACGTGGTGCATACCAAATCAGTTGGAAACCAAATCTTGCGTGGATGTACATCTAGGGTAGCCTAAGAGCCGTGTGAAGTTTCATCCCCAACAGGGTTTAGGATTTAGGGTTCAGGGTTTAGGGTTTAGGGCTTAGTTGTGCTAGTAGGAATTGTAAAAATGTATGCATTATACCTTTTATGTGGCGCAAACCAAATCAGTTAGAGACCAAATCTTGCATGGATGTACATCTAGGGTAGCCTAAGAGCCATGTGAAGTTTCATCCCCAACAGGGTTTAGGATTTAGGGTTCAGGGTTTAGGGTTTAGGGTTTAGTCCTCGGGGGGGTCACTCATCATATGTAATCCTATCACGTGAGTTCAATAGAAGGATATTTTTTATTTCTAAAATTTACAGAAATAAATATACATAAGGGACTATTTAAAATAGTTTTGGAAAAAATTTACAGATTTGTATAGAAAAGGGGTACATTTTATTAATGAAAAAATTTACAGATAAGGGATTTTAAATATAGGCCTTGAACGCACGTGATATAGAGGGTTTATACATAGTGACCTCCCTGAGGTTTAGTCGTGCTAGTAGGGATTGTAAAAATGTACGCATTATACCTTCCACGTGGTGCATACCAAATCAGTTGGACACAAAATCTTGCGTGGATGTATGTCTAGGGTAGCCTAAGAGCCGTGTGAAGTTTCATCCCCAACACGATTTAGGATTTAGGGTTCAGGTTTTAGGGTTTAGGGTTTAGTCGTGCTAGTAGGAATTGTAAAAATGTATGCATTATACCTTCTACATGGCACAAATCAAATCAGTTGGAGACCAAATCTTGAGTGGATGTACATCTAGGGTAGCCTAAGAGCCCTGTGAAGTTTCATCCCCAAGAGGGTTTAGGGTTTAGGGTCAAGGTTTAGGGTTTAGGGTTGAGTCGTCCTAGTAGGGATTGTAAAAATGTATGCATTATACCTTCCACGTGGTGCATACAAAATCAGTTGGACACCAAATCTTGCGTGGATGTACATCTAGGGTAGCCTAAGAGCCATGTGAAGTTTCATCCCCAATAGGGTTTAGGATTTAGGGTTTAGGGTTTAGGGTTTAGGGTTTAGTCGTGCTAGTAGGAATTGTAAAAATGTACGCATTATACCTTCTACCTGGTGCAAACCAAATCAGTTGGAGACCAAATCTTGCATGGATGTACGTCTAGGGTAGCCTAAGAGCCGTGTGAAGTTTCATTCCCAACAGAGTTTAGGATTTAGGGTTCAGGATTTAGGGTTTAGGATTTAGTCGTGCTAGTAGGGATTGTAAAAATGTATGCATTATACCTTCTACGTGGCACAAACTAAATCAATTGGAGACCAAATCTTGCGTGGATGTATGTCTAGGGTAGCCTAAGAGCCGTGTGAAGTTTCATCCCCAACAGGGTTTAGGGTTTAGGGTTGAGGGTTGAGGGTTTATGGTTTAGTCGTGCTAGTAGGGATTGTAAAAATGTATGCATTATACCTTTTATGTGGCGCAAACCAAATCAATTGGAGACCAAATCTTGTGTGGATGTACGTCTAGGGTAGCCTAAGAGCTGTGTAAAGTTTCATTCCCAATAGGGTTTAGGATTTAGGGTTCAGGGTTTAGGGTTTAGTCGTGCTAGTAGGGATTGTAAAAATGTACGCATTATACCTTCTACGTGGTGCAAACCAAATCAGTTGGAGACCAAATCTTGCATGGATGTACGTCTAGGGTAGCCTAAGAGCTGTGTGAAGTTTCATCCCCAACAGGGTTTAGGGTTTAGGGTTTAGGGTTTAGGGTTTAAGGTTTAGTCGTGCTAGTAGGGATTGTAAAAATGTATGCATTATACCTTCTACGTGGCACATACCGAATTAGTTGGAAACCAAATCTTGCGTGGATGTATGTCTATGGTAGCCTAAGAGCCGTGCAAAGTTTAATCTCCAACAAATAAGTCCACATGCATATTTCGTTAGTACGTGCGCCATTTTTCATACGTAGTCGTGCTAGTAGGGATTGTAAAAATATATGCATTATACCTTCCACGTGGTGCATACCAAATCAGTTCGAGACCAAATCTTGCATGGATGTATGTCTAGAGTGGCCTAAGAGTCTTGCAAAGTTTCATCCCCAACAGATAAGTCCACATGAGTATTTCATTAGTATGTGCGCCATAGCTTTGTCGCAGTCGTGCTAGTAGGGATTGTAAAAATGTACGCATTGTACCTTCCACTCGGGGGGGTCACTCACCATATGTAACCCTATCACGTGAGTTCAACAGAAGGATTTTTTTAATTTATAGAATTTACAGAAATAAATATACATAAGGGACTATTTAAAATAGTTTTGGAAAAAATTTACAGATTTGTATAGAAAAGGGGTACATTTTATTAATGAAATTTTTTACAGATAAGGGACTTTAAATATAGGCCTTGAACGCACGTGATATAGAGGGTTTATACATAGTGACCCCCCCGAGACCTTCCACGTGGCGCATACCAAATCAGTTCGAGACCAAATCTTGCAAGGATACGTCTAGGGTAGTCTAAGAGTCGTGTGAAGTTTCATCCCCAATAGATAAGTCCACGTGCATATTTCATTAGTACGTGTGCCATTTTTCATACGTAGTCGTGCTAGTAGGGATTGTAAAAATGTACGCATTATACATTCCACATGGCACATACCAAATCAGTTGGACACCAAATCTTGCATGGATGTACGTCTACGATAGCCTAAGAGCCATGCAAAGTTTAATCTCCAACAGATAAGTCCACATGCATATTTCGTTAGTACGTGTGCCATTTTTCACACGTAGTCGTGCTAGTAGGGATTGTAAAAATGTACACATTATACCTTCCACGTGTTGCATACCAAATCAGTTCAAGACCAAATCTTGCGTGGATGTATGTCTAGGGTGGCCTAAGAGTCATGCAAAGTTTCATTCCCAACAGATAAGTCCACATGCGTATTTCATTAGTATGTGCACCATAGCTTTGCCGCAGTTGTTCTAGTAGGGATTGTAAAAATATATGCATTATACCTTCCACGTGGCGCATACCAAATCAGTTGGACACGAAATCATGCAAAGTTTGATCTCCAACAGGTAAGTCCACATGCATATTTCATTAGTATGTGCGTCATTTTTCACACATAGTCGTGCTAGTAGGGATTGTAAAAATGTACGCATTATACCTTCCACGTGGCACATACCAAATCAGTTCGAGACCAAATCTTGCGTGGATGTATGTATAGGGTGGCCTAAGAGTCATGCAAAGTTTCATTCCCAACAGATAAGTCCACACGCGTATTTCGTTAGTACGTGCGCCATAGCTTTACCGCAGTCGTGCTAGTAGGGATTGTAAAAATGTACGCATTGTACCTTCCACGTGGCCCATACCAAATCAGTTCAGACCAAATCTCACATGGATTTATGTCTAGGGTGGCCTAAGAGTCCTGCGAAGTTTCATCCCCAACAGATAAGTCCACACGCATATTTCGTTAGTACGTGCGTGAATTTTCTTAGTCACGTTTTTAAAATGTCCTAAAGCACAAAACAAATTACAACATTACTACTAATAAATAATTTTTTGTTTTACACACACAACAAATCCCATTGAGAAGACATCGGACATCATGTATAAAATAGAATCTAATATAATGATGTGTATGAACGTGTATACAACCATCAGAGTGAAATACAAAATATGAGTCCATGAAAATTACAATGGTACGGTCACACAGTGAGCCTATACATATCGAAGACAAAAATGTGTAATCAACTAGTGATACCCAATAAAAATCAATCTGATCAACTGATGATCCCAAAAAATATGATATGTAATGTGCTACTCCTCAGGATCAACTCTCATGCCAATAGTTGCAAGTATGCTCTCGTGATCCGCCACTGTAAGGTTCCATCGTGGAGTGGATGTCACCTTGGGAGTGCGAACACGACTCAAAGTAATCTTGATCCCAACAACAAGATGAGAATACATGTATGCCTCCTGATCCGCCATGTACTCCTGGAACTCAATTTAGCGACCACGCCTCTGTATCTGCTGAAAATAGTGGCCACCTACGATCATGCTATGAGCATTGAAGTGCATCCCATGCCCATCCACTGTATCCTCATTCAGCACACTCTTCAGCATAGAGCATCGCAACAAGTAATAATCCACACCCTCCTCATTGCCCTCCGAAGCAATAACCGTGAAGATATCACCAATACGCAAAATATCTGTAAGCTGGTCATAATCTCTAGAGGAACTGAATCCCGCATCCTGATCATCATGTACCTCCTCCCAAGGCTGGAAGGGAGAAAGCACTCGCCGTACCCATGGATCGGCCCATGGTATCATGGAGCTCCCTCCCCAATCATCATCAATGCATGCAGAGCAAAAACATGCAAACCGTCGAGAAAAGATCGCGGGGTGAGACTCACCTACGCTCCTGATGGAATGGAATTCAAGAGTGCGAGGCACAGAATGACAATCAAAATGCCTAGACCAATCAAGACTCCCAATGTCCACGCACCCAAAATACCGGCTCACCACCCTATCGTCACGCGACTGAAACGAGGAGATAGCACTAGTGGATAAGTGCTGGCTGCACCATCGCACCACATTATGTGCATCCTTGAAGTGATCGGCACTGTGACACAACTAGTATCGACGCAAAGAACGCTTCACATAAGCACCTGCACCATCGTGCTCTCCCTTACCGTGCCCTGTCTTGAAGTAGCTCCATGTGATCGAAATGCCTGTCTTACGGTGCCATCTGTAGAACCAATAAAACTGTCTAGCAAATTTGAACTGACCACCATAGCTGTCTGACCAGATCCAGCGCCGCTGCCATGTGACACCATGATCCCTCAAGAAACTATCATGCAAAGTGAAGCAATGCTGCACAAAATGGGCATCATGCGATCGATCATCACTAATGTAAAAGTGATACTCTCGCACAATGACGTGTGAGTCCATGGTGCTATCAATGCCATCCACATGAGCCTGTGCATGAAGATAGCTAATGTGCACAAATATAGCAACTTGCAATATGGCATTTAAAAAAAATATGACTATTGAAATAATTCAATATAATGAGGCGGGGAAAAAATCAATACTCAATCACACGTCACCTGTTCGGAGAAATAATACTCTGATTGGATCTCATGTTGTGGTGAAAAGGTGTAATTCTCTGCAAAGTCCACCACTAAGACAACCACCCCTGTAGGAAATGTCCTCAAACATGCATGGAACTGACGATCCTCCCATTTCGCAATGTGCGAGTGGCATATGTAGCGGTACAGCTTCCCTTGAAAACTGTCAATGAATACAACACGTGGTGTCTCCTTCCCCACAAGCTGCAACCTCCTTGACTGTGCACCACCATCTAATGTCAAGGTAGTGTACTCATACTACTACCAACGAACCATCTACACATCACAAGTATCTAGTGCAACTCGTGGCACTCTAGCAAAGTCACCATACAAAGTACACGTGCCTTCCACACAATCAAGGGAGTGGAATAAAGGATCACCATCTCGTGTACACAATATGGAATGAATGAAGTCGCGAGGGCTAGTAGGAACCACTCCCCTATGACCATCATGGGAACGGAATACGTCATACATCAATCCAAAATCCACATGGTAGCAACAATAGCATGTGTCACGCTCCTGAGAGCATCGCACAAACCATGGCCTGCATCGCTCAAATGACCTCTGACCAATCTTGAACTCCGAGTGCGCCTCTACAAACTGAGTGTACAACTCAGTCTGGGTATACTCCAAAAAACATGCACCATGCTCAATGTACACACCGCATGACACCCTCTTCCATAATGCCTTCTTGAACACCAGGGATGCTCTACAATGCTCCTCCCAAAATTGTTGTACAAAGGACCTAGTGGAATCATCCAACAATCGATCGCTACGAGGTGCACGACCACTTGAAGCCCAAAGAGCATCAGTCTCACTATCCTCTAGACTCTGCCTCCTAATGATGCTTGCTCGCAATGTGCATGGTGCAATATGTGAAGTGGTACGCACATGGCCTATCATATGAGGTCTACTAATGGTAGCCACAATAGCACGACATGCTGCCAAGGCATCACTGGAGTTCCTATGCTTAGTAGAAGCATAGGAACGTCGAACACTGCTAAGGACCTTGCTAGATACAACCCTATCTCTACGTGCACTAAGACCAACAAGCCTCCTACACTCTACCAAGTCGGGGTGATCAATCATGGACGTGAGAAGAGAAGACTGCGAAGCTGGCATGAGGTCACAAAAAAAAGACTGCACAATCTTGCTAGTACGGCGACGGATAGTGGACTTCGGCAAGTCATGTCGTGAAGCAACACTGCTGCTGCAAGGTGGGGCAAGGGGATCAATGGGAGATGGTAGGGTGGACGGGGGAAGGGAGGCGCCAAGGGGAGCGGGGGGAGGGGGAGGGGGAGGGGGAGGGGGGAGGGTGGAGGGGGAAGAGGTAGAGGTGGAGGCCAAAATGTAGGTGGCTAGGGGAAGGGGGGAGGCTAGAGGTAGGGGACTGGATGAGGATGGGGGGACAATGGAGGTGGGGGTGGGGGTGGGGGTGGAGGTGGGGGTGGAGGTGGGATGTAGAGGTAGAGGTGGAGGTGGATCAGTGGTGGCAGCGCGAGCTCGAGCTCTAGAGGCTCTCTTGCACTCACGAGCCTTCCGCTTGCGCTCCTCGTCAATGAGATTTGGGGGGGGGTTCCTACATCTTTCACGTCTACTAGCTCTACAGCTTTGAGAACCCATTCTCAATGAAAGTAGGATGGAAGGTGTGACAAAGTGATGAGGAGGCAAGAATGGCTAAGAATGGGTGAAATGAACCAAAACGTGGTGTCTTATAGAGAGCCTCAACTCATCCACTAGATTGCTCTTCATTATTATTGGTGGAGAGGTGCTAAGATTGAAACTAATTGGCTAAGTTTTGTACCTTCAAATACCTCGATCGAGGTATGCTATGCCCAGATCATATACCTCGATCGAGGTATTCAATGCATCACGCATGTATAAACCTTGATCGAGGTACCCCTCGGTCATAGCACATACCCCTCCATCATATACCTTGATCGAGGTATTGTATGCCTCACACAGGTCATATACCTCGATCGAGGTATTCTATGCCTCGCACATCGTGATGTGTATACATGTGGCTGATGTTGCACCATGCATGGTCATGATGTGGCAATATAGTCTCTTCCATGACGTGGAAAGGTGATGTGGCATGATGAGTTGGCATTCATGAGGTGGTAGATTGACATGGCAAATTGAGGTGGAGGGATTGATGATGTGGCAAGGTTGACGAGGTATACCAAGGTGGCAAGGTGTGATGACATGGCTCATGATGTGGAACGGTGAGGTGGCACATGTGGCAGCATGTGTGGCAATGTAAGGTGACATGGCAAGGAGTGATGCCACATCTCCTTGATGACATGGCACCACGTGGTCTAACTACGTGGCATGGTTTTGATGACTCAGCCTTCCGCATGGGCAGCATGCACACTCCAAAGGCTTGCCACTAGGGTCGGTGATGCTCCTAGCCTACCTCACCAAGCCTAATACCAAGCCTACCTTGTCTTGGTATTAGGCTTGGGTGGCCCTTTTTCCCCCACAAAAGGTAGATAGAATTAGTGAAAATATGAGCGTGTCTATTAGGCATCTAATGGTGTGGTTTTAACATGTCTAATAGTGCATCTACACTGTGTTTTAGACACGTTTATAAATGCATATAATAGAGAGTAAAATTTTTCTGTAGGTAGATAAATGTGCATCATTGCATTCCAAACATTGCCCATGAATACCAAAGCACATAATTTTAAAAAAATATCAATGCTATGCACATGCCACACACAATAATATGCTTTTTAGCAAATGCACATATACAAAATTAAGTGAGGTGAGGAGAATGACACAATATATAAAATAGTTTTGCCAATATCAATGATGGTTTGATGTCATCCTCAATGAGATCAACCCTTGCCAAACTATCTACTTTAATATCCAAACCAATGTGGGGATCTACAAATACATTCAACCCACTACTACTTGTGCTATTGTGCTCATTGAAATCAACATCACCAATGGTAGGCTCGTCCTCATGGGTAATGGCCTGAATATCTGTATCTCCTATCTCATGATCATCCTCCTCTCTCGTATCACAATCATCATCACCTCCATGGCCATGATCATCCTCCATACGCTCCATGTTAGTAAATGTAATATACATCACTTTAGAATGTGGTGTAATAGGTATGATGTGCCACCCCCTATTATTATCCCACCATTGGTTGATAGACAAAATAAATCAAACACAAATACAAACATGTTATTTTCTTTGCATCGAAGGTATCAAATATTAAAAAGTGAGTATTTTTATATATGTGTACAATATCTGTTTACATTGTTGCTGTAGTACTAGTGTGTCCTTGCTTTGCCAAAACTTTGTGGAGTCAATAGTTACAAAGCCACTTGCATGGCGTTTGATTGTTGCATTAGGGCCTCTTTCCACCATGTCCTTAAACCACTTGATATCCAAAACATACACAAAGAAGCACCGAAAGTCAAGCTTAATAATATCTTGGATTATGCCACAATAATCATCCATGGATCCATTGGCTCCCTAAAAGCTAGAAATGACACTGCAATCTTGTGTGTTTCTCTTATCATCAATCTGTTGTGTCCAAAAATGCCTGCCCTCACACCATATATCATTGAACATAGTACACTACACCAAGACAAAATCAATTGAATAAGCAATCTAAATTGTTGAAAGCTCCTACCTTATGCACAACATTCTATATACCGACCTTTTGCATGCATCCTCTAGCATACTCCCATTCTTCCATTGTGATATGCATCCCCTCGTCTCTCTTGATTTTTTCAAGTAGCCAATCCACATGAATATCCTTTGGAAGTGCTCTTAGATGATTAGGGTATGGCACACGAGATCCATGGTGTGTACAAAAGAGGGCCCTTTCTCCTTGTCTTCTTGCATTTACATCCTCGTATCTTGTCACCCATCTTTTTATCACATCACTATTAAGCATGCAATAGAGGTTTAGATTATTAATCATCTCTATGTCCATTACTTTGCTCCATCCTTTCCCTTGAGGCACAATAGAGGTCATCCTTAGGTCTTCATCATATCTCCATAGTCATGGGAGAGAGCTATCCACATCAAAAAGAAAGTAAAAAATATATACAAGTGAATCTTGTACCAACCAACCCTCGGCCATGCTACCTTCGGGCCTTGCATTTTACCTCATGAAACCCTTCAAGGTATTCATGAAGTGCTGGAGGAAGAACAACCATCATGCATGTACAGTGCCACATATAGCAATCTCATCCACCAAATGCACTATGAGATGTAATTGGCTTGTGAGAATAGAACGTGGAAAGGTCTCGTCCACTAAATAAACCACCTCCACTGACATAACTTGAGCATCCTCAAGAGTGGTGGGATATATTTCCTTTGATTTAGCATACCTAGAAAGAAAAAAGTGCACCATATTAGCATTATGAAAACCTTGCATCACGCATTGATACACTTCACATTTTTTATAGTGTGAAGTACCTCACAAGCTCGCCCATCTTGTAAATACAATCCTTCACATCCTTCGATGCACTATGAGAAATGCTAGTAGGTGGTATGAACTACACACATGAGCGATGGTTGATTAGTTGCTTCTACACTCACAAATTTGGAAGGAAAAAGAGATTATTCCAAGTCATACTTACTTGGAGCCTCTTGTGCCAATCATGAGATTTCAAGCCATATATATGCTCTACACCTCTTTTTTTGCTCTTTGTAAAGGCCTCCTTCAAACACCTCATGCATCTAGGGGAAGTACGAATTGTAGTGATAGCCCGCTTCACCGCCACGATCTCTAGCTTTGATAACTTCCATGGTGCATGGGGTAAAAAGACACACCCATTTGGCCTCTCTTGTGGCCAAGCTTCATGCATCCTCTATGTGGTGCGTAGATCCTCCCTTATGTGCAAGGAATCTTGTGTCCCATTCAAATGTTCCCAAATGGTAGACGCCACATTCTTGAAGATATGCATGGGATTAAGCAAGTGATTGATCTTGAGGTAAGACCAATATGGTAGCCGATAAAAGATGGAGTATCTAAACAAAATATGGTGTTAGCATGCAATCTTTATTTCCATTCAATATAGCACACATTAGTTACAAACCCTTACTGGCTCATGCCACGTGGAGGAGGAGTCATGGAAAGGTCCCACATTTTCATCCAATCTCCTGTAGTGAGTGACTTTGGGGGGACTTCATTCCAAGGGGTGACATATCTAGGATGATCAGGTGGGAGATGTCGATGGTGATTCTCATGACCTTATTCAACATGTCTGGCCATGAAGCAACTAGCAAAGGACTGGAAACAGGACATGCATGGTAACCCAATGTAGTGACACCTAAACAATAGATGCAATTGCATAAGCAAGGTGGGTTTAGGGTGCCACATCGATTGCCTACTCATAATTAAAAGTTAAATTCTTACCTGAACACTCACCATAGCATCAGAAGTCATTCATCGTCCACATCAAAACTACCTTGTAGTTGAAGTCTCGTGAGACGAGGGAGACCTGCTCATGTCATGCACCTCAATACCTCTCCAAAGTATCTCCAACTCATCAATCACAAAGGCTCCAGATAAACATCTGGGTTTTTGACTTTATGTTTCCTTGGAATTAGAAGGGATAAAATAACATGTCCTTTCTTAATTGCCATAGAGGGTGGAAGATTATAGTTCACCAATATCACTGTAAGAGGTGCTTTTGAGACCAAATGGGTTCACATCGTCCATACCCAATCCAAGTCTCAAGTTCCTAGATTCTTCCTTGAAGCTTGGCCATGCGTCTTCAATATGCTTCCACGCAGGAGTGTTTGTGGGAGATCTTCACTTGCCATTGGTTGATCGATGGGATGAATGCCATGACATGAGCTTTGCAATGGGTTTGCACTTGAACATATGTTGGATGCGAGGGATTATGGGAAAATGTCACAGAACCTTATGAGACACATTTATAGTTTTGAGATCTGATCTATATCTTGCCCCGCGATAAGTAGGACACTCTCTTGCCTCCTTATGTGGTCACCAACGCAGGAACAATTTGCATTTTGCATGAAGCACACCAAGGATTGGCTGGAGTTACTTTTACAGGTGCACTTGTAATCCAACCCTCCAAGAGAGGTCACATGTTGCCTTGCCATTTCTCTTGAGGTCGGTAATTTATTCTCCCTTGGAAGCATTTTAGACAATAGCCTGCATGTGAAGACCATAAATGAAAAAAAGTATTCCAATAATTGACCCATTAGCATAATTCACCATGTTTGCAAAATAGAAATTAAAGCTTACTTGAGTAATGCATGCAAACTTGCATTGTCCATAAATGGTATGTAAGTTTAGTAACTTAAGGGAGGCACGTAGAATAGAGAATGTGCACCCCTCAAGCACTGGTGTCGATGTTGAAGTAAAAAGATAATCTTGCTCCATGCTATCTTCCCTATTTGAGGACTGATGAGAAAATAAATCTCGCACCATATCATTGAACACCTCCTCCTGCATGGCCTCATGATGTAATGGTGGAGGGCTACTATCACCATCACTCCACGCATTCATAACGGTCCCTCCTGAAGATCCCACCTTATATCATCGATGCTTCGACTCCTCAATATGAGCATATGGCAACATATGTGGGTGTGGCACTGCATCCTGTATCAAATTAGAAAAGGATCATATATCAAACACTTGAACACCTAGAGGTATCTCAATCAACCTCGATGCTTTAACACTTACCATGGATACGGTCGCATCCCATTCTCTGTACTTTGAGATGTGACTGAGTGTAATTCTACGTGCATGATACATGTTTCCTCGACATCGATCACACATACATTTGATTTTTTGCTGTGCGAACTGGTCTTTAGACCTACAATTCACTCATTTCCTCACTCCCCACTCTTGCTTTCCTTTCAACACACTCATCTCCAAGCATACACACTCATCTCTAGGCACACACACTCATCTCTAGGCATACACACTCATCCCTAAGCATACAAGAGAAGAGGGTGAAGAAGGAAGCCACAAGAAAAGAGGGAAAGGAAGCTTTGAAGAAAGACAAGAAGATTTTCATACCTCTATCCAAGGTAAGTCTCTTGTCAGTTGCTCTTCTCTCTCAATCTATGATGCTTCTTGACTCAAAAAGTTGTTCTCTTCATATTTATCCTTTGTCGCATGGAAGAAATAATGTTTTGGATACTTTTGTTCTTTTTGGGGTCAGGCATATATTGTTGTTAGCTTTTTGTCTAGATTCGTCTATCAGAGCATGTCTAAAAGCACATCAAATGTTTTTTTTAATTATGCAACCGTGCCTATAGACACATTATTAGCCATGTCTATAGATGTGCTACAACAGTTCTGCATACAGCATACAACTTTGCATACCTTCTCCTTCTCCTTCTCCTTCCCCTTCCCCTTCCCATATCCCTTCTCCTTCCATTCTCCCATGCCCCTTCTCCTTCCATTCTTCCTTCTCTTTCTCTTCTCTTTCTTAATGCTTCCTTATACCTTTCCCTTGCATGCGTGTTTAAGTCAAATTTTCAATTCCTTAAGCATTCATGAGGAAAAAAGGGATTGCATGAATGATGGAAAAATAAGGGATTGCATGAGGGAAATTGGAAAATTGGCATAACTCTTTTATATATGCATATGGAAAGAGGGCATGCATGATGGAAATTGGAAAATTGGCATAACTCTTTTATATATGCATATGGAAAGAGGGCATGCATGATGGAAATCTTCTTCTCTTCTTTTTTGCAATTTATCATGTGGTCAGGAAGCTCTTCAGGAGCCTCGCTTGACCCTCAAGATGCCTTATTACAGTAGTTCCTGACCCTCGAGATGCCTTAAGATGCCTTATTATAGTAGTTATATAATATTTTGGGGCACCCTCCCACTCCACAATAGTTATACACATATATGACAAGCACTCAAAACACCCCCCATGAGTTGGTAGTACAGACTCCAAACCACCCCACACCCACACCAGTTGAAATTACTCCTGTGGAGTTGAGACATCCCAGTAGGTGGCAGAGCCGCTAGCCTTCTCCTCGATCATCAAGAGTCCCTTCTCCCCTGTGGTCTAGTCCCTTCTTCCCTGCGGTCAGGAGGCCCTTCTAGATTGCAGAGCCACCAGCATACTCCTATGCAGTCGGGAGTCCCTTCTCCTCCAGAGGCGAGTGCCCATTGTACTAGCTCATCACAATAGGGCAGTAGGCATAGTAGCAAGGAGAGCTCTGGGGGATGCATGGCACAGTGCTTTGGGGGTAATGATGGGAGCAGGGAGGATTTAGATGATGTAGACGTACCAGAGGGTGATGGTACGATCTTTTATGACATCACTGAGATGAACGACATCTTGATGGATGCATGGGGGAAGGACATCATGGTCTTCATGCGCTCTCTAGTTCATAACAACTACAAAGATTTCTTTATTCCATTCAAAGAGCAGAAAAAAAGTTTAACTGATGTTACCATCAATGCTATACACTCTAGGTATCCCAATCCATCCAATGTTGAGTTCACAGACAAATGGGCAAAGTCAAAGATTACCATCATCCTTGCCAATAAGAGATTTTTGCTTAAGAGGCACGCACTACTAGTCGAGATTTTCAAGAGAGAGGGAGGTCAACCACCAAGGGGATCGCTCATAAGCATGAGCGAAAGAAAGCGATGAAGGCAATGATGGTGTGACCCTAGTCTCTATAGCACATGGAGGCACAAAGGATCTAGATGGAGTGTTGAAGGGATAGCCTCCACCCACATGGATGTTGACCATGGGATAGGTTAAATACACCTTTGGTAAGAGGGAGTTATTAGAACAATGTAGTTGGATCATTTTGTAATTGTAGGGATAGTTGTAACTGTCCCTAACAGCACTCCTTAGTGGCCTGATCCACTGCATAATGTTTTTGACTATGACTATTACATTTTGAAACTTATTGTTGCCTTACAACAGTTGGACTGATATCAGATGGCTATAAAACCTTGTATCACCTCATGTTGAGATTTTGAGTTGTTGAGTTGATGTATTCTTTTCCAAAACATAATATACAAGAAGCATACTACCTTTTGCAAGATTTCCTCTCTGTCCTCTTTACATCTCATGATAGTCTTTTGTAGTTCGATTACTTTCCGCCTGCTCGCACCCTGCTCGCACCTTGTTGTTAGGAGTGGAAATGTGTTTGTGTTTTTCACTTATCTGAAGACACTTTGAACACTATTGGCGATCCTATCAGCATTCCTACCCAGAATTGCCAGTTTTTGGTCAAAGCACATGCGACATTGTCGATTACAACATGAAACAACAAACAGAGAAACATACAAACCGCAACTCCGAAAACAAAAAAGCTCCCAACTACGTCATAGGATCACACCTGCATGCACAAAGCTAGCTAATACACCAACGATTACAAACAACATCATTAAGTGCATACAGTAGCAATTTTTAGAAGACGTAGGAAATTCTATCCTAGTGATTACATTAGTAAAGGAGGATCTTAGAGCGCTACCTTAGCATACTTGCATATCCGTATTAAAGTACTACTCCGCCAAAGCGAACTTGGGCTAGGCTCCATATAGTTATCATTAAGCAGCAATTGTAGGAGCAATCATTTGAATCCAAAAAGGCTCAAGGCTTCAAGCTGCAACTCACAAAGAAAGACCACAACAAACACAACAACAATCAAAAAATAGCTAACAATCAGACTCCTATTGGAAAAGTGACATACGAGAGCAGCATCAACAAGACACTAAAACAAGCACAGTACATCAAGGTCGGCAAAGAAGATCATAGGATCAACATTACAATTTCACTATGAAGGAAGCACGCAAAGCTTAGCTAACAGCAGTGCATTTCTACCACCCGGTAAGCTACCATAATCCCACCTCTCCTTTTCCTTTCATGGAACAACTAGCCCATTTCGGATAGCTTTGGAGAGGAAATGTCACCTCGCCATATTGGTATAGCATATTTTATAGAAAATAGAGCTCGAGTAGAGGCTGCTTCCCAAACAGATGATCTAGAGGATATCTTTCACGACCCTGATTGTATGCCTAGTGGGACAAGTTATCAGCTTGGAGGAGAAAATGATTTTAACAATATGGTGGAAGTTGCCCAGAGAGCAGAGAGAAGACTTGGTACAACATCAAAATCCAAGAAGACAAAGAAGAAATGCCATTCAGATTCAGAAACAGACTCAGAGACGGACATAGATAGTGAAGAAGAGGAAGATACTGAAGATGAGGAAGATGACTCATCAGAAAATGATGAGGATGGTGAGGAATACTCAAAGAAAAAGAAGAAAGACAAAAAGAAAAAGTTGAAAGAAAAATCCACAGCAAAAAAGACAACAGCAAACAAAATCTACAAGTTGGAGAAGATGATTAAAGACCAACTGCAAAGCTTAAAGCCACCCCCACAACAACAAAAGGTTCCATGTGAATTCTGTAAAAAGGACAATCACGACAAAGAAAGATGCTGGTACAACCCCAATTATAGAGGCAGAGTACCACCTTACATTCGGCAACAACAGAATCAAGCACCAGCAATACCTACTAATCAAATAGCATTGGCAAGACCACCATAACAAAGATATCAGAATGCAGCTCCAAGAAGGCCGAATCAACAACCATGGGGGAACCAGTAGTAGCAAAGGCAAATGCAAGACCAAGCTTGCACCTACTATCGTATGGATGGCCATAGGCAAGGTCCACCATGTGAGCTTTGGTGCAAGCACAGGGAAGAAAGAGGTATACCCATTTATTCAATATGATGGAGGGAACAATCAAAATCATCAACAACAGCCTCATCAAGAGTACATATGGTCTATCTAGATCCCATCCATCTGCAGTACAACTACAACAATCAATGCAATCAAAGAGATGTTTAGGCTTTGGCAGTTACGAGATCGAAGAATACAAAGCCATTACCAGGGCTAGGAGATTTCCCAAGGGAAACAGCTAGGCCAATGAACTAGCCAAATCAAATTGAGACAAGGAACAAAGCATTGCAACAAGTACTACATAACAATGCCTCACAGGATGTCAGAAAAGAACATTGGAATAACAAAGACAAAGGGATAATGCAGTACCAGTCTGGGACTGCAGTCTGATGATAGTCTACTTGCACAACAACAAAAAAATCATTATATAAATTTACAATGTAGTAGCAATCCATCAGGGTAGTTTCCAGGATGAGGCAACATCCACAAAATACTTACTGAAGTCAAAATAAAACTCCGAAACAAAAAATAAACTTTCAAGTCAAAATAGTGTCGGAATTCCTAGAATTACAGAATACAACTGAACAGACAGAATCATGGACTAATCCATGCCAAAACAACTCCAGGAAGTGAGGCTACTATGATAAGAGCCCAAGAGATGCAGCAAGAAACTAGCATGCAAAATGAAGACAACATGCTCAAGATTTTCCAAGAGTTAATGGACTCCAAGGTACAAATTACTTTTGATCAACTACTGAACTTGGTTCCACCTTTCAAACATTAAATTTGTAAAAGATTGCATCCAAAAGAGTCACATCCAGGAAAAGCTCAACAACCAAGTAATGATGAAGAGGAAATTCCCAATATTTACACATCAATAGTTGAAGATGTGGACTACCAAGTACCGCTCACTGATGTAGACTACAAAAGGTAGAGAATCCCAAAAGTATTGGTTGATGAAGGCTCAGGTGTCAATATCCTCTCAAAAGATTTATTCAAAAAATTTTGCTACAATGAATTGTTCTAGGTGAGGATGGCTGACCAAAGGAAAATTTAACCTCTTGGAATATTGAGAGGGCAAGAGATTACAATCATGGGACTAACATTCATAGTCACATTTGTAGTGCTAGGAAAAGGATTCTACTTACTCAATGCTATTGGGTAGGCCATGGTTGAGAGCTGCCAAGGTCAAGCAAGATGGGAGCTCAGAGAAAATCATTATTAAGAAAGGGAAAAAGAAAGTCAAGATCAACCTATCCCCAAGAAGGTGTTTTCCAAGAAAAACATAGCCACTGCAAGTAGAGGGAATCAATATGATTCCAGATTTTGACGAAGATAAAGAAGAAAATTTCCTCAAAATAAACCCCACTGTATATCCTATTTTTGAGATTGATGTTATTAAGATTATTGATCAATATATAGGTCCAAATCAGCAGATACCATTTTCTGACATAGATCCGGCCACTGCAAAACAGAACAAAGTCGGAAACTATTCAGATCAGGTTATCACAAAAAAAAATACAACAGAGGCCACTGATGAAAACAAACATGATACACCAGAGGATATCACTTCTAAGTCAGCTGAGGAAGCAATCATGGAGGTAGAAATACAATTTGAAGAACATATGCAAAAAAGTGCTAGGCAGCTAGGATGACTTGGAGGAAATGAACTTGGGAAATAGTGACAACCCAGAACCAGTTATGGTAAGTAAAAATCTCTCTCCACCTTTTAAAATGGCACTCAAAGAATTATTGATGCAGTACAAATATATTTCTGCATGACACTACACTGATATGAAAGGGGTAGATCCTAAATTCTGCCAACATAGAATCAATCTATGATGCAGTACCAATCATACAAAGCAGATATAGAATGAATCCAAATTATGCCAAGTTGGTCAAAGAGAGATTGAAAAGTTATTAAGAGTTGGTTTCATATATTCCCTACACTATTCAATCTTACCTTTTCTTTCTCCTTGACTTTTACTTCTAGAAGGCTAGCAACTACCTACTCATTATCCTTATTGTATGGTTGTAAAATTGATGTAATTTTAGTTTTAAATTCATTGAACACTTTTGAAGGTATCTTTTAGAACCAATTTGTACCTTTTCCTTCACTTTTCCATCTTGATATCATCTTCAACATGCTTTTGCTCTATTTGTCCTCTTGGGATGAACCTTATCTATTTCTCTTCCCTCACACGTCTACCTCTATTTCTAGATTTACCACTTTGTGTAGCACGTGCCACATTATTTGAATAGTAATACTTATTCTTTAACAATCCCACAATCCCCCACATGTGGATTTCAGGTTGATCTAGGCTATAACCCAATAATTAATCAAGGTTGTAATTAGAAAGAAGTAGAGGCTATAGAAAAGTGCTTGCAGAGTTCTAGTAAAAAACTAAATGAGTTTCCTGATTTTAAGTATTTTCAAAATTTAAAATAAATTAAACTTCAAATCTTACATATAGATTTTATGAATAGCTCTTAAAGAATCTAAAATAAAGAATTTGGATGCAACTGAGGTGCAAACAAGGACTACTCCACTCGCCCCCTAGTATGGTTATATACATCTTTAATTTGTGATACACGGTTGCAACTTCAAATTCAAAGTTTTGATGAAGCTCTAGAATTCCAATTCATATTAGAACAAAAATGTACAAAATGAAAAACTCCATGTATCCCTCAAGTTGAGCCATAAGGTGATTGAATCACAAAATTATAGCTCGAAAAAGGTTAATATTGTCCAAACTCAACAAGAAATTTAGTTGAAATTACCTTATTCAACACATATTGGATTTCAAGTGCCAATAGTTGAAAATCCAAATACTCCAAGATTCAATTTCTAGTGTAGCCCAATGTTGAGTTCTTTTAATGGTATCCTTTTGCTAAAATAATACCAATATCCATTGATTATTCTCTCTAGATTTAAAGCGGTAGCCTATAGAGTACCTAGATAGTCCAAAATGAGGGCAATAGCCTATTTTTACAACAATATGGTGGAAAACTCCACTGATGATTACAATGTGGAAGGCTAGAGCACTATAGAAGGAACACAAACTCATTTACATAGAAGGAGGAAGTATGTCAAATAATGGAATTCTATTCATAAGGGCTCAGAAAGAAACCGTATGGCCTTAAATTTTGTTTTAGATGAAGAAAATGAGTATCATTTTGTTCATAAATGATGATAGTGGATAAATAGATTGAAGAAGACAATGAAGGACAAAGCCTCCATAGGGAGTTATGATAATTTAGTCAAAAATTGGTATCAAGGAAGCTTGGGATAGCAAGAACACCTTGAGGGAGCAACCAATCTTAATCTAAAAGATTAATATAGCATGCAACGACCAAAGTTAATCTGAAAGAATAAAAGAAATGTAGTTCCAAAGAAACAAATTAAATATGATAAAATTTTTAACTAAACCCTGATTCAATAAACGAGGATAATTAAAATCTAAGCAATACAATAGATTAGATTAATCTAACCCTTCATTTCAATAATCAAGGATAATTAAAATCTAATCAATACAATAGATTAGACTAACCTAACCCTTATTTCTAGATTAGACTAGTTAACCCTTATTTCTAAGCAATACAATAGATTAGACTAACCTAACCCTTATTTCTAGTTAAAATTGGACCTAAGGGTTAGGTCCAATTGGTCAAGTTCCTATTGGTGGATATGAAACCATGTTGTTGACTGCAGCATCTCAATCTTGTATGGTACATTGATCTATGATTAGGGAGAGCATCATATAGTCATAGGAGAGTGATAGAATGAGAATACAAAAAGAAGTTGAAACAATCATAATTTCATTGAGTAAGTGCATCACATTCACTAAACCAAATGATCTTGTTACCTATGGTGCTTGTATAATGATTGTACAAAATGTTAGATATGGCTTCTCTATTAAATGATGCCACCATAGCCAACCTATTGGATTTGTAGAATAACTAGCCAAAGTTTGAAAATATCTCACAAAATAAATCAATATGCTTAAGCACTAGAATACAATCAAATAATGGAGGTTGAACTGGATTTGATGAAATAATGTAGGGCTATTATAGCTGTTGCATTCCTTGCGGCCATTGTTTGGGAAATTGGCTCTGGCAACCTCTTGTATCCTCCTCCTAGATTTCAAGTAGGCTTATGATAGACTGTGGGCTTTCTTGGAGTGTAGGAGTCTATATAGATGGCTGGTGATCATCACTATATATTTCTAGTATTTGAGTGCAATACTTCACCTTTTGTCTTTTGATGCATCTTTAGGGAATGTGGTTGTGGAGAAATACTACATTGTTAAGATCTATTCATGCTTATTTTGACACATTGACATATTGTGTAACCTTTGAATCAAGCCACTCATCATCTATCTCCTCTTTGGATATTTTGTTGTTGATGCAAGGTAGATAATTTACTCCATAATTGTACAAAGAAGTTTAGGAATGATTTTCAATTTGAAAATCGAATCAAAATTATCCATCTACTTAGCCTTTTTTAAGGCTTGGTGATCCATAAATACCATAAATGGGTTACCAAGTAAATACTACCAAAATGGTTGAATACTATACAATTAGTATTAGGGACTCCCTTTCTGTGGTGGAGTAATTTTTTTCCACTATGGAGAACATTCAAATTACATAGAAGATTGGGAAATCCATGTCCCCTTCAAGCTAAGTGGAAATGGACCCAAATGCCATTCTTGATGCATCTACATGTGCACAAAATTTGATTCCTATCTGTTTGCCAAAGTATTGATTGCTTTACCACCATATCTTATTGCAAAGTCTAAAATATTTGGCTTGTTTTTTATTCCATTTTGACTTTTCTCCTCCCTAGTGAATTGATGCAAGCATTTGACTACTCTAGGAATGTCTTGACGACTCTCCAATCAAAGCAAAACAAAAAAACTTGCTCGACATTTCTTAGCTCCACTATATTTTGAATGGCATCAATATTTGATTTCTTTGTCATTATCACTTCACTTGATATTGTATGCCTCAATAGAGCTCCTAAAATGATGTAAATATGCACTTCTATGGGTTGAGAGAGATTCAAGTTTCACTACAATTTTGGAAAATCTTCTTGAGGCACTCTGAGTGCATTGGCTTTGTGTTGTACATTGAAAAATTATCCAAAAATTTGGCTAAGGATTTGTCAACGTACTCACAAAAGGTTTCCGTGATGAAGTTGCTTTAGTGAGATGAAGATGGTCTTTTCTTTATTCTTCTTAGCTAGCATTGTTTGATAATATCCAGTATATCCATCCATGAATGAATACACATCATGGCCCACCACTTTATAAAGGATTCTATTTATGAAGGGGAGTGAAAATAGGTTTTTAATGATTTTTTCATTCAGCTTCCAATAGTCTACACATGCATCTTTCCATTCTTTTGGGTTTTGATTTACATATGGCTTATGATTGCTTCAGGTAGGATTTATCCTAGCTGTTCTAGATTGTTTGGCCTTTGGCCTGGTCTTTGGAAAGATGGTTAGCTCATTTTTTGTGCATGGAGCATCGTTTTGTGTTTCAGCCAGGGGGGCCGAGTAGGTATGAACTCAAGAGATCTATGTATGAGAGAAGGATGCCTTTGGAGCCCTTGTCATTTGCCTGGTATATAGTGCCAATTTAGTAAAAAAGAATGACATTGTAGGAAACATGATAATTAAGGGTGTTGTTTTTCCCTTTGGGAAGATATTGCAGATGATTTGATGGTGCGGAGAAGCCATCACTTTGATTCACTTCATAGGTGAATCATGCCATTAATAAGTATTCTATTTCATCTTTGAACCAATTTCCATAGTTGGGATTCATCAAAGACCTTTTGCTATCTAATTGGTTTTGTATTTAGAATTAGGGGGATTTGGTGTTGAATCAAAGTCAACAATACACACTTTATATCAGTGTGCAAAGACATATTTGTATTGTGAAAAGAGTTCATAGGCTTGTTGAATGAATTGATCAAGTAATTCTTCATTGATTTGTATTAGCATTGGTTCTCCTTGTAGACCCACATTGAGTTCTTTGGCTTGGCCCTCATTGGGCCATTGCTCTACTAATTTGGTTGATGATATGCATAGGCCCATCTTTAAATTCTCTTTCTCCTTCTTCTTCCATGAATCCCTTTGGGATTGCCAATTTCGGCTCTTTTTCATACAATGACAAGTGTGTTTCTACTCTCATGGCATCAATGGTCACTAACAACGTAAATTTCATGCCAAGTATTTTATCTTCAACATTTTTTCCAAATGTTTCCTCTACATATAAGCATTCAATGCTTGCATTCTTTCATGATTGTTAATTTTCCATCAATATTTGCATCCCTTTGTCTTTGTTTTTCAATTTTGAGTGAGTCATTTCCTTGATTTTTGAACACCTTTTCACATTTAACCAAAATAATGGTGTATCCCTATTGATTTCTCCACCTTAACCACAATAAACGTGATTGTGAAGTAAGCACCCTTATCTTAATGCATGCATCCTTAAGCATCCCCTTTAGCATTACCAGTCACTTATTTTCCATGCAAATTTGAAAGATGATAGTTTTGAGTTTTTTAGCTTGAGATCATATTGTTGGTGGAAAAAAAACCCCTGAGATCATTTTGTAGAGAAAAAGTGTAACATCTATTTCAAGTATGTAACATTGGTACCCGTTTTAAGATTCCCTAAAAAATTCATTAAAATATTTATATTTTAAAATAAAGCTTTATTTTGCGTAGTCAAAAACTAAAAACATTTTGAATTCATGCATTTTTCAAACATCATGCTTACAAATTAAAAAGGACCTCCACTATATTGCAAAATATCTTTTGATTTTCTCTATTCTCAAAGTCTTAAAGTTTTCTCCTCCTCTCGTGAACTTTGTATTTCTCTTGAAAAACAACTTTTATTATCGCAACTTATTGCACCTAATAGGATGTTCTACTCATTATTGTCCAAACGAGACTTTTCACTCTCTTTTTAAATCACTTAAAGAAAGAATGGAAAACTTTTCCATTGAGCCAAAACCTTTGAATAATTTGAGACAAAAGTAAAACTTTTGGTAGATGCATAGTCTCTTACCTCTAATTCATTACTGTCCTTGAGTTGCAAGTGTAGTGCTCAATCCCAACCGCTTGGAACTTGGTTCCAATAAGAATTTTTCCATCGCATTTTTCAGCAGGTGTTGATATAGTGGACGAGGATAGACCGATCACATTACTCTTTATTGAGTTCCTTTGTTTGACTTAGGTATACCACCAACTCCTCATCATAATTGTATCTTCCTTTAATTTGTTTATAGAGATCCCCCCTTCTCCTTAGTTTACCCTAGCAGAAGCTATCAAGTTCGATGGGGTCCTTAGACTTAGGGTCATCATCATTGGCCCTAACTTATTAGATGACCATTCTATGCTCTAGTGTTTGGATGTCTCTCTCTTTTGGCAAAGAGTTGAGGTTGCACGGACAGGCAAGACTAGTGTCAAATTTGTAGGATATTTTGGCACTCTACTAGACATTTCCCAAGGAATAATAAAATGCCCATGAAGCCCATTGTGGTGGACCCTCCTTGATAGTGTGTGCCTTCGTTACGTTCTACACATTTGGCAATTGATGCCCCATTGGGGTATGGTTAGAGTTGGAATACCACCACCAGTTTTTGTAGACTTAAGAGACCCCTCACCCTCTCCCTCACATTGTTTGATTTGTGGTTAGACATGGAATTCCTTTAGCTTCTTTTCTTGTACATTAGCAAACCTCTGTCCAAAAATCCTAGCCCTCCTTATTATTTTCCTTCAACACAACAAGTACATCTTTTTTACTTGGGGTTTCTTGAAGGGTATCCTTCTATTCCTTGTTTTTTTAGATTGTTGGACAAAAGATCAACCCACATCTAGGTGCTTATCAAAGGAATCGAAGCAGACATGTTTCATATTTCTAGATTAGTCTAATGCTAGCTAAGGAGAATAAAGAAAAGAACACCTTAATCTCATGGAAGCAAGGGAATGTCATTCAGGTTGAAGAATACACGAGCCATTTTTAAAGGTTCACAATGGAAACCTTTTGTGAGTACATTGACAAATCCTTATCCAATTGTTTGAATACTTGCTCAATCTATAGCACAAAGACAATGCACTTAGAGTGCATGAAGAAGGTTTCTAAATCTAGAGAAAACTGAATCTCCCTCAACCCATTCAAAAGCATATTCCACATCTTTTTAGGAGTTCTATTGAGGCATACAATGTCAAGTGAAAAGATAATGATAGAGAAATCAAAGATTGATGCCATTCAAAATATATAGGAGCTAAGCAATGGAGCAAGCTCATTTGTTTGTGGAATTCCTTAAATCCTATTGCAAAAGTTATTAAGAAATTTTCTAGGGTACTCAGATGCCTGCATCAACTCATTAGGGAGGACAAATTTTTGAATGGAATAACAAAGAAGCCATATATTTTAGACTTTGCATAGCAACAATACTCTGGCAAAAACCAGACTAGAATAACAATTTTCATGTGCATGTAGATGCATCAAGAATGGCAATTGGGTCCATTTCCACTCAACTTGAACAGGACATGGATTTACCCATTTCCTATGCAAGTTGAATGTTCTCTATAGTGGATGCCCTAAATAATGGTGTATAGTATTCAACAGTTTTGGCAGTTTTTAGTGCAAGTTGAGTGTTCTCTATAGTGGATGCCCTAATAGTATTCAACAATTTTGGCACTTTTTACTCTATAACCCATTTACAGCTTGGTAAAATCCCTACATTATTTTATCAAATCCATTTCTTCCTCCAAGGGTAAGGCCACATCATTTTACTCAATTCTTCTTTTACTTCCTATAGAAGAATTTTTCTCTCATCTTTTTCACCAGGCTTTGATATAGTGAAGGAGGAAAAATGGGTCACATCACGCTTTATAAAGTTCACCGATCTGCCTTAGTTCTACCATTGACTCCTCAGCAAAATCGGAGCTCCAATGGTCATAGGCATCCCCCTTGTTTACCCTAGTAGAGCTATTAAGTTTGATGGGGTCCTTAGAGTTAGCGTCATCATCATTGACCCTAACTTGTCCAATGAAAGAATTTTGCCTTAGCATTTGGATGTCTTTCTCTTTTAAAAAAGAGTTTAGGTGGAGGGCGGACAAGACCTATGTTAAATTTGCTAGATCTTTGCATACGCCACTAGACATTGCCCAAGGAAGAAGAAAAGGCCAGCAAATCCATTTGGTATGGACACTTCCCCCATCCTCTCTTCTGCCTCCTCCCCCCTTCTCCTTCCTCCCTAGTAATGGACATATCCTAATTTTGTTGAAATCATCCTTTCATCTTTGATTGGCTAATCAGCCAATTATCATCCTCGTCCATCACTCATGAGAAATTTTATTTTTTCTAAAGATACATTAATATAGCTTTAGAAGGATATAGACTTTAAGAGATCCACCATCCTCTTTGCATGCATCCATGGAACCCATACCTCTAGAATTCGCACTAGGGTGGATTAGAGGTAGACTAGATGCTTGTGTCCTTGCCTCAAACCTTGCCCCTTGCCTATTAGATGTTCATTTATTAGATAGATGATTTTTAAGCTAGTTCAATATTCTCATAGAGTTGCAAGTATAGTGCTCAATCCTAGCCCCTTGGAACTTAGCTCTAAGAAGAATTTTTTTCTCATGTTTTTCACCAGACTTTGATATAGTGGAGGAGGACAAATGGGTCACACCACTATTTATCAATTTCCCCAATCTTCCTTAGGCCTACCAGTGACTCCTCACCAAAATTGGAGCTTCCTTTACTATGGTCATAGGGATCCCCCTTCTCCTTGGTTTAACCTAGTGGAAGCTATCATGTTTGATGGGGTCCCTAGAGTTAGGATCATCATCATTGATCCTAGCTTGTTCGATGAAAATACTTTTCTCTCTCTTTTGGAAAAGAGTTGAGATTGCTAGAAGGCATGACCTAAGTAAAATTTTGCAAGATCTTTAGGCACTCTACTAGATATTACCCAAGGAAGGAGAAAAGACTCATGAAGACCTTTGGGGTGGACCCTTCTCAATAGTGTGCTCCTTTGGGGGGGATGTTTTTTGGTGAGATCTTTGGGAGAGCTTGCCCAAAAATGGCGAGTGTACTCTCTCTCTTCTCTCTTCTCTATTCTCTCTTCTCAGTTCTCTCTTTGAATGTTGGTTTACTTCTCTCTAATCATGCATGTACTCTCTCCACTTCTCAACTCCCCTATATCCACTCATCCCCCTTGTCTCTCTCTTTCTCTCTTCCCCCCAAATCTCCCCTCCTACCCCCCCCCCCCTCTCTCTCTCTCTCTCTCTCTCTTACATAATTGCAAGAGAAGGGTGCAAGAAATATCTTGAATATTTTTCTTGTGTAGTAGGTCAAGGTCTAACTATGGATATGTATAAAAGATGAAAATAAGCATATGGAGAAACATAACAATTTTGCTTAAGAGATTGGAATGGTTTATACGTATTCTGTTGATCAATTATGCAAGTAGGCATTGTTGGAGGTGGTCGTATTCCTCGCTCGATTGAACTAAGTAGAGCATGGTTTATTGGTACGTGTCATGCCGTAGGACTTGTGGCATAGGTGGGATTCAATCCCATAAGCATTAATGTAGCCCTAATGGCCTTGGATATATTGGCTTGAGTACCCCTCTCTCTCTCTCTCTCGTCCCTCCTGGGGACCTTTTGGGGGGAGAAAGAGGTATGTGTGGCTAGGAGGCAAGGGATTTGGACCCCTGTGCAAGCACTGTCCCTTGAATAGGTAGTAGCCATGCATGCTACCAACATGGTATCAGATTAGGTATTCCCTACCCCCAAAGGACTCTAGCAGATTTTGTGTGGCCATTGTTGAGTGACACATGGAAATTGCATGATTATGATAGATGGACTATCATGTTTCATGCGATGACTTTGAAGTGCAACTTGATTTGTGTGTGTCAGTAATGGCAGCAGCCTTTGATGGCTCCCTGACACGTGCGTTTCCTTGTGTGGCCTTTGGCAAACATACTATTCACATGACATTTGGTGGTGGCTTGTGTTTGATTGGCCTTGCCTTGTGTGGTTTGGCCTTTGTTAGGTTTGACCGGTTGGTCACATTTGTTTGCATTAGGGTTTGTCCATAAAGGGGTGTCTTATTTTCAAGATATGGACAAGATTCATCCCAATCCTTAAATGTGAAGGTGAGACTTTATATAATCATGTGTTTGAAAGAGAGGGAAAAGACATGGGGAGACACAAAGAGAATACCATAGTGCAATAACATTGACAAAGAAGACTAGTCATTTCTTTTTATGAGATGTGATGGAGAGAGAGAGAGAGAGAGAGAGAGTCATAGCGCAGTAACAATGACAAGAAAAACTACTAATCAATTTCAATGGAAAGGGGAGAGAGAGAGAGAGAGAGAGAGAGAGAGAGAGAGAGGGAGAGAGAGAGAGAGAGCAATAACAATGACAAAGAAAAAAAAAAAATTTCAATGGGAATGTGACAAAAGGACAGATGGAGGGAGGGAGGTGGAGAGAGAGAGAGAGAGAGAGAGAGAGAGAATGTCATAAAGCAATAACAATGACAAGAAAAAATAATCATGCAAACATATCTACTTCATGTTTTTAAGACCAAACCCATAATCATGTGCAACTTGCAATGTAAACTCTTAATTTCCTAGAGTTGACAAAACATGCTTGGTTGGATTTTTATTCATCATCAGATTCATGCCAATGTGTAACCCAAGCTAGCCTAGTGGCCTATTGTCTAAGATTGGGATCATCGAGCTATTAGCCTCTAATATATATATGTATTAGCCTTCAAGATAAATGGAATCCTTTCTATCTTCATAATTCAAAGCACGTGTGTGTGTGCATGCGTGCATGCATGTGCGTGTGCATGCACATGTGTGCATGCGTGTGTGCGTGTGTGTACATGTGTGTGTGTGTGTGTGTGTGTGTGAGAGAGAGAGAGAGAGAGAGAGAGAGAGAGAGAGAGAGAGAGAGAGAGAAGAGAGAACCATGGTGATGTATACCCATATAAATGCATTACATCATACAGGCAGTCAATATGGAGTCCTTGTTACTATCATAGCCATGTGCCTCCATTTGTTATTATCATATCTTGAGACATGGTATGACATGTATAATTCAAAGCAACCCATGTGCGTGTGTATGTGTATGTGTATGTGTGTGATAGTGCTCGACAAAAACGTTTTTCTCAGTCTTGAAAATTAAAGGTACCATCAAGATCTAACTAGGATGAAAAGTTACCACGATTTATAACTAAAATATGGACAAAAATGTTTTTCTCAATCTTGAAAATTAAAGGTACCATCAAGATCTAACTGGGATGAAAAGTTAGCACGATTTATAACTAAAATTTGTGAATCCTGCCCCTTAAAATTAAAGGCAACTTTCAAATCCAAGTAGGATTTTTTGATTTCAACGGGGAATTTTATATGTTTGGTTAGAGTTAGTATGTGTGAGAGAGAGAGAGAGAGAGAGAGAGGCTTACACACAAGTCTATATGTAAGTCAAGATATACGTTGTATTGGGATACATTGTCTTGACCATGTATTGGCATTTTCACTTTTTATGTCGGGCGTGCAAACGTATGGTGCTCACTACTTCACTCAGACTTGCAATCACCTGCAAACCAAATTTTCTCAATGCGGACTTTTTTGAACACGTGCTTTCAGCATTTCCCATGTCACACAACACTCGCAGCGGAACTTGCGTTCCAATCTTGAGCAAATAGAACATTATCCTCGAATTCGTATAGTGAAACTTGACATGACACGTCCAAAACCACTGAGGCTTGCACTTTCCAAATGGTTTGTTTGCTTTGTGAGTGGCTTGGTGGAGGAGCTAAGATGGTCTAGCCACATGTGCAAGGCGCACCTCAAATCTGGACTACAAGTGGATGCACATCAACCGCAATGCAGGGCCTGGGAGATGCTCAGATGAAGTTTGTGGGCACAAATGCATGAGTTGCTTTCCTTGCCGCCCACGTTTAATGTTGTGTCAAGTATCCAAACTTTATGTGAAGTTTGTGGGCATGAAAGCCCCCCTAGTTTTGTCAACTATCCAAACTTTATAGTTGTGTGTCCGAACTTTATGTCAAGTATCCAAACTTTATGGTTGTTTCCAAACTTTATGTGAAGTTTGTGGGCGTCAAATTCAAAACGTTATTTTTCTTGCCCACCAGTTGTTGTGTTAAGTATCCAAACTTTATGGTGGTTGTGTCATGGATCCAAACTTTATATAAAGAGAGATGTGCCTTTTTACTTTGAATTAATATTTGAAAAGTTATCAATGACTATGCTTAGACCTCATGTGGTTGTGCTTTTGGCCCTGTTAAGGGTGGAAAGGGCACTCATTTTTCACTAATTAGAGTGATGACCTCTTTTCCTTTACTTTTGGTCAAGCTAACCTGTGTAAGAAAGTGGTTAGCAAATAATGCCATGTGCTTAAGCATTTATGTGGCATCTCAATCACTCTTTTACTTTCATTAAAAGTAAGTAGGGTCAAGCTCATCCACTTAAGAAAGTGGTTAGTAGTAATGCCATGATATTTATGTGGCATCTCTACTAGTTACGAACCTTCATTTGAATAATATATCATATGATAATCTTCTTAGAGATACTTCAAGATACAACATAGGGCTCCATGGATGAGAAACCTTAAAACGATGTTAACACTTGTAGTGGCATCTAATTCTTAGTATAATGTTTCCATAGGTGTATGCTATATGGGGGCTATCTGTGGAAAAATTTTCATGAACAAAGATAGCACAAGATTATGGTTAATGAAATAACAATCGTTATACCATATGACCAAATCGTGGTACGAAATTGGGACTTCATGTTAATTCTCTTGTGACACTCATAAGTATATTACAAAAACATTGTGGAAAAACTGAGATCAAATACTTAATTCTCTCTCTCTCTCTCTCTCTCTCTCTCTCTCTCTCTCTCTCTCACACACACACACACACACACACACACACACACATTTTGGGATGAAATCCATGCATTTAATATTACAAGAGGTAGTCCCCAAAGTGGAGACCACCAAATACAAGATCATAAATTTTCATTGTAAGATAAATAAATAATGTAATCTATCTAACGAATAGAGAGGCAATCATAAAAGGATTGCTTGAGCGAAATCCAAAAATAGTAGAACATGGAATACGTAGGCTCTCTAAAAACTCTGTGGAAACATTCCACAGAGTCCAGAGTGCCCAATATCGAACCATGTGAAAAAATGATCAAACTTTGTCCTTCATGGGTGAATGCCAACGATCCAAAAAAGCTTTCCAAAACAAGCAGTAGGAAAGTGGGCTTGAAGATGCTACTAAAGAAATAGTAGGAAATCACGGGTGGTAGGGCAATTCCAAAAGTGATGAAGCAAGGATTCCTTGCAAGCAAGACATTTGTGAGATAGAGCTAGAGTAATATGCCCACGTGCCAAAATTTGGGCAAAGGAATAATGCCAAGCATCACTCATCATAGAAAACCTATTGACAAAAGAGGAAGGTTGCAAGACCAAAGCTAATTTCCATGTGAAACCCAAGGAGGAGGCATCAAAACCCTATATAAACCAAATACATAGATATTGGCCGGGGGAAGGGGCAAGTAGGAGAACCCTGACGATGTAAGGTACAGTCAGAAACATGATACATAATCTCCAACTTGGGCACTAGTAAAAAGCAATGAAGCATTTGAGAGAGATAGTGCCAATGGGGTAGATAATGCATCCCCAATCCATATTGTCTGGAAGCCAAAGGAAAAGGTAATAAAGTACCATCATCATGAAGCACATCATCAACCAAAGTAATTTAGTTTGATGAAATAAAATATGAGCGCCCGGTTCCTGCAAAGGAAGGGGTCGATCAAACACCTTTGACTAGTGCAAGCTCTTACCACGCAAGGAATTCCCATCCAGAGAGTCACGACCATGCCATTTGAGATGAAAAAGAATATTTTTCCAAGCTAAAAACATTTTGGAAACCAAAGGACGGCCTTTAACCACATGCCATCAATATAGCCCAGAATGAAGTCTCATTGAGTGGGATGCCAATGCCCAACTGTGAAAGTAGGTGACACATCTTAGCATCCCAAGGTTGATCACCGTGCAAAAATTCCAGCATCATCTTCCCTTTATGAGATAAAATATGGATTTGAATACTTAATAAGTTCAAGACACCGTGCATTTTTGGGAGAACAAAGATGCTCCATAGATAGTAGTCAGATACTCTTACGGCCATGCTTTGAATGCCAAAAAGTCTCCATAAGAGTGGACATGAAAGAAGTAATGTATTACTTGTCAAACATCATCAAGAATACTAAATATGCATCACCAAAATTGATTCTACGATTCAGAATTGAACATGATGAGGCCAATTGGCTAACTTCCGATATCATAGTTTCTTCCTGATCTTTGCAAGTATGCACTCTATTTTTGCTGACGGTGAGTGATCTTTGATCCCAAAGGATAGCTAATTGTGCAAACAATTTCTCCTGGCCACAAAGAGCATTAGGAATAAAAGGAGCTCATTTTGGGGCCTTTTGACCAAAATGAAAAATAGCTCTCAACCAATGGCCAGAGGGCCAATGTAATGTTGGGGAAGTTATACAAAATTCGAAAAAATCTAGAATGTCAAAACAAGAAATAATAATTTATGCATATACAAATTTCAATAAGAAAGTAAAAAATATTTTGAGATACTGACAGGATTCTAAGTCAAACAATGTCTTATTCAAAAAATATCATGGACTAAAATTTGGCTTCCCTCCCAAACTATTATTCCAGATCCTTCCCTCCCTCCCTCCCCCCCCCCTCTCTCTCTCTCTCTCTTTCTCTCTCTCTCTCTCTCTCTCTCTCTCTCTCTCTCTCTCTCTCTCTCTCTCTCTCCTTCCCAAACTACTCTCCCCTCCCAGACTAGAATTCCCATACTCTCTCTCTCTCTCCTTCCCAAACTACTCTCCCCTCCCAAACTAAACTTCCCGTACTCTCTCTCTCTCTCTCTCTCTCTCTCTCTCTCTGTATTTCTCTCTCTCTTCCTCACTTGCTCTTGCACCTATTGGCATGTTGAGTCATGCTTTTTGAAACTTTCAAGGACTCAAATGTGTGCTCCTTCCTAAACGTACTCTCCCGCTTGTATTTCTACATTTTCATCCATTACCATTCTTCAAGATTTTAGATGTTTAAAGTCTTAATTGGATTGTCTTCTAGAAATTTCCAGTCGTGATAGGATATCACAATTGTACATCTCTGTACAAAATGTTGTGTTGATCCAAGGTGTAAACATGAGCACTTTGATTTTAAAACTTGTCTCTTTGAGTTTACAAATGCTCCAATTTTGGATTGGATTGTTTTCGACAAGGTACCTTCTTTCAATTTTTCAAATGCTTTAGTTTTAAATTGGATTTTATTCGACATGATAAGGAACTGGTGGTGAGGAAAAAGAGAAATTCCATAAAAATCCAGGGGTTTCCTAACTTTACCTTGGCCCTCTTGCCATAAAAGAAACTGTAATTTTCATCTTGGCCATAAGACCTCAAAATAGAGTGTTGATCAAAGTGCCATAGACTAGGATATAACTTCTACTCTTTGTGTTGTTAATTTTGAGTATTAGGTGTTCTAGTATTAGGTTGCAGTGTTGATTTGTTTCTTTGAATTTTTAGGTGTTCCAGTCTTAGGATGAGATTATCTTCTTTAAGTTCTCAATGGCACTTTATCACACTTGTAAAAAGCATTGTGTTAATCAAAGCATTGAGGATGAATATATAAATACAAGCCCTTTAGCTCGCTGACCTGTGTCTTCTATTTCTTCTATAGAAATTACCAAAACAAGGTCAACGTTGAAGGTCACTACACCTTCTACATGAGGCTCCTCAACCTACTCTGGCATGACCTCTCCCATTATCTTGGTACAATTCACTTTTGGTGGTGCAGAAGAAGCGTATTCAAGAAGCTCCATAATCATTCTATCTTTATATTTATATACATAGTATGCATCATAACTCTCCTGGCTCATCTATGCAAATAGTAACAAAATTTCAGTTTCTTATTGCTATATATCAATTTTGAATACATGAATGGAAAGCTAATGGCACTTACAACAAATGATGGGACTGAACATCCCCAAAATAAGTATTTAGAATGACCCTGAGGAGCTGAGAGAATTCCATAAGATTACAAAGAAGGGTAGGCTAGCCATATTCGACAAGGCTGACAAAATATGAAGAGGGGAGAGGAGAAGAGTGGAGATGAGGAGAGAGGGCACAGCTAGAGAGCACACCACAAATGACTAACTGTACACTAGAATTAGTTGAAAAAATAGAATATATACAAACCCTTTTAGGGTTAGGGTTACGGGATCTAACCCTTTCCTTTATAGCACTCTATAAGGTTAGTGCTATGCACATATGATCACGTGATGGTGCTATGCACACATGATCACATGATGTTGAGCGTGAACTCTCAACACCTTCCCTCAAGATCAACATCATGAAGTAGGCCTTCCCTCAAGATGATGATTCTGGGGAATCGAAGAAGGACTGAGCATTACATTCCATCACACCCCTTTAATGGGAATGTCCTTCCTCTGCATCAAACCAAGAGCTAGTCGGTGTTTCTCGAATAGCTCTTTACCGAGTGGTTTGGTAAAGATGTCTGCAACATTTTCTTTGCTATCACAATGCTGCAGTATGATGTCACCAAGTAACACTCTTTCTCTGATGAAGTGCTCTCTGACATCAATGTGCTTTGTTCTGGAGTGATATACTGGATTTTTGGCCAATGCTTGAGCCGATTGATTATCATAGTATATTGTTGTTGGCTTTGACTCATCAAAGTAATCTGTTTCTGACAATAGTCTTCTGAGCCATATAGCCTCACATGCACCTGTAGTGAGTGCTCTATATTCTGCTTCAGTCGAAGACAAAGAAACAGTTGGCTGTTTGTTTGACAACCATGATATAGCACCTTGACTAAGGAAAAATGCATATCCCTGTGTCGATCTCCTGGTCTCATGATCTCCAGCATAGTCACTATCACAGTATCCATGCAACCGTGGATGACTTCCTTTGTATTCTATCCCAAATTGTCTTGTACCTCTGATGTATCTCAAGACTCTTTTGGCTGCATTCCAGTGAGACTGTTTTGGATTTGCCATAAACTGTGCTAGTGAGCTTACTGCATAACAAATATCTGGCCGTGTGATTGTCAAATATATAAGAGATCCAATGAGTTGCCTGTAGTATCTGTCATTGACTGTAGGCTTTTCTGAATCTTTAGTAAGTTTCAAACTCTGTTCCATGGGAGTGGCTGCAATCTTGCAATCTGCCATATGAAACTTATTCAGGAGACTGTCAACATATTTGAGCTGACTCATGAATGTGCTATCTGAATCTCTCCAGAACTCAATTCCAAGACAATAGTGCATAAGTCCAAGATCTTTCATGTCGAACTCTGCAGATAAGTCTTGTTTTAGCTTTCTGATGAAGCTATCCTTGCTTCCTGTCACAATCAGATCATCTACGTACAAAAGTGCAATAGTAATATCTTCCCCTTGAACTTTGTAGTAGAGAGTATGATCTGCATTGGACTTCATGTATCCCAGATCAGCAAAATACTTGTCAATTCTGATGTACCAACTTCTGGGTGCTTGCTTTAAGCCGTAGAGACTTTTCTTGAGATGGCAAACCTTGTTCTCCTGTCCTGGTTCAACATAACCGGCTGGTTGTTGCATGTAGACTTCCTCGTCTAGATAACCATTGAGAAATGCATTCTTGACATCGAGCTGATACACATTCCATTTACTGAGTGTCGCCAGTGATATCAAGAACCGTATGGAATCCATCTTTGCTACTGGAGCATAAGTCTCATCATAATCTTGGCCATATTGTTGTGCAAATCCTTTTGCAACTAATCTGGCTTTGTATCTCTGAATACTGCCATCTGGATTGTACTTCACTTTGTATACCCATTTGTTGGCTATGGCCTTCTTTCCTGGTGGAAGGTCGCATAATTCCCAAGTGTTATTTTTATACAAAGCATCCATCTCTTCATTCATAGCAGTTTGCCATTCTGGCTTATCTACTGCGTCTTCGAAGTACACTGGCTCTTCTGTAGCCATGATGGTAGTCATAAGAGCATAGTTGGTGGTTTCCACCTGAATTGCTTTGCCTTTCTGAGCATATGTCAATCTGGCTGGTGGTCTGCTTTCCCTAGTAGACCGTCTGAGCTGCTGTGACGCTGATTGGGGTGTTGTTGGCAATTCTTGCTCTTCTTCATCAACCTGTTCTGTAGATGACTGTGAAGTCGATGCTTCTATCTCCTATGTAGGTGAGGTTTTCCATTCTGATTCCTCATCGAAGATTACATCTCTAGAGATAATGACTTTGCGGTTGATGGGATCATACAATTTGTATGCTTTACTTTCTTCACTGTAGCCAACCATGATGCATTTGCGTGACTTCGCATCCAATTTTCTGCGATGATCATCATGTATGTGGGCATATGCTATGCAACCAAATATGCGGAGATGCCCAATGCGTGGCTTGTGTCCAGTGAATGCTTCATAAGGAGTCATACCTTGTATCGGTTCGGTAGGAAGCCGATTAAGCAAGTAGTTAGCTGTAGCTATTGCTTCTGCCCAATACTGATTCGGAAGATGCTTTTCACTAAGCATTGCTCTAGCACTGTCTGCTAAAGTCCCATTCTTCCTTTCAGCTATTGCATTTTGCTGAGGAGTATCTGCACATGTGAATTGTCTTCGAATGCCGTGATTTTTGCAAAAGTTCATGAAGGCTGAAGACATGTATTCACCTCCTCTGTCTGATCTCATGACCTTGATCTTTCTGCCTGTTTGGTTTTCTACCAGGAATTCTTGAAATCTAGCAAACACTTCAGATTTCTCTTTCAGAAAGTAGACCCAACAATATCTACTGTAGTCGTCGATGAAGGTCAAGTAATAAAGTGAACCATTGATGCTGCGGGTCTGGGCATAACCCCATACATCTGTATGAATTAAATCAAGAATACCTCGTGCACGAGAGGTACTTCTGACAAAGTTGGTTCGCTTTTGTTTGCCGAAGTAGCATGCTTCACAAACCTTTCCAAGAAACTGTAGCTTCGGAATCCCAATTGCCATATTTTGATTCCTTAGATCTAACAAGTACTTGAAGTTGACATGACCATATCTCTTGTGCCATTTTGCAGATAGTGGCATCTGTTGCATTTGAGCTGACATGGCGTGTTTATCTGGTAATGTAGCTAGCATCCTGTATAAGCGTCTTTCCTTGACACCTTTTGCTACTAGCTGACCTCTTTTGGATTTGTCTCTGATAGTGCATTCATCACCGTCGAAGATGACTTTGTAGTTGTGTTCCGTCATTTGACCTACTGACAAAAGGTTCTTGCTGAGCTTCGGAACATAGAGCACATCTTTGACTAATCCTTTTGTACCAGTGAAATTGTTCATAGGGATAACACCTGTCCCTTGAACCGGATTCGGTGTATTGTCTGCTGTATGGATGACATTCTTTTGACCTTCTAATGGCTTCATTTCTGTGAACCATTCCTGATGATTTGTCATATGAGATGATGCACCGCTGTCAATGTACCAAGGATCCTGTTCCACTTGGTCGACTTGATAACTGAAATCTTCTTTGGGATTGAAATCAGTGTCTAGGTGCATTGTATCAGTCTGATGCAATTCCTCACTTGCAAGAAACATATTGCCATGTTCATTTGCAAAATGACTGTGACTAGAATGTCCACCACGATGATTTCCTCTTCCTCGGGAATTCCCTCGATTACTGCTGGATTGACCGCTTTGGTCATACTGCTTCTTGCGGCAATCTCTTTCATAGTGTCCAAACTTGTGACAATAGTTGCATTGAATGTTTGACACATTGGTGGATGCATTCCCTCGTCCTTGGAATCTTCCTCGGTTGGAATGATTTCCTCTTTGCTGATTTTGATGTTGCTGAGGATGCTGCTGATGCTGATGCTGATTCTGACTTTGATTTTGACCACTTTTCTGATATGATCTACCTCTGTTTCTGCCTTTGCCTCTGCTTCTGTCTGAAGCGGTGAATGCCTGATCATTAGAACGACCTTTACGTGCTTGAATGGCCTGAGTCCTGAGTTCTTCACCAAGTAGAACTGACTGAAGTTCTTCAAGTGTTGGAATTTGCCGTTGAATGGCAATACTCTGGACCAGATTCTCATATCCTTCTCCTAGTCCATTCAGGATTACTTGAACCATTTCTACAGGATTCATAGTCTCTCCTGCTGCTGCAAGTTGATTGTTGTAGTCTTTGATGCGGAGTACATAAGCATGACCGGTTTCATTGCTATTGCGGAAACTCTGGTTGATCTGGTTTCTCAAGGTGAGAATCCTGGATGTGTTCTTGGACTCGTAGAGAGCTGCGAACATATCCCATGCTTCTTTTGATGTCTTGACTGTGTTGAGCTGTCCTAGCATGACATCTTGCACATTCTGCTTGATCAGGTGATAGGCATACTTATCTTTCTTATCCCATTCTGCTTGAGCTCGGGCAATGGCAGGATCTGCTACTGGTGCGAAAACTGTTTGTGTAGATGTAGATCCCGATGTAAATCCCGTTGCTGGTGCGGTGACAACAGATGGAGTAGAGCTACTGGTGGCTGGATCTGCCAATGGTCTAGGTATGGATCCATCAACATACTCCCATTTGTCCTGAAGCACAAGAATGGTCTCCAT
This sequence comes from Dipteris shenzhenensis, assembly GCF_047967505.1. Classification (NCBI taxonomy): domain Eukaryota; kingdom Viridiplantae; phylum Streptophyta; class Polypodiopsida; order Gleicheniales; family Dipteridaceae; genus Dipteris; species Dipteris shenzhenensis. The sequence continues at coordinate 26,051,748 of NC_141622.1, read as the reverse complement.
TCGGTATTTCCATGTACCGTAATTGGAGTTGTCTAACTTAGCAGATGCCTCCAGATTGAGGTTGCTAGTCGACATGGTGCAAACAATGTACTCAAAAGTGTCCTGAAAAAACTCTGTATGAATCAACTGCAAATACACTGAAGATGCCAAGTGAAATCTCTGTACCGTCGGTGAAGATAGAACTGCAGTAAATAAGATCTGACCTGTGTTACAAGGCTTGTGGCAATGATGCCGGGAATAGCCAAGAGGCTTTACAAGGCTAAAAATGATGTGCACATAGCCAAATAGGCTTTACAATGGTGGCATGTGTGTGTGAAATCAAGTGCTATCTGCCCACTGAATCAATCTGCAATGCCTCTGAACTCTGAAGTCTGCTCACTGAACTGATGAACGTAAGGTTTCAGGTAATGTAATGATGTGAAATCGGATGTGAGCGTATGGACTGACTCCGAGTAGGTACTAGTCGGGAATTTCGGGCATGGCTTAGATTGGCAACTTGGGGAATTCAAAGCGTCCCCTCTATGGCGATCTAGTCTACTCTGATCTAGATCTAAACCAACCGTCGATCGATGAAAGAGCAGCAAATAATTCCTTTTCCTTTGTTCTTTTTAAGTGCTGGGTCAGATGCGTCGATGTAGAGGCAAATGTGCGTGAAGGAAGTGGTTTTGTCGGCGAGGCTCAAATGTGAGTGTAACTTGTGCCGAAATGTGCGCGTGATGTAACGAGCGCGTAGAGCACGAAAAATCGAGCGACTTTCCTTTTTGGAGCACCCTCAAATTCTTCCTGGATCAAGAGATATGACTTGATCTAGGTGGAGGGGCAAAAGGAGTGCAAATGGTGCTCAATGATGATGTGTCACTGTGAGTCACATGCAGTGATGATGTGGCACTGTGCTTAGCAAGAGGTGTGCCAGTGAAGCTCTGTGCTGAGGTGGCAGTGCTGAGGTGTCACTGATGACATGGCACTGATGATGTGGCAATGATGATGTGGCACAGATGACGTGGCACAAGTGACGTGGCAAATGATGTGGCACAGATGACGTGGCCAGATGACGTGGCAGATGACGTGGCCTGATGACATGTCACTGATGACGTGGCAGGTGACGTGGCTGATGACGTGTCACTGATGACGTGGTAGTCGGTGCTGACGTGGCAGTTGGTGATGACGTGGCAGTCGGTGATGTGTCAGCTGACGTGGCAAAGTGATGTGGCACTGTGGATAAGGTTGCCACGTGGCACGATCTAACCAACTGATTTAACCGTGATTCACTTGACTTAACCACAATTGTTTAACCACGGTTAGGGGCAAAACTTATCTGGTTAACTGACTAGGGTTAGGCTAACCAACCCTATCTGCCACGTGTCGCAAGGTGAGTGTGTGCTTTATCCTCCACGTGTCAGGGCGTGGGTAGCCGGAATCTTTGGAGATGCCGACGGAATCTCGGGATTCCGTCGTCTTCTACGATGGTTTGTTGAGAAAACTGTTCGTTGGAGGAGCCGCCGCTGGGTAGCGTTCGAGTAGTGTGCAGTGAAGAAGAACCGAGAGCGTGGTCGGTCATGCAACTGAGCTTGTGCTTTGTGAGCGATGGAGAGGCGATGGCCTTAAATCTGGCCGTGTGCTCTGTGGCCTTTGAGGCTCAGGGTTCAGGAGTTGATCAGCAATGTCCGCCAAGACGAAGCACAGCGTGCGGGTGGCGCAGACGAGCGCGGATGCCAGGCTTCATGCGGCGTTCGAGGGGTCGGACTCGGGAGATGTACTCGAGAAGATCGCTTCTGCTGCTAACGAATTCAAACAAAGCAAGGAGCAACTGGATTGACGGATTGAATTCAACGACCGATCGTCTAATGGGATGACTCCGCTACAGCAAGCGGAGGCGAGGGTGAAGATCCTGAACGAGCAGCTTGCTGCGAAGGACGAACTCGTCCAACAGCATGCGAAGGTTGCCGAAGAGGCGGTCACAGGTTGGGAGAAGGCTGAATCAGAGGCTGCAAGCATGAGACAACAATTGGACGCAGAGGTTCAGAAGAAACTTGCGCTGGAGCCTCCGGAGTGTCTGACTACTCCAAGTCGGGGAAGCCATCAGCCAGCGGCCTCATCGAGGTGGCTCCGGAGACGATCACCGCGTACTTGCAAAAAATGCAGCGCGGGGGCCTGACGCAGGCCTTCGGGTGCGTGTTGGATGTGGAGGGGCACAGCATCCTTGCGTTGAGTGAGAATGCGTCGGAGATGCTGGAGACGTTGTAGTAGTCGGGCTGCTTGAGTCGTTGCTGCTTGTTGTTAGCTTGGCCGTTGCAGTCCCGGAATAGAACAGAGTCGCAAGGTTGGAGCTTGCTACCATGAAGCCATTGATGTAGCTAGCCGTGGAGAGCTCTCGTGAGCTTTGAGCTGTTGGAGGCTATGGCGGCCGAGTCCAGGAGATCATTGTAGAGAATAGATCTCTCTATCTCTCTCAATGCCTAGCCTCTCGCTCACAATATAAGAATGACGAAAATTTCTTTCATCAAGGGAAAGAAAGAATGGAACCACTCAAGATGAAAAATATCTCACATATCTCTCTCTTTCAATGGACGGAAACCCTTTCAATGGACGGAAAGAAAGCGGAAGTTCTCTCAACGGAAGAGAACACTCAATCTCACGATCTCTCTCACACTCTCAAGAAACTCAATGTCTCAGCGGAAGACAAGGGAGCTCTGATACCATGACAAAATATGAAGAGGGGAGAGGAGAAGAGTGGAGATGAGGAGAGAGGGCACAGCTAGAGAGCACACCACAAATGACTAACTGTACACTAGAATTAGTTGAAAAAATAGAATATATACAAACCCTTTTAGGGTTAGGGTTAGGGGATCTAACCCTTTCCTTTATAGCACTCTATAAGGTTAGTGCTATGCACATATGATCACGTGATGGTGCTATGCACACATGATCACATGATGTTGAGCGTGAACTCTCAACAAAGGCTTATATCCATGTCAAGGATCCGATTAAAGATAAGGAGCTCAACAATTCTGTGAATGGAAGGTCTGATACCCTACCCTAATAACACAAGGCAAATTGCACTATTCATCCCAGAAGATGCAAGCTCTTGGAGGAGAGTCTTTCTTTTTATATGTTTCTACATCTCACTCATGATTCTCATGAAGAGATGCTAGAAGAGGCTGAGAAAGATCTCCAAGAAGAAGCCAATATTCAAGAAGGGGATAACAATCTTAAAGGAGTACATGAATTAGAAGAGTTGGATATTAATCTTGAGCAGGAGAGTAAAGAGGTTGCAGCTCTAGACCTTGTTGCACTAAAGTCAAAAACACTCAAGGGAGCTAAACAACCTGATTTTGAGACCTATAGTCCTGCTATGCCTATGCTTCCCTCCTTCACTATTCAAGGTTAAGAGTATTATCTTCTATTCGACATACTCATACTCTTTAATGAGAGGGAAGATTATGCTATTGCATTAATGCTCAAGCTTGTTGTAGTCTAGACCATGATGTTGGTATTGATGATGATGATGATTTGATGGTACTAGAAGATAAGTTTGACTCCAAGGAAGCACTATCTACGTGCTTTAAGAAGCTGAAAATTTTAAGGAGATAGATGATGAGACTTTCAATCAGGTCCAAACAAAGATGAATCTATAGCCAAAGGTACAAGAGGTTAGAAAAGCATAGAGTAGCATAGAAAGAAGCACTGACCTTTGGAAGGACAACATTTTGGAAGATGACAAGAACATGAAGGTAAACTATCACTCTTTTCTTTTCTAATTATTTTTATTGTGGTTTGTGTATAGCTTTCCCATTACTTTTCACATTGTAGTTGTATATTGAAGATGAAAGATTTCTTAAAAGATAGACAATTTTCTATGCTTGCATACTATATCAAGAAGATGTCTTCTGTCGAGATTCTTATCTATCACAAATTGTCAAGCAACAACGGAGAGGCTATGATCTATTTCTTCAAGTGCTCGTCATAATTTCTTGGTGGTTACTAGGTGAATAGGAGGACAAAAAAAGTTATATCGACTGGAAAGTTTTCTTCTTTTGATATTTTTGGGTATTACCCAAGCCAATAGTGCTCAAGGCAGAGTACTTTCTCACTTACATTGCACTGGCATGTGGTAGAAAAAGTCCTCTACACTTGGATGGTTATGGGGAGCACTATCTTATAAGACTTAGAGAGGTATTTTTAACTCCCAAGTCCAAACAGATAGAAGGAGGGTAGCATGATGAAAAATAAGAAAAAGAGTATAAAGAAATTATATTGTATTTTCTAATATTACAAAGGATACCAAGTCTCACACCAAAAGACAATCAACTCAAATTTTGTATTAAATTTCTTAGAATACATAAAAAAGTATCTACTTTGCTTCATGGATTTGTACATTTTGATTTTAAATTATCAATCCACTTGTGGTCCACAAATATATTTTATTGCTTTCGTTTAACATGTTTCTGTGCAACTATTGAGTTGTCTAGGAATTGCCTTCTTCTTTTCTTTTGTGCCATGTTGAAGGCAAGTTTAACTTGTGATAATGCACCTTTTTCCTTGATTTATAGCCTTTGTAGTATACCTCTGAAATACTTCTTTGAGACTATTTTCCTTCTATGCTCCTTTGAACTATTGTGTGTGTTGGGAAAATGCATTTTGTGCAGTGTAGTGAGACTTCTCCATTCCTTGTGTGTACAAATTTTAGGGCATCGATATTTTCTGAAAAAATACAAAAGGTGGCTATAGATAATATGTGCATTCATAGAAAAGTTTGTCACTATTCTTGTGCTAAAAGGTGAGAATTTGATTTTTCTTACCATGTAGTGTGTTATATTGCAGCTTGTTGAGCTTGTTTTATTAATTTTCCAAAACGTTTTAGCACCTCTTCTAACAAACAATGATCACTCTTGCTCTATGTCTTTTTGTCACAAATTATGAATAGCTTGCCCAACCATTTCTATGCTTATGCTTTAACATTTCTAGCAATATCTGCCTCATCATCTTTGACAACATTATGTATGAGCTTCCAAAGGCCATACTTTGTTCTTGAAAAATATATTTATCATGTTCCAAGCATTTTTTCTCTTTTTGGATCTAATAGAAAACTTCTAGCTTTGACTCCACCAATAGATGGCTTGATAGGAATATCCTTTCCATTTGTTGACTTCTCAAGGTTTGTTGTCATATGAACATCCCCTCCATGGAGACCCATGTCTGACAATACTTTTTATAATGCATTAAGTGCCTTTTTCCTATAATTTTTTGGTCAAAGCTACCAAGTAAATCAAATATTTAAAAAGTCAACTTTTCAATGATTTGACATAAATCATGGAATGTGCATATATGTACATTGCATAAAGGAATGTTAAGAACTGCTTTGAACTCTAGATCAATCTTATCCCTATTAGGATCTTTCGTCCACCATTTAGGATCCATGACATGTGCTGGCTCTTTGTAGTAAAGGCATGGAGATTTTGAATTGCCTCCTTTGATTATGTTGAATATGCACTTTAGGGTCTTGAGTTCCCCTACCATATGCCAATCCACTTGGAAAGCACCTTTTCCTTTGACATGAAGTTGTCCTCATTGAACTTGATTTTTTATGATTGTTGGTATTTCGATTTGATGGAACACCCAATCAAGAGTTTAGTGCTCCTCTGTCTTAACCTACCATAAAAAATACAATTCTATTTGAGTTATGTGGTTTAAGAATCAAGACATTACAAATATGGAAAACCATTTGAATTCCAAGTTTGTGCTTACCTGAAATGAGCCAAGCCACCAAATGTGCTTCTCTGATGGCACACTAAAGTGCTTTGAGTTCACTTTTGTAATTGATGGATCAAGACATCTATTCATAATTATGATGGTCACTCTTTCAATATTTTTATCCTTTACAATTGCACATTCATCCACCTTTATAACAAATATGAGACGTCCTTGGCATTGTTCAAATGTGATACCATAAAATTCAACCATTGTCCTCTGTAATTGTTGAAGATCAACAAAGATGTTGCTCCAAGGATTATGCACAGTTCTTCCCTTATTACCTTTGTATACCACTTAAATATGCAAACAATGCCTAATAAAATCATCTACTTGTTGCTTGAGTTGACCTCTTAACTTCCCACATGTCCTCAGGCTTTGGTAGGAGCAAGCGTTTGCTCCTAATCTTTTAAAATTGAAGATACTACTACTAACTCCAATCTCAGCACAGGCTTGAAAGGACCAACAGAAGAAAAAGATAGCTCAAGATGAACAATGGTGCCAAGAGATAAAGAGGGAGATGGAAATATACTCTGTTGGAGCTCAATTGGTGGAGACCTCTAGCATAGCAGACCCTAATACTTGAGATGGAACTAGTAGTGAAGTACTACCAGGGAGTAGATTTGCTTATGGGACTGAGAGTTTCATCATACCTCGTCTACATGATGATGATAGGATGGAGACTCTCCACTTCCCTGAGATCCCGACTGGGGACCAAGGGTTCTTTTTTTGCTGCAAGTTTTTCTCCCCTACCAACTTGGAAGACAAGTGGGGGACATGGCAACAGAGTCAGCAAAGAAAGTGATAGAAATGCAAGAGAAAGCAATGAAAGTAGATCTCCTCGGGCCCCAAATGTCTTGAAAGAATACTACCTCTCAAAACTAGGGAAAAGAGAGTAGGTCCTCTTACAAGGGGATACTACAAGAGTTTAAGGAAGGAATTTTCACCCCTCCCTTTTCTTGAAACCTCGCACTCCCGGCTCAGATAGGAGGGATTTCTGGAAAACTCCTCTAGGAATGGGTGGAGGAAGACCCCCAATCGACTAGCCTCAAAGGAACTAGTCTGAAGGGGATGGACAACAAGGAAGACAAACTATCAGATACTGCCCCGTCAATAGAGAAAACAATGGTGGAACCTCTCAAGGAAGCAAGGATGTTGCACTACTCAAGAATCTCAAACGATCCTACTGAGATGCATGATCAAAGCAAGCAGAAAGAAAGGGATATGCCATCCGCACCCCCAGCTAGGATGCAGAACTACTCACAGGAATCTCAGGCGATCCTACTGAGAGAAGCATGATCAAAGCAAGGAGAAAGAAAGGGATATGCCATCCGCACCCTCAGCCAAGCATTCCAAAAGAAAAAGTGATGCATCAAAGTCAAAAGGAGACAAGAGAGCCAAGATGCCCCCCCAACCACATAGGAGCCTCAACAGTGACCCATGGCATCTCAACCATAGTGGGAGGGTCGAGCTTCCCCACTAGCATAGAACCCAATCATATTCATTCACATAAGAAATTGATGAGGAGAGCAAGAAACATCAAGAGGAATAAGTGCCATATGCTAAAGGTACAATTGTTGCCTTTCTCAATGAAGGTTGGCATCTTGAGTCGATAGATTAGTTGTCTATACACACACACTCATAGGCTTCCTTCTTGGGCCTAGACCCCTTGTTTCTTTTCTTGAAAATTGGATTACAACAAACTGGGGGAGAAGAGGAGAGTTGTCCATGGACACCATTAGGCTAGGAAGAGATCATCTCTAAAATGTACACTTGAATGAGGGTCTTGATTCCTAATATTTTCATTCTAGATTCTGATTGCTCCATATGCACCTATCACAATGGGCCTAATATGTGTAGTGAGATGGACCACCTAATGACAATAGTAGTGGTAAGTACCAAACTTTTTGCTGAGCAATTGTAGGTTGGCAAAGAGCTTTTACCACCAGTACAAGAATGTGTTTACATGGAATTACATTGATATTTGGGGAGTTCCTCTAGAGTTATGTCAACAAGAATTCCTTTGGTACCCGATGACAAACCCATTTGGCAACAAAGATACGGAATGAATCCCAACTATGCGAAATAATTGAAAGCTAAATTAGATCTTCTTTGGGAGGAATCATTTATGCTATTCACCATAGTGATTGGTTGTTTCCCATTGTGTGTAGTGCCAAAGAAAAATGGTGAACTCTAAGTATGTGTGGATTGCTAGAAATTGAATGCTCAAACCATTCCTGATCCATTTCCAATACCATTTATAGATGGAATTCAGATCAAGTTGTAGGACATGAAATGTATTTACAGTGGCTACAAATGGAAAAAATTAAGGACCCATTCATACCTTAGAAGAAATAGGAGGAGACACACTTACATGAGTGGGAGACAACATGGCATGTTTAGCAATAGGAATGAGAGGTAGAAACAAAGGTCCTGAGAAGCCACCATGTAGCCTAAGAAACCAAACTGCAGCATGATTTGACTTAGCTACAAAACTCCATCAATTCGAGGATGTCACAAAAGAAGAAATAAAAAAATTGAGTGGTTGAATTAGAAAATTATCTTGTAGCCAGTCACATACCTCCTTGTAGTCCAAGCATGATCACTACTATAGGGCATACCACTACTATAAGGCAAAGTACAAGAACCTCTGCAATGTAAGGGATACAATTGAGGGAGAGGAGGAGAATACCAAGGTCAATATCATGTGATGTGTGGGACACACCTACTTTTCATTTTGGTTCAATTGAGCTTATTTGGTTAGGAAATCTTTGTTCCTAAACAATCCACTTTTTCTCTTCTGGTCCTACATACCTTGTAAATATCATGATGTTCATCTTTTTATGGTGTTCCTCTTTCCAATGTTATTATTGTTATTTACTTTGCTAAATCTAAGGCCAGGAGCCATTTTGTTTTAGGAGTTCTCAAACTATGAGTAATGGTATTTCATCATGTATGGCCAAAAACACGGCTTGTAATTTTTTTCTTTTCTTTTTCCAATTTACTCCTCTCCATTTTCTATTCAGTGAGATAGTGAATGATAGTGGCAGGGGAAACTATTGCAGATATAGAGACACTCTCAAGCAACCAAATGCCAACCTGTGTTGACCACATGACAACTATGTGTTGACCACACATTGACCCAAGGACACAAGGCACATGTTGGGTGGTGCACATGGAGCAATCAAATGCATTAGTAGGTGCACATGATAATGGACATCTTGGGTGGTCCATCTCAATACACACAAGCCCATTGTGACAGATGCATATGGAGCAATTAGAATCCGGATGCATTAGTAGTGCACACAAAGTACTTACATGGTGCCGACTAGAAGAGGTTGGAGAGTCAAGAAGACCAAGCGGCACAATGGCTAAGGCAGATAGAAGGACCACCAATAAGGAGAAAGGTAGGAGATTCTTAACAAGGAGAGGAACCCTGACCTACTGCCAAGGCAAGAGTGGATGAGGATGAAGGAGGAGAGGAGCAGTAGTATTGGCATTTGTGAGGGAAAGGGAGATGAGAGTGTGAGGAGAGATAATGGCTTGAACTATGAGCTTGCACGAGAGGAGAGTGTGAGGAAAGATAGAGGCTTGAGCTACGAGCTCGCTTGTTGTATGGGGATTTCTCGGTGAGAGCTTTGTGTCCACTATGGGGGATGGACCTATGTACTTTGGTAGACATGGCCACCTTTTGTGACTATTAACTTTGTGACTTCTACTATCCATTCGAGTGACTTGTGTACTTCAACTGACCGAGTCACTCTCTTCATTTTTTCTATGTCCCTAGCATATGTAGTTGTTCATGACTATGGCATGCATGATGATTGCTGCCTCCTTATGTTCGTACTCTAGGCTTTCTTCCTAATGTGACCATCACTCTTGCATGGTGCACTCATATAGCATGATGCACTGCATTATAGCCTACAACACCAGCACACCCTTGCATAGGGCACTTATATATCATGAACCATTGCATTAGAGTTTATGACACGCGTTCGCCCTCTATGCTTCTCACTAGTGGCCTTTGGCCTCTGGTAACACCTCCAAAAGGGATAGTAACCCCCCTTAGATGAGCATAAATTTATGTATGTATGTATGTATGTACTTTTATCGACAATATGAATTATTTACCAAAAGTGAGAGTATATTTATTCTTTTACATCATTTACTAATTTTGCAATTAGTTTATGACTTTTCACATATTAATTACTTTACTAAAACAATGTAAATGATATCATTTTATTGCATATTACCTATTTCAATAAAAAACATTGTTTAATTAGATTATTTTATTCTCACATATATTCTTACTTTTTTATTCTCACATATATACTTTATTTTATATCGACTAATCTCTCCTTTTGAGACAATCTTTTTGTAATATAAAGTTACATGGATTTCACTATTAAAAAATGTGTGTGTGTGTGTGTGTGTGTGTGTGTGTGTGTGTGTACAAAGCTTTGAGGACCCCTTTGGAAATTTAAGAAAATTTATATTGAGGTTGCAAATTTAAGCAAAGGAATAGTACAAACGTGTCGAATCCATCAGTTAGTTTTGGATCCAAGGTCAGGCTCCACTTACTTACCACCATCTTAACCAACTAGTTGTTAGAACAATGAAGTTGACTTTGGGTAGACAAGTAATGCATGTATCCCCTGGCCTGTTATCGCTTGACAAAAGAACAAGAATACACCTTTCGAAATTCTAAGATAGAAAGGAGCTTTAAAGGAATGTATGAAAATGGTAGGGCTTTACATTCTAAAGAAATTCGAGAAAATGAATTTTTTAATAAAGGGGGGTAATCCTCGACCTTGAGTGGTAATTAAGGGCCAAATAATTAATTGGCTTAAAGATGACCAAGGTCAAAAAATTAGTAAAAATAAAAATTAGCTAAAAGCTGACCACACCCATTAGTGAAAACGAAAATTATTTATTACAGCAAACTAAGAGAATCTAACTTACTTTATAAAAAAAATGCCTAACTTACTTTGTAAATAATTTGTCAAGGAAATAAATGAGGAACATATAGTTTAACAATAAATTAAATGAGGACAATGAGGAACTAATAAGAAAATAGATTTTTTTCCAATTATTTGAAATTAATGAAAACTATTATTAAAAAAATATTAAAAGCTATTGGGAGTAGTCTAGGCCCAAAAGAGAAAACTTAAATCTCAAAAACTAAGGAGGGTAGTCTACATCCTTAGTTAAATAATTAAAAATAAAAAATTAAATAAAGTCATGGGTGGTATTCCACACCCATGCTTTAGACAAGCAAAAGGAAGTAAAACCAAACTAGCAAATGAAAAGCACAAAAAAAGCAAATGAAAAGAATCAAGAAATTAATTTAATAAAGGCAATTTCCATTATAAAAAATTGAAATCAATTGTCTTAAATGAATAGAATTAACCACATGATTTTAAAAACAATACTTATAGGTTTTGGATAAAAAACTATTTAATAAAATGAATAAATTAAAGCAATGGGTTTAGGGACCAAGTGGGGAGATGTATTAGGCCCATTAATTTAAGGAAACTACAATGTAAGTAATACAGTGGAACATTAGTAAATTAGAAGTAAAATTAGAATGATATAATAGATCTACAAAGAACCTTCAAGCCAGCTATATATATATAAACTAATGAATAAAAGAGACTAAACCACACAATTTAAGTGAGAAAAGCACCAAGGAAAAAGTGGTTGAGAAAAAGTGAATGAGGGGGGTCATCCTCGCCCTCTTTTTAACAAAACTTAGAAGAGTTTCTTAGGGGGTTAATCTAAATCAACTTTTAAATTTAAATTGTGAATAGGCTAGCAAATGATAGAGTCATTTTTTTGAAAAGCAGAAACCTAAGAGAAAGACGAGGGTCAGTCGTCGCAAGACACAGACTATAGGCTTGAACATAAGGGAACTTAGATCTTAAGGGAATTTAAGTAATTAATTGAAGCATCAATATACACAAAAAGATGATCCCCGTGGAGCCATGATCAAGGATATTCATGTCTAAAGCATGATTCTAAGCAGGTAAAACTCCTGAGTGACAAATGAGTAACTAAGAGGGGTTGGAAAAATCAAATATTGATCCAAGGTAAGTACCAGCTCCATCACGATGCATAAATGTGAGTGAATAAAGAGATGGAGGAGCAAAAGTGTGTCAAGAGGAATCACCATGAAGAAGATGTTGACCCATGGCTAAACTACATAGAGTCAAGAGTAGCTAAAGTACCGGGTTGTAAAAAGAGACCCATTAGGTACCCAAAAGACCCAGACTTGAAAAGGGTTGTATGAGACAAGAGGCAAGGAAACCTTGTGAGAGTTTGTAGGAGCAAAGACAAAAGCACAGGCAATCGAGAAACAAGTTGCAACAAAGTAGAGTTGACGTGAAGCCAAGAGGCTCCTACGGAGCTGGTAGAAGAGAGCATCTCAATGACTTATGGTAAGGGTTGTGTGCATAGGAAGCTAGGGAGAAACTGTGATTAAGCACTATGTAAGTAAATATGTAAGTAAACACAAGGAACACAGATGCTGAGATGAAAAAGAGGAAGCCAACTCAAGCATGTAGAACATGAGAGCCCATTGAGCTACTACCAAGCAAATACTAAGGGACACATTGTGAACCAGAAAAGAGAGAGCTAGAGCAGCCAAGAAACGCTCACGTAAAATAGCAAAGAAGGGATAGAGATTGCCAAGCTAACAAGATAAAAGCACTAAAAGGGGAATACGATGCCATGTAGTCAGTAGAATTCCTACCTACATAGCTCATCAAGAGGGTTCAGTGATGAAAAAATAGGAAGATAAGGGCATCATACGTACTGTACACTATGTGCTCGGTAGAGCAATGAAGACCTGAGAGGAAACCATAGTGCCAGGGGTCAGCCATGCACAAACAAGGAGTAGTAGTAGAGAACCGTAAGGGGCGAAAGAATGAGGAAGCATAGGGGAGGATGAGTGATCTTATCGTCGAGAACGTTGGAGGCATTAAAAGAAGCCATGTTACCACCCCGACATGCAAGGTCATGGGCGGTGAAGAGATTGGGGAATTAGGAGCTTAACAGTGGTCTTAGGGAGTTTATATATTTTAGGTTAAGCTTAGGGAGTAAGATAGTTTTAGGTTAAGCATGGGGATGGTATTTCCATTAGAGGCTCAAGAAATGCTCACCACTTACTAGATGATTCTACTGCAACAACCTAATAATTATGCCAAACTTATTATTGGTAGATTATTTTAGGGAGTTACATATATATATATATATATATATATATATATATATATATACGTATGTATGTATATATATATATATGTATGTATATATATATATATATGTATGTATGTATATATATATATATGTATGTATGTATATATATATATATGTATGTATGTATATATATATATATATGTATGTATGTATATATATGTATGTATGTATATATATATATGTGTGTATGTATATATATATGTGTGTATGTATATATATATATATATGTATGTATATATATATATGTGTGTGTGTGTGTGTGTGTGTGTGTGTGTATACATATATATGTATATATATATATATATATATACCGAAAAAAAAGTGTAGTCAATTATAATTAAGTACCCCAACATATAAATAAATTAAATTAGAAAACCCTATCACCACTTATACTAGGGATATTAAGTACAATAAGTTCATACAATAAAATTATAAAAATGGGAACAACATAAATAGATATGGTTGTCATGAACTTAGTTAAAATGATAACAAAAGACTAATAGGTTATACAAATGACAACAAAAGCCTAAGCGGAGGGGAAATCCTTGACAAGCAGGCTTGCCACCATGAAATACTCATACAGGAAGGGGAGATTTTATATCACCATGGTTCATACCTATACAACCATCATGTGAGAGGTTTTAGAACAAGGGAGGTAAGTGCATAGAGGATGGCATGAATGTGTCTGTGGGGCAGAAAGAAATCCTAGATTTGTGTGGGCATCATGAGTGTGCATGTATAAGACAGAAGTGTGTGTGTGTGTGTGTGTGTGTGTGTGTGTGTGCATGTGTACAAAGATTTGAAAACCCCTTTGGATAGTTAAATGTTTTAACAATAATTTAAGGATTTAAAGAGAAGTATTTTCCATATGAAGTTTACAAAAATTACATAATTTTGCAAAATAATTTAAATTTGCTCAAAAAATAAAAAGGAGTTTGTAATGGAGATAGGGAACTTCAAAACAGGAGCATGACTAGCTTCTTACTCAACAGGGATGTCTAAGTAAGCACCACCATCGAACAAGAAAAGAATAGGTGAGAACCTGCTTTGACTTAGTTGCAAAGACAAATGTCATAAACACTCCTCCCTTGTTATCAAAATTACAATACAATTTTACTGAAAACTATATGCTAAATAAGGTGAAATGTAAATGAATTAAGAGCAAGTCATGAATAGTCAAAATTTTTGAAGAGGAATATTTTAAAATTTTGGAAGTAATATCTAATTAAGTAAAATATGTTACAAGAATCTCAAATATGGGTGAGTTTTTTTTTAAATACATATTGTGGGCACTTTCTTAGAAAAGTATGAAGTTTAATAAACTATATTATGTGAAGGAGGAGTGTGGATACTTCTTTGAAGATGAAGATAATCTATTGAAAAGAACCAAATATTTTTTCAATGGCATTGAACACAACAAAAAAGCTTCCAAAATTAAGGGGTGAAATACTTGAAATGAGTGAAGGGAAATTAAGGAGACATATGAAGTTGGCAAGAGAAGAAGGCATACAAGAAACTCAATGTAGGATGCTAGGATCCTATAAATAAGTAAGAAAAAAGACCAAAGAGATCTTAAGGGTGCAAGAGGGAGCTAGAAAGAGGTAAAAGGAAGTTACAAGTTTCAATGAGCAATGTGCTATCAAGAAGATGGAAAGAGGAGAAAGGAGCTGCATGATTATGAAGCTTTTGGGAAGCAAGGAGTGAGCTAAATGTAGGATGAAATATTCATGTTAGCAAACAAGAACATACCAAGGCATAGAGCATAAAGGCCAATGGAGGAACCAGGGTATCATCAGAGAAAAGGAAGGTTCATAAAGAGAGCCATAGATATACTATCATTATGTAGTATAGAAAAATGATGTAAGAGACTAGTTTGTGGATGTATTAACATTGAATAGGATTATAAAAGTCTAGGTGTTTCGAGGAAGCTTGGCAAGAATATCATTATTTAAGAGTAGCAAGTACTATGAGGGAAAGGGTCCGAGAGACAACTATGTATGAGAGAAGTTTTGGATGTGGAGACATTGAAGATAGTAAAGAAGATAGCCAAACCTGAGAATGCATGGCAAGGAAGAGCTCCACATGGAAATGATGATTGAGTTAGAGATAGAATGTTGCCCAAATTGGAAGCTAATTGCAAGATTGCCAAAGTATCTTTTGGAGGATTGTAGAGGTATGATGAAGAAGCTGTAGGATAGAGAGGGAGTGATGATGTCCAAGTGGTAGAGGAAAGTGTAGAGATGAGGGTGGGAATAAGAAAAGCTATATATAGCTTTAATAGGGGTAGGAAACTCAAATAAGAGAGGATTTGCAAAGGCAAGCATAGCTAGTTGGTAGATGGAAGGCCAAAATCAAAATGTCTTCAAAAATTGGATGATGAATAAACTTGAACATCAATCATAAAGTTTGGAAGACCCTTAAGAGCTAACATTAAGAAAAATAATGAGAGAGGTTAAAAGGTCGTACACAACACAATTGCTAAAAGCGAGGATAGTGTGAAAGAAAACCATTCTAAGAAGGGAGTGAAAGCGTAGTAATTGTGTATGTGTGTGTGTTTTTAGATTAAAAAGTCCCATTAATAATTGAGCCATACAATTAATTCCATCAATTGGATAAAAAGTTAAAAAAGGAAAAAATATTTGAGACATCTAAGTTGAAAAATGCAATAACTGGATCAAATTTCCGATCAAAATTAAGAATTTTTAATAATATTGAGTTTTTTTTCAAGAAAATTACTTCATTAAGTACGAACAAAAACCGTGAGAACAAGCTCAAATGCGAGAATACATCATGCTATGCATGAGGAAAAAACAACTCAAAATTGTAGGAGTAGGTTGAAATCTAGAGCAAAGGAGGAGATGGGGAAAGACACTGGAGGAAAAGGTCCTCCAAATCTAGCCCAATCCCAATGTACTCTCAACGTGACACCACC
Source organism: Dipteris shenzhenensis (assembly GCF_047967505.1). Taxonomy (NCBI): domain Eukaryota; kingdom Viridiplantae; phylum Streptophyta; class Polypodiopsida; order Gleicheniales; family Dipteridaceae; genus Dipteris; species Dipteris shenzhenensis. The sequence goes on along the minus strand of NC_141622.1, from coordinate 26,035,811 downwards.
CTCTTTGCATGGATTTGATGCTGGCCTCTTTGACAAGGATGTCTGGCATCCTGAAGGTGATTTTGTTCGTGGTGACCCTGCTCACTTCCCACCACTGAAAGATGTGATCTTTTCGCCTACTGCAAAGCATGAACCAACAAGAGCTGACACTTTGGTCCCTCAATCTCCAACCTCTGGCAGTGGAATTTCCAAGCTGGCATCAAGGCCCTCATACGTGGGCATCGCCCAAGAATTTAGAGGAGGTCTTTTCACTCCCCCGTTCATGCATCGTGCTTCTAGCTCTTTGAGCAAAGGTGAACGTGATGAAACAAGAGAGAATCGCAGCGCCCTCAAGCAACAAACCTCCCCCAACAGAGACAACGAGGAAACATTAGGAGACCCAGGAGGAGGTACTGACAAGAATCGAAGGACAAGTAGTATTGATGTAGATGCCTCGAGGGAGAGGAGGATTACCATAATTTGAGCGAGGTGACAGTTCGAGCGAGGACTTTCATAAAATTTACATTCTAGTGTGATGATTTATGCTCAAAAAGTAGCATGCATTGCTTACTTTTACAGTTGTTGTCCTACCCATGATATTGTGAGGAATCAATTATCTTACATACAAAGAACAATTTTTGAAAATGTTTGGCAATGTTTTTGCAAGGGTCAAGGAAGAAGGAGGGGTGGAAGAAAGGGGTAAGGGTATGTGTTTTTCTTATGAGATTTCAATTTTCAAGGCAAAAAATAATGGGAGGAGGAGCCTCTCAAGAGGCTCCGATATCGTGGCCTCCTATGAGGCTCCTCCTGCCAATTTTATTTGGGCCGTAACTTGGTCAATTAGACTCCAAATATGGTCATGTTTGTAGTCAAAACAATCAAAATGATATGAATGAACCCATTTATCATGTTAGAGTGTAGAAATTCTAGAGCTTTAGAAAGTTTGTACTTATCCTTGCTTCATCAGAGCTAAACCTTATCAAACTCTATATTTTCTTAATTTTTTCTCATATAGATTTTAGGTCCTTGGTTCCCTCCCTCCATCCCATTGGTATATACATGGTCATGGACATATGAAGGTGATCCATATTTTGTTAGCATCATGGTCATGGACATATGAAGGTGATCAATAAGTTATTAGCCCGATACTTTAGACATTTTATTGATGTGATCATTTTGTGTACAAAATGGATCAAATCATATGGGTAGCATAAAAATAGATGAGCTACAAATAGTTTTTTGTGAAGGATTATTCCAGGAGGAGATTCTATATCATGGGCATGACTATTTTTGTTTGTATGTAAGTCCACAAATTAGAGAAACCCATTCAACTCACGTGCTACCTTACATAATTTTGAGTAATAACCTCGAGGTGTAAACATTGCAGTATTTTCCATTTTGTATCTATTGAATGATTTCTAACTTGCATGGATTTATTATTTATCAAATAATAGGTTTTCTCTTTGTATCTTGCCAATAATTTTTCATTTGGGATTCATTGAATCATTGTTGACTTGCATGGACTTAAGAGTTATCCCCAATCGTAAGTTTTATCTTTGTATGTTGCCAAAAATCATATGAAAAACATGTAAGAAAAATCTCTAATAGTGTCATGTAGATTCAAGCATTTCTAGTCAAAAACTATTGCTACTATGGGTTTAGAAAAAGTTCATCACAAGCTATCGAACTCTGGGCTCACTCGAACGTAGTCGCTCAATGTTTTGACTTACTCAAGGGAGAGGTGGCTATCGAGCTAGAAGAAAGAGAATGTGTAGTCGTCCTCTAAGAGCCCCTCTCCCCATTTCACAGATGGGCACAGATTAGCCAGAGACACAAGAGATAGAATACCCACTCCCAATTCTCAATCCAATGACTATGCAAACGAAGGTCCCAAGACAATAGATTCAAGCAGAGGGATCAGGCCACCAAACAATAGAGGAGAAGTTGAAGGTCATGCACCAAAAGACCCACGACAATATCAACATGAGAATCAATAGTTTGAAGTTGAGGAGAAGCCACCTCCTAAAGGTAAAGTGGCTGCATTTCTTGATGAAGATAGATTAGAGCAATCCATAGGATGGTTTGAATCTCATGCTCTAATAGGATATCTCCCAGGTCCTAGACCTCCAGCTGCCTTCCTTGAGGAGTGGCTTAGAAACAATTGGATAAGAAAAGGAATGGTGGTCACCAGTGTTAGATTCTTAAGAAAAGGGTTCCTCTTTTTCTTATTTGTGATAGAGGATATGGCCTAGAAGGCCCTTCACCATGATCTTTGGACCATAAGGCATCAACCTCTCTATTTAGAGTTTTGGTCTCAGGACTTCAATCCTAACAAGCCTAGATCCACTTTTATCCCTATTTGGGTAGAGCTCCCTGATCTTCCTTTCTCTTTGGTGAACCAAGCTCCTAACTTTTGCAAAAGTTTAGGACAAGTTATAGATGTAGAGAAGGAAAAATTCATCAATCCTAGAGGTCACCCCCAAGTGTGTGTCAGGTTAGATGTTGCTGAGGAACTCCTAAAGACATTGGTGATTGTCAACAGAAATGGGAGTGTCTATGGAGCAACCTCCAGTTTACAAGAACCTTCCCAATTATTTCTTTCTATATGGATTGTCATCTCACATAGCTAAAAGTTTCCCTATAAAGAGGAACAGCAGACTCAAGAAAACTTAGGAACCAACTCAACAACAGGCTAGTCCCCACTAAAGCCCAAGTGGACTATCAAAGGCAAAAAAAGAATCAGAATTTGGAGAAAAGTACAAAAAAAAGGACAAATAAGGGATCAATCAAGGAGGCAAATGAACAGAAGAAGCCTGATAATCAACAAGAGAAAGAGAGAGTTACTTTTCCATTGGCCACCAACAATTCTTTTGAGGCACTCATAGAGCAAGAAACAGAGAAATGGATATAGGATGCCCAAATGGAAGAGGCTGAAATTAAACCTGGCTGAGTCTAGAGAGTTTGAGGAGGATGTTAACTAAGTAGATGCTAGTATGAGTGAATCAGATGTGGGGGAATTAGAGGAAGAACTACTACTCTCCAATGCCTTTGCAAAGGTGTGTGTTAATGGAGAAATGTCTCAGAGCTTCATGCTAAAAACTCGGGGGGGTCACTCATCATATGTAACCCTATCACGTGAGTTCAACAGAAGGATATTTTTTATTCCTAAAATTTACAGAAATAAATATACATAAGGGACTATTTAAAATAGTTTTGAAAAAAATTTACAGATTTGTATAGAAAAGGGGTACATTTTATTAATGAAAAAATTTACAGATAAGGGATTTTAAATATAGGCCTTGAACGCACGTGATATAGAGGGTTTATACATAGTGACCCCCCTGAGGCTAAAAAGATCCATAAGAAAAGGGTGCCCATTGGCTCCTCTCTTATTTGTGCTATAGCTATAGATGCTTTGGGATGGTTGTGATAAAAGACCAGGTGTCAATGGGGGAAATCAATGGTATAGAGCTCCCTTCTTGAAAACATCTAGTTAACTAGCAATTTGCAGATGATACTACTCTTACCATCAGAAACACAGAGTTAGATATATAAAGAGCTATGGATTGTATGGATATCTTTTGTATTGCATCTAGATCCAAAATAAACCACTCAAAAACAAGTTATTCCTTGATATCTGGAGACCCCCAAAATCTTTTGGGACACATGGGTTGAAAGAGAATTCCTCATGGAGAGATCTTCAGACTGTTGGGTATCCCTATGGGTTTCAAAGCTAAGATGAAAGATAGATGGGATTGGTTTTGAGATAGGTTCAAAAAAAAAAAGATAGACTCAGGGGTTTGCAAGCAAACTTAGCAGGAAGAAGGGTAGTACTACACCATTGTACACACCCAATAGCTATCTTCTATCTCTCATGCTGGTGTCCTTCCAAAATAGGCTTAGAAAAGTTTATAATAATTTGTAGATCCTTCTTATGGGGGGGGAGTGACACTAGAAGAAGAATAGCCAAGGCCAAATGGGTTTCTGCACCAGACTCAAAAAGGAAGGAGGTTTGGGAGTTATAAATATAAAGTTGGCAGCCTATAAATTAGCAACCACTTGGATAATAAAAGCCATCACTACTCCTAAAAGTGATTGGGATAACCTCCTTCTCAAAAACTTCAAGTATGTTAGACCCTACAAGGCCCCTAGATGGAAGGACTATCCCCTTCTCTTACCCATTATAGGGAATCCAAAACCCTGCATAACCAAAGGGAGCCAGCTTTGGAAAACTCTATGGTGGGCATTTTAACAAATAAAAAGTCACATTATCCTCTTTGGAAGAGGGAGTTTTATGGCTTTATATTCAATTTGGGTTTCTGCCTCCTTCACCAAACAATAGTTAAGTGACGATGACTTCCTAAAGGCATGGCATTTGGCAAAGAAAGGGTTATCTTATTGGGGAGATTTGTGGGACAAGACCAACTTCAAGTGGAAGACATGGCTGGAGATAAGAAGAGAATTGAGACTCAGCAATGTAGACCAAGTGCTGATTATGAGTAGAATACAACTATGGGAGGGAGACATCACTTGGAAAGGGGACAGGGTCCTTAACTTCCTTAGAGGGTTTGGCTAGGTAGGCAGCTCATCCCTCTTACCTATCCCCACCCCCTCTGAAGGCATTGAAGAGATTGTGACTAAACTTAATGCTAGATGGAACAGTTCTGATAATGAAAGGAAATGGGGTAACATATTTGAGCTGATCTGGGAAGAAGAATCCGAGTGCGTCATTTGTACGAGCTGAAACCTATGAGCAGTTTTATCCGAGCGTGTTTTTCAAGAGATTTAAAAAATGATATTTCTCTAGGAAACATCGTTTTTACACTTTTATTTTCACAAGAACTAGATTGCTTTATCATGAATATATACAGAATAGTCACTCATTCACTTTCACATAACATAAATGTTCTTGTTCATAGACACTATGATGCCAAAAATTGATATTTTTAATTTGGCATTGGTATTGTTTTTCTCTATGTTTGATAAGAGTTTGAGTATCAAGTGATAGCCTAGCGGCTCTCACTTATTTCTATTTTCTATGATATTGTATGGGATGGAGAGGATGAGTGGAATGGCTCATTTTAAATACCATAGGTATGAATTATAAATACCTTGGTATGGGGTGAGAGTTATTTGTGTATTGGATATTATGGAGGTTTTAGAAAATAGGAAGAGTGAGTCATATAAAGAGGTGGGCTCATGTCCATGTGTTCCAATAATATAAGAGAGGTCACATGCCAAGCGTGTGGAATGCATGTGGAGGAGTGTGAAGCCAAGAGGAATCCTTCTAGAACTCCTATGTGGAATAAGGAGGATGTGGACATGTGGAAAAGAGAGGGTCCCTATGGGCTCCATGTAGGGAGACTCTTGACTTTCTCAATATTTTAAGAGTCTTGAGCATCTTTTAATGGGACACATGGCAAGAGTAGCCAAAAAGGACATGGATGGTGACATACGTGCTTATGTGATTGATGGGGAAAGGAATCTACAGGCAACAATTGTAAATGGGTGAAGGAGGGTAACAACATCTCTATAAAAGGAGCCCTCCTCTCCCTTGTTCATCAATCTCTTCCAACATTAGGCCTCATGTTGCTGTAGGTCTAGTCTCTCCAAGCCTCTTCCATGAGCCTTCTCTGCCTCTTGTAGATATTCTCTTATGTAGACTCTTGAGTCCATCTCTCTCTAGTTTATTCTCTCTCTATGAGTAGGCTTGGAGCTTCCGCTCCCTCTTGTATGTATGAAACCTCTTCTTCTCCCTTGTATTTGTAGTGTTGAAGTGGATTCTCACTCTATTTGTAATGAAGGTCACTTCAGGTTCTCTCTCTCGAGTATCTCGTCCCTTTTCTCTTTTAAAGCCTTGAAAGTTCTTTCTATTTGGCCGCTCACTGTGCATACATGGTCCATTTGTTTCCTGAGCCACCATGCAAACTTCTTCCCCTCTTCTAGGAAAAATCTATTAGGGGTGGATCGTTGATGAAGGTGGAGTCTTGAGGGAGCATCCTGCTCAGGCGAAATTAGCCTGGGTGGAGGGTAGTTTTCATGATAGTTTGACCCCCTGTTAGTATTTTTCTCATAACTTTCTGCTCGATATTCCAATTGTAATGAAATTTATATCAACGCAAAGCTCTCTTTAAGGCGCATGTTTATATGTGATCAGATCTTGAATCAGATACTGCTGCAAAAAGTTATGAGTCTCTGTGTCTGACAATCTATTTTTATAACAGTTTTTACCCCCGTCTAGTAAACTGTCCATAACTTTTTGGCCGCTTCTCTGTTTCTTATGAAACATATATCAGCACGAATATCTCTTTAAGATGCATGTCTTAAGTGCTTAGATCTTGAATCAAATACTGCTGCAAAATGTTATGAGTCTTCGTGTCTGACAGTCTATTTTCATGATAGTTTTTACCCCCTTCCAGTAAACTATCCATATCTCTTCAACCGTCTGTCTGTTTTCAATGAAACTTATATCAACGCAAAGCCCATCTCAAGGCGCATCTCCTTGTGTGATTGAATCTCTAATATCATGTCTCTACTAAAAGCTATAGGCCTCTGTGTCTAATGATAGTTTGTAGAGTGTTTTGAGCTAAGTATAAAGGTGTCTATGAAGGAGGTGCAACGTTTCCTCGGAATCTACCCATCCGACCCAATCAGCCCCTTCAAACTCCTTGACATATATCAATTCATGTCATGTTGAGCCGCAATATCTTGTTTCAACAATGTATCACTCTTCTCTTTGGAGCAGACCGGCTCGCTGAGATTATGGCCTCTGCTGATCCTTTCTTTCTCCCTATGCTTGATTACAACATCACTTGGGATGTTACCATCTTCATTCTCATCTGAGGGAGGAGAGTATGATGTGGTATCTTGGCATAAAATCTTCTTTTTGATGTCCCATTCTCAATGATAAATATCGTTGGCAGTCAGTTCGAAAGCAGTAGGAAGTGAAGAGGTGCGTGAAGTTTATTACCCCCAACTTCATGTCACATCTTTTGGTGGAGACGCCGGGTACATTTGGTATTGGATTCATCCCACCTTACTAAATGGTCTTGGGTATACTTGATTGCATGTTATGCCTAGAAGAGGTATGTGTTTTGAAGAGATAAAGAAGATGCCTGGAAGAACTCCGTTAGAAGAGATTGCAACCCGTTTAAGAGAACTTGAAGATTGTGAAGGTGATGCTCAAGCTATTTGCACAATCACCATGATCATATCCTTTATGTTTACACTATTGAATATGTTGGTGAATCGACAATGCCAGCAGCAGGCACAATGATAGATTGGGAATTGTTCCATGCACTGGCAGCTTGGTGTGAAGAAGAGTTGAGTCTTTGGGTAGTTCTCGACTATAACAGTGGAGTGGTGATTCTTAATGCTTTCAACTTCTTTTGCTATGCAAATGATGAAGAGTAAAATATCTTGAAGCTTTTATGTGTACTTTCTATTGTGAGAAGGGTGATTCTAGAATGCATGTATACACAATTTTTTCATGGTGCTGGTTGGTCACTTACTTTTGAAGATTTTGTTGAGGATCACATTGTGGAGGGTTTTCAACAAGTGGTTATGCATAATAAGTTGGTCTTGGTATACTAAGGCTTTGTGGGATCTTGTTCGGATCTTGTTTGGGATATTATTTGGGTCTTGGTGTTTCCTTTTTTTGTTTCATCATGGTGAAGATTCCAATGTTTCGAGGGACCCAAGGGGAAGACTCGGAGTCTTATCTTCAAGATTTTGTTCGAGGATGCCGGCTTTCTGGATGGTCCATGAAGGATTGGGTGGAGATTTTGCCTGATTTTCTTGAAGGTTTAGCCTTGAGTTGGCATGAGACCTTGCCGAACTCTACCAAGGAGGATTGGGACCAAGTGGTGGCAACAATGAAGCAGAGATTTGGGGCAGTGGAGTCGCCAAATGCTTTGATGTTGCAGTTGGACCGGTTCTATCAAGGAGAGGGTGAGTTGGTCTCTGTGTTGGCAATCCGATATGAAACTTTATGGAAAAATTATGAAAGGGTAGCTTTGCGAGCTATGGCATCTGCATCATCAGCCCCTCAAAGTCTCTCAGGGATGGATCACTTAAAGATGAGCAAATTTGTTATGGCTTTGGAGCCTCGTCTTCGCTCAAAAGTAATGAGTAAAGATCCAACAACATACGTGGAGGCACTTCGCATTGCGAACAAGAAAGAAGCTTCTCTAAAGATCGAATCCTCTTTTGTGTCTTCAACAGCTTCAACTTCTAAGGTGGAGGTAATGGTCACTCCTCAGGTACCAAAGTCCTCTGAGTTAGATCATAATATCTCCCAATTGATGGCAGAGTTTGCTAATTTGAAATTGCATTTGGTTAATGCACGACAACCTAGAGCACCAAAGAGTGAAGATAGGCCTCGAGATAGGAGTGGGGTCACTTGCTATGAATGTAATGAAAAAGGTCACTATTGCCTCGAGTGTCCTAATTGAGAAAGAAAGAAGAAAAACAAGTATCCTTGTTAGAAGCTTCTTCAGGGGATGAGGAAAGAGAGGTAATGATGTCTAAACGGGGGCGTGGTAATGAGGAACATTAGGAAGAAGAACACCGTAGTAAGAAAAGGAAGGCATCTAGAAGGAGAATTAGCCAGTCAAAATTTCCTTTAGGACAAGGAATTGGAAGCTATGACTTGTTGTCCGACCTTAAAGAAAAGGAAGCTCATATCACCTTTGGTTAATTACTTTCTTTGTCTCCAAAACTACGGAAGGAATGGGGAAAACTAGCAAGCACAAGAGTGTCAAAGAAGAAAAAGAAGAAAAGTGCCATTCGTGTTGTTAAAAAGGTAGATATAGATGTTGGTGATGATGCACCTGTGGTTGATGTGATCATTGATGGTCGAGTGATTTCTAATGTGTACATTGATGGAGGTGCATCAATTTATGTCATGAGTGAGAAGACCATGATAGATGCTGATTTAAAATACTCTAGTACTACCTCTCCTTATCGCATCAAATTGGCTAACAACAATAGGGTTAAGACCTTGGGAGTTGTGAAGAATCTAGAAGTGGAGGTATGTGGAATTTCTATGCCGACTACTTTTCAGGTAATCCCTACCAAGCCAGATGCACGTGCCTATCCATTGATTTTGGGAAGGCCTTGGCTATGCAAGGTGAAGGCTGTTCAAAAGTGGGATACTGGAGAATTGATTTTGCAAGGAAATGATAAGAAGGTGCACTACAACATCAGAAGCCACAAAAAGGAAGTTGTCAAGGAGGAGTCTTCAACATCAGAGAGTTCAAGCTCTGACTTAACCGATGAAGAAGAAGAGACAGGGTGTAGCTCCAAGGAGTCCAACTTAGAGGGTGAGGTGGAAGGAGTGGTCTTTGGTCTTTGTCTTGGTGCTGATCGGGATGAAGGAACAAGGTGGTGGTGCAAGAAGATCCTGTAGAGACAATTCATGTGGAGGATGTGGAGCACACTAAACGGCGCCAACGCAATGAAGAGCTTCTTGGTGATTCTCTATTAGGTAGTGAGAAGCTCCAGTACTTAGATATGCTAGATGATTTTCCATGTCTCTTTGCAACAAGCTATTCACAAGTTCGACCAGTCTCTCTTGTGGAGCACAAGATTGAGTTGAAGCCAGAAAGCAAGCCAATTGTGCAATGCTTAAGGCGATTGGGGGTGATCCAAGCTGAGGCACTAAAGAAAGAGGTAACACAACTACTTGAGGCGGGATTTCCTGTTGATGATTCAGAATGGATATCTCCTGTAGTTGTCACACCAAAGAAAGGAAATAAGTGGTGAGTTTGTGTGGACTTTCGTCCTTTGAATGCATGCACTAAGAGGGATCATTTTCCTTTGCCATTCCAAGATGAAATACTAGACCAAGTAGCAGGGCATGAGATGTACTTTGTATGTGATGGGTATTTTGGGTACTTTCAAATTCGTATTCGGGAGGAAGATCAAAAGAAAGCATCATTTGTCACACCTTGGGGAGTTTTTTCTTACAGAGTGATGCCTTTTGGGTTGACCAATGCACCAGCTACATTTCAAAGGTTCATGAGTCAAGTCCTAGAGCCTTACTTGGGAAAGTTCATAAGGGTGTTTTTGGATGATTTTTGCATTTATTCTCGGCGCATAGATCACATGGAGAAGTTAAAGATGGCCTTAGCTAGGATTGATGAAGAAAAAGGGTGTCTAAATCCTAGCAAGTGTCATTTGGCTCAAACAAAAGTAGTCTTGTTGGGGCATATTGTGTCTAAAGAAGGCTTGCAAATGGATCCTGACAAGGTTCAAGCAATCATGGCATTGTCAAGTCCTGAGAGTGTCATTGGTGTTTGCAGAATTCTAGGAAAGAGCAAGTATTATCAACGCTTTTGTGATGATTTCACAGAGATAGTGCATCCCATGAACTTGTTGACAAGAAAAGGAGTTTCTTTCCAATGGGGTGTGAAGCAACAAGAGTCTTTCCAGCTACTTAAGGAGGCCATGAGTAAGGGCCCAATGTTGAAGCCCCCTGGTTGGTCTCAAGACTTTTATGTAAATCTAGGTGTATCTTTGCATTCAGTTGGTGCTGTATTGCTACAAAAAGGAGAGGCAGGTAGAATCCAATCGATCTATTATGCCAACCAATAGCTTATAGATGTGGAAACAAGGTATGAAGAAATGGAGCAGCAAGCTCTCTCTTTGGTGTTTTCCATCAGAAAGTTTCGCTCCTATTTATTACCTCGACCATTTTTCTTCCTTACCTCTCAGTCTGTATTAGCATAATATCTAGTTCGCAAGCCTAATCCTGGGGGGAGATTTGCAAAATGGTTGTCAGAGCTTCAAGAGTTCTCTTTCTCTTTTGTCACTGAAAATACCACTAGGTCCACTATGGCAGATTTGCTCATGAGACGGGAGGATCTAGGAGAAGAAAAGAAATGTAAGGAGAACATTAAAGATGAAAGGGATACACCACCAACAGCTTTTGTTTTGTGTTTTGATGGGGCTTTTAGTCCTTCATGCCAACAAGGAGCCGGGGGGATAGTCTTGATGAATCCTGAAGGTCAAGAGGTATGGGCAAGAGGACAAGAGCTTCCGGGTATCACAACTAACAATGCAGCTGAGTATAATGCTTTGATTCTTGGTTTGGAGGGTTGTCTTCAAAGTCAAGTTAAAGAATTGGAAGTAAGAGGAGATTCTCAGCTTATTATAAAGCAAATGCAAGGGCATTACAAGACAAGAAGTCCTCATTTGAAGGAGCTTAATCAAAAGGCTATGGCACAATGTAGTCACTTTGATTTTTGCAAGTTTGTTCATATAAACAGAAAAGAAAATCAAAGGACAGATGAGTTAGCTAAAGCCATTGTAGTGCCAGACCGGGGTATGGTTTCTTGGGTAGACACTGGATGGCCAGAACTGCAAGATGTTCAGCAATATGTGGAAGAAGGCATGTTTCCTCGAGGATTAACTCCACAACAGAAGCAAAGATTGGTTACTTTTGGCCACGCCTCCATAAGGATGTATATGAATGTCACGAATGGAACCTATCAGCTTGAGGATGTTGATGGCATGGTGATACCCGGATGCACCAATGAGTATCGCCTTAAATTCTTCTATGCTCGACCACCTTGAGGGCCAGCAGACCCTCTCTATACTAGAGAGGATCTACTGGGGGGGGGAAGATGTGACCCCAAAAATTGATATTTTTAATTTGGCATTGGTATTGTTTTTCTCTATGTTTGATAAGAGTTTGAGTATCAAGTGATAGCCTAGCAGCTCTCACTTATTTCTATTTTCTATGATATTGTATGGGATGGAGAGGATGAGTGGAATGGCTCATTGTAAATACCATAGGTATGAATTATAAATACCTTGGTATGGGGTGAGAGTTATTTGTGTATTGGATATTATGGAGTTTTTAGAAAATAGGAAGAGTGAGTCATATAAAGAGGTGGGCTCATGTCCATGTGTTCCACTAATATAAGAGAGGTCACATGCCAAGCGTGTGGAAGGCATGTGGAGGAGTGTGAAGTCAAGAGGAATCCTTCTAGAACTCCTATGTGGAATAAGGAGGATGTGGACATGTGGAAAAGAGAGGGTCCTTATGGGCTCCATGTGGGGAGACTCTTGACTTTCTCAATATTTTAAGAGTCTTGAGCATCTTTTAATGGGACACATGGCAAGAGTAGCCAAAAAGGACATGGATGGTGACATACGTGCTTATGTGATTGATGGGGAAAGGAATCTACAAGCAGCAATTGTAAATGGGTGAAGGAGGGTAACAACATCTCTATAAAAGGAGCCCTCCTCTCCCTTGTTCATCAATCTCTTCCAACATTAGGCCTCATGTTGCTGTAGGTCTAGTCTCTCCAAGCCTCTTCCATGAGCCATCTCTCCCTCTTGTAGATATTCTCTTATGTAGACTCTTCAGTCCATCTCTCTCTAGTTTATTCTCTCTCTATGAGTAGTCTTGGAGCTTCCGCTCCCTCTTGTATGTATGAAACCTCTTCTTCTCCCTTGTGTTTGTAGTATTGAAGTGGATTCTCACTCTATTTGTAATGAAGGTCACTTCAGGTTCTCTCTCTCTTGAGTATCTCGTCCCTTTTCTCTTTTAAAGCCTTGAAAGTTCTTTCTATTCGGCCGCTCACTGTGCATACATGGTCCATTTGTTTCCTGAGCCACCATGCAAACTTCTTCCCTTCTAGGCAAAATCTATGAGGGGTGGATCGTTGATGAAGGTGGAGTCTTGCGGGAGCATCTGTGAAGATAGTGGGAGAGAGGGAAGGAGTCTCACTTGCGGCTTTCTCACATGCACAATGGGGGAATACACACAAAGGTGGAGGCTGAAAACAGTTTTCCTCTTCTTAGTTGTGAAAGCCAAAAGAACTCTAGTACAAAGAAATAGAAGAACCCTATATGTGGGTCTCAAACCAAACTCAACTAACTAAGGTGGCATACTAACTGAGCCACGAACTAGTGTAGATAAGGATAGCTGTCATCCAGCTATTATTCGTGGGCGGTGTACCAACCGCATCTCCAGCTAAAAAGTCAGTGACATAAATACACAACGATCACCGTGGCATATCACGAGTGGAGCTCGATATCTCAACACTCCACCTCGAGCTCAATCCCAATTCTTGCACACCAAGCAGGTCTCTAAACTTACGCAGCTTCTCTGCGCCCAATGCTTTCGTGAATATGTCAGCTACCTGATCCTCTGTGCTGACATAAACTAGATCAATAAGACCTAGTAAAACCTTCTCCCGCACATAGTGATAATGCACCTCAATGTGCTTTGTTCTAGCATGAAATAGTGGGTTCTTTGCCAAGTGTATGCTGCTCATGTTGTCACAATAAATGACAACTGGCCCATCTGTAGACTGTGTGAAGATTGTGGGAGAGAGGGAAGGAGTCTCACTTGAGGCTTTCTCACATGCACAATGGGGGAATACACACGAAGGTGGAGGCTGAAAACAGTTTTTCTCTTCTTAGTTGTGTAAGCCAAAAGAACTCTAGTACAAAGAAATAGAAGAACCCTATATGTGGGTCTCAAACCAAACTCAACTAACTAAGGTGGCATACTAACTGAGCCACAAACTATAGTAGATAAGGATAGCTGTCATCCAGCTATTATTCGTGGGCGGTGTACCAACCGCATCTCCAGCTAACAAGTCGGTGACATAAATGCACAACAGTCACCCTGGCATATTGCGAGTGGAGCTCAATATCTCAACACTCCCCCTCGAGCTCAATCCCAATTCCTGCACACCAAGCAGGTCTCTGAACTTGCGCAGCTTCTCTGCGCCCAATGCTTTCGTGAAGATGTCAGCTACCTGATCCTCTGTGCTGACATAAACTAGATCAATGAGACCTAGTAAAACCTTCTCCTGCACATAGTGATAATGCACCTCAATGTGCTTTGTTCTAGCATGAAAGACTGGGTTCTTTGCCAAATGTATACTACTCATGTTGTCACAATAAATGACAACTGGCCCATCTGTAGACTGATGCATATCATAGAGTAGCTTATGCAACCAAGCTACCTCACATGCAGCCATTGCTGCACCCCTGTACTCAGCCTCTGTGCTCGACAAGGCAACTGTAGGCTGTTTCTTGCTGCTCCAAGTGACTGCAGCACTCCCAAAAGAGAACACATATCCACTGGTAGATCGTCTATCAGAAATGCTACCAGCCCAATCAGCATCAGTGTATCCATGCAACTGTATCTGAACCCCAGCCTCATAAAATAGTCCATACTGCAATGTGGACTTCACATACCTGAGTATGCGTCTAGCCGCATCCAAATGCGGTTTCCTTGGAGCCTGCATAAACTGACTTACCAACCCAACAGCATAGCTCAAATCTGGCCTGGTAATAGTCATGTAAATCAAACTTCCTACTATGCGTCTGTACATAGTAGGATCTTCCAGAAGCTCACCGTCATCTGTGCTCAGCTTCACATTCTGCTCCAAAGGAACTGAAATAGGCTTACAGCCTGTCATTCCATATTTGGACAGCATGTCCAATCCATACTGCCTCTGCAAGAGCTGTATCCCACTTGGTGATCTAATCACCTCAATGCCCAAGAAATAACGCAGCTCTCCCAAATCCTTCATCTCAAACTTCTGCCTCAATAGCATTTTCACATGAAGGATATCTTCATCACTATCACTTGTGATGATCAAATCATCAACATAAATGACCAGCAGCATAATCCCTTTCTCTGTTTTTCTCACATAGAGTGAGAAATCTGCCTTGGAAATCTGAAAGCCAATAGTGACAAGATACTGTCCTATCTTGTCAGACCATGCTCTAGGTGCTTGCTTCAAGCCATACAAGTCTTTCTTCAACCTGCAAACAAACTCAGGATGAGTAGCATGAACATAACCTGCTGGCTGCTCCATAAAGACCTCTCGGGGGGGTCACTCATCATATGTAACCCTATCATGTGAGTTCAATAGAAGGATATTTTTTATTCCTAAAATTTACAGAAATAAATATACATAAGGGACTATTTAAAATAGTTTTGGAAAAAATTTACAGATTTGTATAGAAAAGGGGTACATTTTATTAATGAAAATTTTTACAGATAAGGGATTTTAAATATAGGCCTTGAACGCACGTGATATAGAGGGTTTATACATACTGACCCCCCTGAGAAAGACCTCTTCTTGCAAATCACCATGCAAGAAGGCATTCTTTACATCCATCTGATGTAAAGACCATCCCTTTGATGTAGCCATAGCAATGGCTGCTCTTACGGTTGCCATCCTTGCAACCGGGCTGAAAGTTTCTTCATAATCAATGCCATATGTCTGTGCATACCCCTTGACAACTAATCTTGCCTTGTATCTATTCACAGAACCATCTGCATTGTGCTTGATCTTATAAACCCACTTACAACCAATTGCATTCTTGCCTTTAGGCAAAGGCACCAATTCCCATGTAGCATTAGCATCCAAGGCATCCATTTCTTCATCCATGGCTTTCTCCCATTTTTCATTTCCCATGGCTTGCTCAAAAGAAGTGGGTTCTGGTTCCTGTATCACTTTGACCATATAGGCATAGTGAATGGCTGTAAATCCATCATATTTCAGCCTATCCACAAGATACCTAACCCTGGTAGACCTGCGCAAAATAGGCTCACTTCCAGGTGCTCTCAAAACATCCCTGGTCTTCCTTACTCCAGGTGTAACAATAGAAGGAATACCCAACTCATCATCAATGCTCTGTTCTGAGCCAATGGATTCACCATCCACACAAGAGTGACCTGCATTCACATCATACATGGGCTGATCTACCTTCTCTTTTCCTTTTCGTGATACCTGCGTACCACTCTCTACATTGCTTTGAGGGGATTCTCCTGATCTCAATCTGCCTGTCCATGGCGAAGTATGTGAACCACTGGTAGAGGACACTCCAGGTCCACTGATATTTTTTGTGATTGCTGCTGTGCATTCTGTGCAGCATTACCATTTTGTGCATCTACATCAATCATCACATTTACTGGTTTATACCAGCTGCTCATCTCATCAAAAACAACATCTCTACTCACTGTGAACTTACGTGTAGAAGGGTTATAGCATCTATACCCTTTCTGCTGCAGAGAATAACCAATAAAGACGCACTTCTCAGCTTTTGGATCCAACTTGGACCTCAACTCATCTGGCACATGGACATAGGCAATGCAACCAAAAATCTTCAAATGAGAAATATCTGGTTTCCTACCAGTATACATCTCCTCTGGCGTCATACCATGTATTGCTGCAGTGGGAGTCCTGTTCATTATATAGACTGCTGTAGCAACTGCTTCAGCCCAATAATAATCTGGTAGATCTTTTTCATTTAGCATAGCCCGAGATACCTCTCCAATATGCCTGTTTTTCCTCTCTGCAATTCCATTTTGCTGTGGGGTATGACTGCATGAATATTGCTGCTTTATACCATGCTCCTGCAAGAACCTTGCAAACTCATTTGAGAGGTACTCTCCCCCTCCATCTGACCTTAGGCATTTTATTTGCAGGCATGTTTCTTTTTCAACCATAGCTTTGAAAGCTTTAAAGTGCCCAAACACTTCACTTTTCTTTTTCATAAAATACACCCACAGTTTTCTGCTGAAGTCATCAATAAATGTGACAAAATAGTGACAGCCTCCAATAGATGCAGCTTTTGTAGTCCACACATCAGAGTGGATTAATTCCAATGGCTTTTTACTCTCTTGAACATGCCTAGGAAAAGGTTTCCTTGCCTGTTTCCCAAATTGACAGGCTTCACAAATCTTGTGCATTTCTGCAACCTTGAATTTTGGCAATCCTGCAACAATATTTTGGGCTTGCATTGATTTAAGTCGCTGTATATTAACATGACCAATGTGTTTGTGCCAGATATCAATATCTGCAACTACACCGGTCCCATGTGCAAACATTGCTGCACTCAATTCAGGCATGTCTGCATCCAATGTAAACATCCTGCCCTTCTTCTTTCCTTTTGCTATCAAGCGACCATTATTTTTCATATCCTCAACAAAGCATCCATGAGGATTAAATCTGACCTGCAAGCCCTGCTCAACCATCTGACCAACAGAAACCAGGCTCTTGGTGATGTTCGGGACATGAAATACATCAGACAAGTATTTCTTTTTCCCATCCTGCATAGACAAAGGAATTTTGCTAATCTGCACAATAGGATGTGCAGTATCATCATCAGTCTCCACAAATCCTGGTTTTTCCATTTTTCTTGCATCCTGCATCCATTCAGC
This sequence comes from Dipteris shenzhenensis, assembly GCF_047967505.1. Classification (NCBI taxonomy): domain Eukaryota; kingdom Viridiplantae; phylum Streptophyta; class Polypodiopsida; order Gleicheniales; family Dipteridaceae; genus Dipteris; species Dipteris shenzhenensis. Next base: position 26,018,629 of record NC_141622.1, on the reverse strand, counting down.
GTGACCTGTCATGTGGTTTGACGCACCCGAGTCAACATACCACACATCATTGCCTTCTTCTGCACTTGTTACAGAATTTGTCATATGCTGCACCATAAACAAATGCTCATTTCTGTCATCACCCTGTCTACTAGAGGATGCATAATTGCCTTGCTGCAATTTTCCACTCATAATGTCATTCTGCTTTTTGTAGCAGTCTTTAGCCATATGACCCATTTTGCCACAATAGTAGCATTCAACATTGCTGTTTGCATTTTGGCTTCTCTGCCATCCACCACGACCTCTTTGGCTCCCCCTGCCTCTAGAGTTACCACGTCCTCCTGCATAGGACTGGTTTTCTTGCATTTGCTGCATATTCTGATTTCTACCACGGCCTGCAGATCGGCATCCTCTACCTCCGCCTCTACCTCTGCCAGCATTTGAGTAGAAGACAGTTTCTTTTGAAGTTCCTGCTGAAGAAGATGCACCCCCATTTCTCTGCTCTTCAGAAATTAGAAGAGCAATCAACTCCTCAAAATCAGGAAAGTTTTCACGGATGGCAATAGATGTCCGGAACTGTGCATAATCCTTTCCTAGACCATTCAAGGTCACAGAAACCAAATCATCATCATCCACTGGCAACCCAATGGAAGCAAGTGCATCTGCAATTTTCTTCACTTTCATGTGGTAGTCATTTATGCTCAAATTTTCTCTCTGCACATTGTGCAACTCCTATTTGAGTTGCATTTTCCTGGCTTGCGTATTTGTGCTATACATTTTTGCCAAAGTATCCCATGCCTCCTTTGGCGTATTTGCATCCTGAATATGCACAATCATGGAGTCTGAAATACTGATAGACAGCCAATACATAACTTTCCGGGCTCTCTCATGCCATCCTTTGAATGCCTGCATTTCCTGTTGACTGGGAACATTAGGAAGAACAAGTTCTTCTTCATTTCCTATAATGAATTCCCAATAGCCTTTTCCCACCAAGAAATTCGTCATTCTAAACTTCCATGCCTGGAAGTTGTTCTTGTCAAGCTTTTCAGTGACAATCTGCGAAAGAGAATCAGATGCCATTATAGAACACTGCAAAATATTCTGTCACTGCAAAAAACACAGCTTTTGCCTCACACGGGCAGATCTGCAAAACCGACGAGAGTGGTATTTCACCACACAGTCACTTCCTAGTGACGATTTTGCATCAACAGGCAATAGGCATGAATCTGCAACTCCCAATATCTCTGCACACAGGCATATGATGCAATTTCTGTGGCACCTTTCCACCGACGACTAGCCACGCAGTGGTCACACAGCAAAAAACAGGGCCTTTTTTTGAGTGCCTGCGAAGAACTTCCGCCTTCAAAACGGGCCCCGAAACGGCCTCAAATCAAAAAAATAAAGTAACACCGCGCTCTCGCCACACCGCGAAGGGTGTCTCAATATGAAACAGTGCACTCCTGCACTTCTGGCTGTGCTACCTGCAGAGATTTGCTCCCAAACTCGAAATAGGAAAGCAACACTTGTCCTCTTACCAGGACACCACGAACTTGGCTTGCTTTCTTGAGCTCCTTACCACGAACAAGGCTCTGATACCATGTGAAGATTGTGGGAGAGAGGGAAGGAGTCTCACTTGAGGCTTTCTCACATGCACAATGGGGGAATACACACGAAGGTGGAGGCTGAAAACAGTTTTCCTCTTCTTAGTTGTGTAAGCCAAAAGAAATCAAGTACAAAGAAATAGAAGAACCCTATATGTGGGTCTCAAACCAAACTCAACTAACTAAGGTGGCATACTAACTGAGCCACAAACTATAGTAGATAAGGATAGCTGTCATCCAGCTATTATTCATGGGCAGTGTACCAACCGCATCTCCAGCTAACAAGTCGGTGACATAAATGCACAACAGTCACCCTGGCATATCGCGAGTGGAGCTCGATATCTCAACACTCTACACAGCGGAGACAGTGACCACTACATAGAAGAATGCACATGTGAGTTTAGGCTTCTCAATGCCATTTCTTAGGGCCTAATAAGAGATTGGCACCACTACCATTCTCTTGTACAAATGTTTACCCTACTATTCTAGGAGGCGTATTCCAATGATCATAGGCGAGTGGTGTCCGATTCCAATCCACATGTGAGTCTGATGATCTCAGTATAATTATGTAGGTGCCACCATGAGTTTGGCATCACTGCCATTCTCCACTAGTGGTTGTCTAGACAAACTAAACCTATAGATTGACATTCTAAGGCCTAATAAGAGATTGACACAATTCCATATGATCTCTACATAGCATAACTTGTAGATACACCATTGAAATCCCTGAAATAAATCATGATTCCAAAGAAACTCTCAATTTCTAGCCCCAAAGAGAATGGCATCGGAAAGAATGGCACGAGAGACACTGTAGTTATGAACATGTTTGCATATTATTCACACACAACAATTACGCACCAATTTACATAGTTGGCAAGAAAGTAGTAGTTCCCATAAGTAATGATTGTATAAAGATATACAATGTTGTTATTCAAAACTCATAGTCTGCAAATAGCTCCTCTCCTACATGTATATCATCTATGGATTCAATACAAATGTGACCATATTCTGCAATATCTATGTTCATCATGGGGTCATACCAAGGCGGAACATCAGGGGAAAATACATAACAAACATTTGGCTTTACATTGGTATTTCTATTGCTCTTAATAAATCCTGCCACATTGCCATATTCTGCTCCAAAGGAACTGAAATAGGCTTACAGCCTGTCATCCCATATTTGGACAGCATGTCCAATCCATACTGCCTCTGCAAGAGCTGTATCCCACTTGGTGATCTAATCACCTCAATGCCCAAGAAATAACGTAGCTCTCCCAAATCCTTCATCTCAAACTTCTGCCTCAATAGCATTTTCACATGAAGGATATCTTCATCACTATCACCTGTGATGATCAAATCATCAACATAAATGACCAGCAGCATAATCCCTTACTCTGTTTTTCTCACATAGATTGAGAAATCTGCCTTGGAAATTTGAAAGCCAATAGTGACAAGATACTGTCCTATCTTGTCAGACCATGCTCTAGGTGCTTGCTTCAAGCCATACAAGGCTTTCTTCAACCTGCAAACAAACTCAGGATGAGTAGCATGAACATAACCTGCTGGCTGCTCCATAAAGACCTCTTCTTGCAAATCACCATGCAAGAAGGCATTCTTTACATCCATCTGATGTAAAGACCATCCCTTTGATGCAGCCATAGCAATGGCTGCTCTTACGGTTGCCATCCTTGCAACCGGGCTGAAAGTTTCTTCATAATCAATGCCATATGTCTGTGCATACCCCTTGACAACTAATCTTGCCTTGTATCTATTCACAGAACCATCTGCATTGTGCTTGATCTTATAAACCCACTTACAACCAATTGCATTCTTGCCTTTAGGCAAAGGCACCAATTCCCATGTAGCATTAGCATCCAAGGCATCCATTTCTTCATCCATGGCTTTCTCCCATTTTTCATTTCCCATGGCTTGCTCAAAAGAAGTGGGTTCTGGTTCCTGTATCACTTTGACCATATAGGCATAGTGAATGGCTGTAAATCCATCATATTTCAGCCTATCCAGAGGATGCCTAACCCTGGTAGACCTGCGCAAAATAGGCTCACTTCCAGGTGCTCTCAAAACATCCCTGGTCTTCCTTACTCCAGGTGTAACAATAGAAGGAATACCCAACTCATCATCAATGCTCTGTTCTGAGCCACTAGATTCACCATCCACATAAGAGTGACCTGCATTCACATCAAACATGGGCTGATCTACCTTCTCTTTTTCTTTTCGTGATACCTGCGTACCACTATTTGCATTGCTTTGAGGGGATTCTACTGATCTCAATCTGCCTGTCCATGGTGAAGTATGTGAACCACTGGTAGAGGACACTCTAGGTCCACTGATATTTTGTGATTGCTGCTGTGCATTCTGTGCAGCATTACCATTTTGTGCATCTACATTAATCATCACATTTACTGGTTTATACCAGCTGCTCATCTCATCAAAAACAACAGCTCTGCTCACTGTGAACTTACGTGTAGAAGGGTTATAGCATCTATATCCTTTCTGCTGCAGAGAATAACCAATAAAGACGCACTTCTCAGCTTTTGGATCCAACTTGGACCTCAACTCATCTGGCACATGGACATAAGCAATGCAACCAAAAATCTTCAAATGAGAAATATCTGGTTTCCTACCAGTATACATCTCCTCTGGCGTCATGCCATGTATTGCTGTAGTGGGAGTCCTGTTCATTATATAGACTGCTGTAGCAACTGCTTCAGCCCAATAATAATCTGGTAGATCTTTTTCATTTAGCATAGCCTGAGATACCTCTCCAATATGCCTGTTTTTCCTTTCTGCAATTCCATTTTGCTGTGGGGTATGACTGCATGAATATTGCTGCTTTATACCATGCTCCTGCAAGAACCTTGCAAACTCATTTGAGAGGTACTCTCCCCCTCCATCTGACCTTAGGCATTTTATTTGCAGGCATGTTTCTTTTTCAACCATAGCTTTGAAAGCTTTAAAGTGCCCAAACACTTCACTTTTCTTTTTCATAAAATACACCCACAGTTTTCTGCTGAAGTCATCAATAAATGTGACAAAATAGTGACAGCCTCCAATAGATGCAGCTTTTGTAGTCCACACATCAGAATGGATTAATTCCAATGGCTTTTTACTCTCTTGAACATGCTTAGGAAAAGGTTTCCTTGCCTGTTTCCCAAATTGACAGGCTTCACAAATCTTGTGCATTTCTGCAACCTTGAATTTTGGCAATCCTGCAACAATATTTTGGGCTTGCATTGATTTAAGTTGTTGTATATTAACATGACCAATGCGTTTGTGCCAGATATCAATATCTGCAACTACACCGGTCCCATGTGCAAACATTGCTGTACTCAATTCAGGCATGTCTGCATCCAATGTAAACATCCTGCCCTTCTTCTTTCCTTTTGCTATCAAGCGACCATTATTTTTCATATCCTCAACAAAGCATCCATGAGGATTAAATCTGACCTGCAAGCCCTGCTCAACCATCTGACCAACAGAAACCAGGTTCTTGGTGATGTTCGGGACATGAAATACATCAGACAAGTATTTCTTTTTCCCATCCTGCATAGACAAAGGAATTTTGCCAATCTGCACAATAGGATGTGCAGTATCATCATCAGTCTCCACAAATCCTGGTTTTTCCATTTTTCTTGCATCCTGCATCCATTCAGCGTGACCTGTCATGTGGTTTGACGCACCCGAGTCAACATTCCACACATCATTGCCTTCTTCTGCACTTGTTACAGAATTTGTCATATGCTGCACCATAAACAAATGCTAATTTCTGTCATCACCCTGTCTACTAGAGGATGCATAATTGCCTTGCTGCAATTTTCACTCATAATGTCATTCTGCTTTTTGTAGTAGTCTTTAGCCATATGACCCATTTTGCCACAATAGTAGCATTCAACATTGCTGTTTGCATTTTGGCTTCTCTGCCATCCACCACGGCCTCTTTGGCTCCCCCTGCCTCTAGAGTTACCACGTCCTCCTGCATAGGATTGGTTTTCTTGCGTTTGCTGCATATTCTGATTTCTACCACGGCCTGCAGATCGGCCTCCTCTACCTCTGCCTCTACCTCTGCCAGCATTTGAGTAGAAGACAGTTTCTTTTGAAGTTCCTGCTGAAGAAGATGCACCCCCATTTCTCTGCTCTTCAGAAATTAGAAGAGCAATCAACTCCTCAAAATCAGGAAAGTTTTCACGGACGGCAATGGATGTCCGGAACTGTGCATAATCCTTTCCTAGACCATTCAAGGTCACAGAAACCAAATCATCATCATCCACTGGCGACCCAATGGAAGCAAGTGCATCTGCAATTTTCTTCACTTTCATGTGGTAGTCATTTATGCTCAAATTTTCTCTCTGCACATTGTGCAACTCCTGTTTGAGTTGCATTTTCCTGGCTTGCGTATTTGTGCTATACATTTTTGCCAAAGTATCCCATGCCTCCTTTGGCATATTTGCATCCTGAATATGCACAATCATGGAGTCCGAAATATTGATAGACAGCCAGTACATAACTTTCCTGGTTCTCTCATGCCATCCTTTGAATGCCTGCATTTCCTGTTGACTGGGAACATTAGGAAGAACAGGTTCTTCTTCATTTCCCGTAATGAATTCCCAATAGCCTTTTCCCATCAAGAAATTCGTCATTCTAAACTTCCATGCCTGGAAGTTGTTCTTGTCAAGCTTTTCAGTGACAATCTGCGAAAGAGAATCAGATGCCATTACAGAACACTGCAAAATATTTTGTCACTACAAAAAACACAGCTTTTGCCTCACACGGGCAGATCTGCAAAACCGACGAGAGTGGTATTTCACCACACAGTCACTTCCTAGTGACGATTTTGCATCAACAGGCAATAGGCATGAATCTGCAACTCCTAGTATCTCTGCACAGGCATACGATGCAATTTCTGCGGCACCTTTCCACTGACTAGCCGCACGCAGTGGTCGCACAACAAAAAACAGGGCCTTTTTCTGAGTGCCTGTGAAGAACTTCCGCCTTCAAAACGGGCCCCGTAGCATATACTGCGCTCTCGCCACACCACGAAGGGCGTCTCAATCTGAAACAGTGCACTCCTACACTTCTGGCTGTGCTACCTGCAGAGATTTGCTCCCAAACTCAAAATAGGAAAGCAACACTTGTCCTCTTACCAGGACACCACGAACTTGGCTTGCTTTCTTGAGCTCCTTACCACGAACAAGGCTTTGATACCATGTGAAGATTGTGGGAGAGAGGGAAGGAGTCTCACTTGAGGCTTTCTCACATGCACAATGGGGGAATACACACGAAGGTGGAGGCTGAAAAACAATTTTCCTCTTCTTAGTTGTGTAAGCCAAAAGAACTCTAGTACAAAGAAATAGAAGAACCCTATATGTGGGTCTCAAACCAAACTCAACTAACTAAGGTGGCATACTAACTGAGCCACAAACTATAGTAGATAAGGATAGCTGTCATCCAGCTATTATTCGTGGGCGGTGTACCAACCGCATCTCCAGCTAACAAGTCGGTGACATAAGTACACAACGGTCACCCTGGCATATCTCGAGTGGAGCTCGATATCTCAACACCATGTCCCAAAAGAAATGTACAATGCATGATCTGAAAGCATAGATACTGTATTACTTTGGTCCAATAGATTTGTAGAAAGCACCCAAATCAAAACTTTGGTAGCATAGTTAATATTATACAATTTTTAATCTCTGTAATGCTTTCAACTAACATAGATTCAAGAAAGGGACATAACAGTATTACCATTTCTACATAACCACAAAGAGAGAATGGCACTAGTGCCATTCTCCATATGAGGTCACATAAAATGTTAATAGTACCTCTTACGTATAACCCGACATAGGGAGAATGACACTAGTGCCATTCCCCATGTCATTATGTCACACAATTTTATCATACCTAATGTTTAATATCTTTAATATGATGAGAGTATGTGCAATCGAGAAAATCCATAAAAGTCATATTATTTTGAAACTGAATACACAAGGCATAAATGAGTAGCTAAAGACCTTGCTCCAAATCTTCCAATTTAATCTTTGGGATAGCTTCAAGATCTGCTTCAGTTAAAGGTCGCAAGTCTTCAATGTGATGCTCAACCTCTTTAATTCCTTCATCGATAGGTGAATCAGCTCTATGTGTCTCAAGAGGCCTCTCAATGCTAGACCAAATCTTAATATGGGGATTATTTGATGCATGTGCCACACACATAGCCTCGACCTCTGTCGCCTGTTGGGATGTCTTCACCAGCGAGATCACTTTTATATTGCTTGACAATGCTTGTAATGCCACACATCCATTAGTAAAGACGTCAACAACAACTTCATGTTCCCTACTACAATAGCACCTGATGCACTCCTTGATGATGCCATGCTTCACAACCGCCTCTTTTCCATACTCATCGCCCTCATCAAAATAAAGAATATTGTCCTCAATTATTGTGTATGGCCTTGTGATTTCTAACATGTGCTCAAATCCATCAAACCCATCATGTGAGCTGACAAATGACAAAAAACAGAAGGTCTCAGACAAACCCTTTTGTGCACTATCCGATTCATGGATAACACCCACAAACCTTCTATGCCAAAATCGAGCCTCTATCATTGCTTCCTTGAGATTTACCATCTCTGTCATTGTCATAAATGATAGCAATACATATTGTGATGGAGTGGCAACAGTCTCCATCAAGCCACAGAGCAACTTCTTGGATCCCTCTGAGGTGTCAAGCACACACAAGCTGATTGGAAGTTGTCCCTTGGAGTGATGTGTTAGAAAGCTCTCCCCCTCCATCTCCATGTTCACTTGAATAATTGTCCAAGGAAAACAAGATTGCGATGTAGACTTGTCACCCTCTATTGAACTAATCACCCAATCAACATAGATTGATGCGGCTTTTGGGAAATCAGGTGTGGACTTGCCAACTTGCAGCTTCTCTTTGACCCATGACTCACATGAACCCTTGAAGCTCTGATAAACAATTGAATCAATTTTGAAGTAAGTTGCAAGGGCATCCCATGTTTGATGTTGGGGCGAAGAGTGACGTGAGTTGAACTCCTTGATGAGCGCTTCTTTCAGGGCTCTATCATGCTTAATCTCCATTGCTCGTTGAGACATTTTAATGGAGTCCTTGTCTTTGCTTGACTTGACCAAGACTATTTCTTTAGACTCAATCTTTGCTTGAAGTGCACGTACATCTTCGTCTTCCAATCCTAGCAGACACCTCATGTATGTTATTGTGGGATTTCGACCCTCAAGATCACCCTGCTTCACCAATGTCAAAATCCTAATCCATTGTTCGTAGATGTCATCATCATATGTGACCATGTGTGTGTCCTTGGTAGCAAAGTTTGCGCCCATCGATACGCTTGCAACTCCTACAAAATTCTATATAAAAAAATCAAAATCATCTTAGACATTCTTCTAATCCAAATCATGTAATAGAGATAATAATGACACTAGTGCGATTCTCCCATTACCATGTCAAAAGCATGACTTGGTAACTAGAAGAATGGCACTAGTGCCATTCTCACATCAGGGAATTGACACTACTATCATTTCTTTTACAAAGCCATAAACATTCTTGAAATAAAAAATGCATACAAAACAAAGTTTATTACTTACATCCCAACTTTGTCGATCTTTATGCCCTTTGACAAGGCCTTGGGCTGGTTTCTTTGGTCATCCCAATGCAATCCACTATGCCCTTAGGTGTTGTAAGATATCGATATATGGTTGATTTTTCAAAACGGTCTGTGCCTCCATGTTGGCCATTGATGATATCTTACAACTTGCTTCAACTGGTGCATTGACAACAATTCTCGCCTTCCTCCATGTATAGAAATCTTTTCGTTGATTGAAGGCTTCTCCATGTGCTTTAGTTATAAATATCCTTGCAGCATAAATTGAATGCTGCCCTACGAGAATCCAATAATTATACTCCTTTAACTTTTCCACCTTTATCTCTTCCTTGCACATCGGAGTATTTGTGCCTATGTGGTAAGGCATAAGATATGCACATGTTGCAGGAGGTCATGCATTCATTGCAAAACTCTTGACCAAGTCACTGACATAGCTGAGGGTCAACGTCCTGTACACATATTGGCTTGGTGCTCTAAAGCAATTCATCACTGGGATCAACACCTCAAACTCCAAACCAAATGGGAAGTACTCTACGTACTCCATCAAGCCTGTCATACTTGTGTCCTTCCTTTCCAATTTCTTTTGTAGTGCCTTAAAGTCAACATTTGGCTGGATTTTCTTATACAGGATGATAGTTGCTTCAGATGATTTCTCACCATGTCCTGTTATATGTGTCTCACCACTCCCCGTTGCATCACCTCCACTTCCAGTTCCATCAGTGACTATTCCCGTACCTCCCTGTTTTCCTCCTAAAGTTGTCTCTTTGTCTTTAGCATCCAGTTTATCCCCAATGCTTGTTTTCCCATCTGACCTTATTTCCTTCTCACCTGTTGTTTACTCCTCACCAGTCTCTCTAGCCTTCTCTTTCAATGTGTTCTGAGACACTTGAGAGCTTGATCCAACAACATCACTTTTCTTGGTTCTTTTCGAAACTTTTCTACTCTTTTTTATATCTTGCTTTATCCCTTTTGTTACCAAATCAAAGCTTTCTAATATCTGTTGGTTGGTATAATTTTATGGCTCATTAATCCAACCCCTAGATATCATCGTGTCCTCCCCAGTAGCATTCATCCTCGCATGATCAAAACAAGCAGGATCCAATTGATACACATTGCCTCCCAATGTATGAATTTGGAGACAAGGAACGTTGTCTTTCTCGGTATCCTCCATCTCTTGAACTTGTCCAACATCTTCAAAAGTTTTTCCTTGGATGTTCACAAAACAATGCACTTTATGAAGTTTTTGGAGTTCGTTATTGTATATATCCAAAAACCATCCTCTTCCAGAACTAACTCCATCATAAACTGACACCTCTCGAACCTTTCGCTTTCCCTTGCTAGCCATTCTTGCAATGTTCTGTTAACAAAAGAACCAAGGACACAATGAAATTTATAATAGAAAATCATAACTGTAGTAGGAAATATTACAACCACAATGCAACTTCTATTAACAAAATAACCAAGGCGAAGCAACTTATATATGCATTATGAAAAACTACACCAACACAGCAAGCAAATATACACAATATCAATCTCCACATAGATTGACACAATTCCATATGATCTCTACACAGCGGAGACAGTGAACACTACATAGAAGAATGCACATGTGAGTTTAGCATTCCTTGTGCATGTTTTTAGGTCATGGTATGAGATTGGCACCACTGCCATTCTCCACTGGTGGCCTTCTCCACAGAGATTGACATAGGCTTCTCAATGCCATTTCTTAAGGCCTAATAAGAGATTGGAACCACTGCCATTCTCCACTTGTACAGATGTTTACCCTACTATTCTAGGAGGGGTATTCCAATGATCATAGGAGAGTGGTGTCTGATTCCAATGTCTGATTCCAATCCACATGTGAGCGGAGACAGTGATCACTACATAGAAGAATGCACATGTGAGTTTAGGCTTCTCAATGCCATTTCTTAGGGCCAGCATGAGTTTGGCATCACTGCCATTGTCCGCTAGTGAATATCTAGCCAAACTAAACCTATAGATTGACATTCCACTAATTTTATTGGCCGGAGTAGGATAATGCCAAAAGTGCCAATGCACATGTGAGTTTAGGATTCCTTGTGCATGTAGGTCATGGTATGAGATTGGCACCGCTACCATTCTCCACTGGTGGCATTCTCCACAGAGATTGACACAATTCTATATGATCTCTACACAGCAGAGACAGTGATCAATACATAGAAGAATGCACATTACCACTAGCGAAGAATGGCAGTGGGATAATGGCAAAAGTGCCAATGCACATGTGAGTTTAGGATTCCTTGTGCCAATGCACATGTGAGTTTAGGCTTCCCAATGCCATTTCTTAGGGCCTAATAAGAGATTGGCACCACTGCCATTCTCCACTTGTACAAATGTTTACCCTACTATTCTAAGTTTAGGCTTCACAATGCCATTGTCTAGGGCCCAATAAGATATTGGCACCACTGCCATTCTCCGCTTGTACAAATGTTTACCCTAATATTTTGAGAGGGGTATTTCAAGGATCATAGGATAATGGTGCCCGATTCCAATCCACATGTGAGTTTGAGGATCTCAGTGTCATTATGTAGTTATCTGCATGAGATTGGCATCACTTCCATTCTCCACTGGTGGCAGTCTAGATAAACTAAACTTGTATATTGACATTCCACAAATTTTATTGGTTGTAGTAGTATAATTGCAAAAGTGCCAATGCACATGTGAGTTTAGGATTCCTTGTGCCATTTTTAAGGTCTTGGTATGCTACCATTCTCCACTGGTGGCATTCTCCACAGAGATTGACACAATTATGATATCTATACAGTGGAGACAGTGATCACTACATAGAAGAATGCACATGTTAGTTTGATGGTCTCAGTGCCATTATGTATTTGTCAGCATGAGATTGGCATCACTGCCATTCTCCACTAGTGGTAATCTAGACAAACTAAACCTGTAGGTTGACATTCCACTATATTTATTGGCTGTAGTAGGATTATTTATTGGCTATAGTGTGAGTTTGATGATCTCAGTGTCATCATGTAGTTGCAAGCATGAGATTGGCACCACTGCCATTCTCCGCTAGTAGTAGTCTAGAGAGACTCCACTTGTAGAAGAATGCACATGTGAGTCTGATGATCTCAGAGATTGACACAATTCCATATGAACTCTACACAGCGGAGACAGTGATCACTAGATAGAAGAATGCACATGTGAGATTGGCACCACTGCCATTCTCCGCTAGTAGCAGTCTAGACAAACTCCACTTGTAGAAGAATCCACATGTGAGTCTGATGATCTCAGAGATTGACACAATTCCATATGGTCTCTACACAGCCGAGACAATAATCACTACATAGAAGAATGCACATGTGAGTTTAGGATTCCTTGTGCATGTTTTCAGGTCATGGTATGAGATTGGCACCACTGCCATTCTCCACAGGTGGCATTCTCCACAGAGATTGACACAATTCCATATGATCTCTGCACAGCGGAGACAAAAATCACTACATAGAAGAATGCACATGTGAGTTTAGGCTTCTCAATGCCATTTCTTAGGGCCTAACAAGAGATTGGCACCACTGCCATTCTCCACTTGTACAAATGTCTACCCTACTATTCTAGGAGGGGTATTCCAGTGATCATAGGAGACTGGTGTCCAATTCCAATCCACATGTGAGTTTGATGAACTCAGAGATTGACACAATTCCATATGATCTCTACACAGCGGAGACAGTGATCACTCCATATAAGAATGCACATGTGAGTATAGGATTCCTTGTGCATGTTTTCAGGTCATGGTATGAGATTGCCGCCACTGCCATTCTCCACTGGTGGCATTCTCCACAGACATTGACACAATTCCATATGATCTCTGCACAGCGGAGATAGTGATCACTATATAGAAGAATGCACATGTGAGTTTAGGCTTCTCAATGCCATTTATTAGGGCCTAACAAGAGATTGGCACCACTGCCATTCTCCACTTGTACAAATGTCTACCCTACTATTCTAGGAGGGGCATTCCAGTGATCATAGGAGAGTGGTGTCCTATTCCATTCCACATGTGAGTGATGATCTCAGAGATTGACACAATTCCATTTGATCTCTACATAGCGGAGACAGTCATCACTCCATAAAAGAATGCACATGTGAGTTTAGGATTCCTTGTGCATGTTTTCAGGTCATGGTATGAGATTGGCACCACTGCCATTCTCCACTGGTGGCATTCCCCACAGAGATTGACACAATTCCATATGATGTCTGCACAGCGGAGACAGTGATCACTGCATAGAAGAATGCACATGTGAGTTTAGGCTTCTCAATGCCATTTCTTAGGGCCTAATAAGAGATTGGCACCACTGCCATTCTCCACTTGTACAAATGTTCACCCTACTATTCTAGGAGGGGTATTCCAGTGATCATAGGAGAGTGGTGTCCTATTCCATTCCACATGTGAGTTTGATGATCTCAGTGTCATAGTGTAGTTACAAGCATGAGATCGGCATCACTGCCATTCTCCGCTAGTGGTAATCTAGACAAACTAAACCTATAGATTGACATTCCACTAATTTTATTGGCTGCAGTCGGATAATGGCAAAAGTGCCAATGCAGATGTGAGTTTAGGATTCCTTGTGCATGTTTTCAGGTCATGGTATGAGATTGGCACCACTGCCATTCTCAACTGGTGGCATTCTCCAAAGAGATTGACACAATTCCATATGATCTCTACACAGCGGAGACAGTGATGACTACATAGAAGGATGCACATGTGATTTTAGGCTTCTCAATGCCATTTCTTAGGGCCTAATAAGATATTGGCACCACTGCCGTTCTCCACTTGTACAAATGTTTAGCCTACTATTCTAGGAGGGGTATTCCAGTGATCATAGGAGAGTGGTGTCCTATTCCATTCCACATGTGAGTTTGATGATCTCAATGTCATCATGTAGTTGCAAGCATGAGATTGGCACCACTGCCATTCTCCGCTAGTAGTAGTCTAGACAGACTGAACCTATAGATTCACATTCCACTAATTTTATTGGCTGCAGTAGGATAATGGCAAAAGTGCCAATGCAGATGTGAGTTTAGGATTCCTTGTGCATGTTTTCAGGTCATGGTATGAGATTGGCACCACTGCCATTCTCAACTGGTGGCATTCTCCAAAGAGATTGACACAATTCCATATGATCTCTACACAGCGGAGACAATGATCACTCCATAGAAGAATGCACATGTGAGTTTAGGATTCCTTGTGCATGTTTTCAAGTCATGGTATGAGATTGGCACCACTGCCATTCTCCACTGGTGGCATTCTCCACAGAGATTGACACAGTTCCATATGATCTCTGCACATGTGAGTTTAGGCTTCTCAATGCCATTTCTTAGGGCCTAATAAGAGACTGGCACCACTGCCATTCTCCACTTGTACAAATGTTTAGCCTACTATCCTAGGAGGGGTATTCCAGTGATCATAGGAGAGTGGTATCCTATTCCATTCCACATGTGAGTTTGATGATCTCAGTGTCATCATGTAGTTGCAAGCATGAGATTGGCACCACTGCCATTCTCCACTTGTACAAATGTTTAGCCTACTATTCTAGGAGGGGTATTCCAGTGATCATAGGAGAGTGGTATCCTATTCCATTCCACATGTGAGTTTGATGATCTCAGTGTCATCATGTAGTTGCAAGCATGAGATTGGCACCACTGCCATTCTCCGCTAGTAGTAGTCTAGAGAGACTGAACCTATAGATTGACATTCCATTAATTTTATTGGCTGCAGTAGGATAATGGCAAAAGTGCCAATGCAGATGTGAGTTTAGGATTCCTTGTGCATGTTTTCAGGTCATGGTATGAGATTGGCACCACTGCCATTCTCAACTGGTGGCATTCTCCAAAGAGATTGACACAATTCCATATGATCTCTACACAGCAGAGACAGTGATGACTACATAGAAGGATGCACATGTGATTTTAGGCTTCTCAATGCCATTTCTTAGGGCCTAATAAGAGATTGGCACTACTGCCATTCTCCACTTGCACAAATGTTTACCCTACTATTCTAGGATGGGTATTCCAATCATCATAGGAGAGTGGTGTCCGATTCCAACCCACATGTGAGTCTGATGATCTCAGTGTCATTATGTAGGTGCCACCATGAGTTTGGCATCACTGCCATTTTCCACTAGTGGTTGTCTAGACAAACTAAACCTATAGATTGACATTCCACTACATAGAAGAATGCACATTACCACTAGCGGAGAATGGCAGGAGGATAATGGCAAAAGTGGCAATGCACATGTGAGATTGGCACCACTGCCATTTTCCACTGGTGGCATTCTCCACATAGATTGACACAATTCCATGTGATCTCTGGACATGATCTCTGGACATGTGAATTTAGGCTTCTCAATGCCATTTCATAGGGCCTAATAAGAGATTGGCACCACTGCCATTCTCCACTTGTACAAATGTTTACCCTGTTGGGATATCTCAAGGTGTATGCCTCAGGCACACCTTATGTTTCTATGTGTGAGTGCTAGAGGCACAGTTAGGTGCCCACAAGCACAGTTAGGTGGTGGAAAAGCCACATAGGATGATTGAGTGAATCTAGGAGCAGATTGAGGAGATGATTGAGGAGCTTTGAGGTCATCAGTGATGTCAGTGACCTTGTATGAGGTGCCTACTACTTAAGGACCTCTTTCTTCTTCATTCTATAAGCAAGTACTCTGATTTTGTGTCAACTCTACTCTTTCCTTTCAGTATTCCAACATGGTATCAGAGCCATTTCATCCCCCTTGAGCCCATTTCTGCCACATCATCATCATCTTCTTCTTCTTCTTCTTCACCATCTCTCCCTCTTCTCCAAAAATTTTGCTTGAGCTTGTTCTCCTTCAATCCTCAACCATTTCCCACACCCTTTCTGCTGTAGATCCCTCTTGTTAGGGCAAACTTCGGGCTGGAAGGAATTGACAAAATACCCGCGCTGCTGGTCGCCATTGTACGAAAGTCGTCGAAGTTCTCTGCTGCAAGTTCTCTGCGCCTGCTTCGACTTTCTCTAATTCCTTTCAGGGGGAGTTAGTCCATACCTAGAGCTACCTTGTGCTGAAATCTGAGCAGCAATGGCTGCATATTGAAGGAGAAAACAGAGAAAAACCAGTCGACTTTGTTCATGAAGGTGAAGGCAACCTGACGCATATTTTCGCCTCTTCTTCCCAGAGGATCTACTGTGGTATACCAGCTCTCTTTTGCCTTAGAAAGCCCTCTTTTCCTTGCTTTGAAGAGTGAGCTACAAGCCCTCCAAGTTCAGCTTTTCATTTTTGACAGTTTTGGACAAGTTTTGAAGATGATGCTACATAAAATGCTACTCTAGCATTTCTGGTCTTTTGAAGTTTTCAATAACTTCATTACAAGTGTTGCTTCAGTTTTTCTTTGATTTGCTAGACCTGGTTGTGATTGGAAAGTGTTTATTTCATCCACTTCTATGAAGCATGTAAAAGGAAGCATCATTGTTTGAAATCTAGTCACTACTATTTGCTACATTAAATGCTTATATTTTGAAGCATTTCAGTTGTTATTCTAAGCCCTGTAAGAGAGAAGACACTACCCAATACTTGGGTTAGAGCCTCTCATGGCTTGCTTATGCAAAATATGTGAAAAGCCAAAACATAAAGCAATGTCTTGTTATGCTACAAAGGATGAAAATGCCAACCTGACTTCCTTGTTGAAGATTGCCAAAACAATGGTTGCCAAAAAGGAAGCAACTACAGAGATCTACCCTCTCATGGCACTTTTATTTGACTCCAAGTACAAGAAAAAGATGAAGCTCAGATACCTAAGATATGCTTCTCTACACAACTATGGAGATGACAAGATAATTGTTCTCTTGAAGGATATGACTTTCAGATCCACTTGTTCTATCATAGTACCATCTTATAAGGCACTAGACACTGCCCATGTGGTAAGACCTTGCCTTGACATGGATATTTTGCCTCCACAAGATGAGGCATCCCATGAAGATTATGCATTTTAAACTCATCTCTATGTATGCTCCAGATCTCTCTTTTTATGTCAAGGTACTCAGCCTGGATAGTCCTCCAAAATGAATGAAAATAAATTATTGTGTTGTGTGTGTTTGTAAACACCTCTGGTCACCTTATGATGTAGGCCATGTGTATGTTTTGTTCCATGGTACCTCTTGCAGACATTGTGTGCATGTACATGCAAGGGAGATAACCATTGGAAGGTCTGTTTGTATCCCTTTCTGTTTACCTTACACCCAAGGGAACCCTTGCTAGCATGAGAACCTAGCCATAGATTAATCCTTGACCACCATGAGATGGCATGAGAAACTATGAGACTAGATGTATCCTTGACATAGCCTGAGGCATCTCCTTGAGGGGGGGTTTGTTGGGATATCTCAAGGTGTATGCCTCAGGCACACCTTATGTTTCTATGTGTGAGTGCTAGAGGCACAGTTAGGTGCCCACAAGCACAGTTAGGTGGTGGAAAAGCCACATAGGATGATTGAGTGAATCTAGGAGCAGATTGAGGAGCTTTGAGGTCATCAGTGATGTCAGTGACCTTGTATGAGGTGCCTACTTAAGGACCTCTTTCTTCTTCATTCTATAAGCAAGTACTCTGATTTTGTGTCAACTCTACTCTTTCCTTTCAGTATTCCAACATACCCTACTATTCTAGGAGGGGTATTCCAGTGATCATAGGAGAGTGGTATCCTATTCCATTCCACATGTGAGTTTGATGATCTCAGTGTCATAGTGTAGTTACAAGCATGAGATTGGCATCACTTCCATTCTCCGCTAGTGGTAATCTAGACAAACTAAACCTATAGATTGACATTCCACTACATTGAAGGATGCACATTACCACTAGCGGAGAATGGCAGTAGGATAATGGCAAAAGTGCCAATGCACATGTGAGTTTAGGATTCCTTGTGCATGTTTTTAGGTCATGGTATGAGATTGGCACCACTGCCATTCTCCACTGGTGGCATTCTCCACAGAGATTGGCACAAATCCATATGATCTCTGCATAGTAGAGAAAGTGATCACTACATAGAAGGATGCACATTACCACTAGCGGAGAATGGCAGTAGGATAATGGCAAAAGTGCCAATGCACATGTGAGTTTAGGATTCCTTGTGCATGTTTTCAGGTCATGGTATGAGATTGGCATCACTGCCATTCTCCACTAGTGGCATTCTCCACAGAGATTGGCACAATTCCATATGATCTCTGCACATGTGAGTTTAGGCTTCTCAATGACATTTGTTAGGGCCTAATAAGAGATTGGCACCACTGCCATTCTTCACTTGTACAAATGTTTACCCTACTATACTAGGAGGGGTATTCTAGTGATCATAGGAGAGTGGTGTCCGAATCCAATCCACATGTGAGTTTGATGAACTCAGAGATTGACACAATTCCATATGATCTCTACACAGCGGAGACAGTGATCTCTACATAGAAGAATGCACATGTGAGTATAGGATTCCTTGTGCATGTTTGCAGGTCATGGTATGAGATTGGCACCAGTACCATTCTCCACTGTTGGCATTCTCCACAGATATTAACACAATTCCATATGATCTCTACAGAGCGGAGATAGTGACCACTACATAGGAGAATGGCAGTAGGATAATGGCAAAAGTGCCAATGCATATGTGAGTTTAGGATTCCTTGTTCATGTTTTCAGGTCATGGTATGAGATTGGCACCACTGCCATTCTCCACTGGTGGCATTCTCCACGGAGATTGGCACAATTCCATATGGTCTCTGCACGTGAGTTTGATGGTCTCAGTGTCATTATGCATTTGCCAGCATGAGATTGGCATCAGTGCCATTCTCCACTAGTGGTAATCTAGACAAACTAAACCTGTAGGTTGACATTCCACTATATTTATTGGCTCTAGTAGGATTATTTATTGGCTGTAGTGTGAGTTTGATGATCTCATTGTCATTATGTAATTGCCAGCATGAGATTGGCATCACTGCCATTCTCCATTAGTGGTAGTGCCAATGCACATGTGAGTTTAGGATTCCTTGTGCATGTGAGTTTAGGCTTCTCAATGACATTTCTTAGGGCCTAATAAGAGATTGGCACCACTATTCTAGGAGGGGTATTCCATTCTGAATCCAAAATTTTGAATTAGGACATTCCATTGGGAGAATGGCACTAGTGCCATTCTCCATTTTCCAATGGGAGAATGGCACTAGTACCAATTTTGAATTAGGACATTCCATTGTGAATCCAAAATTTTGAATTAGGACATTCCATTGGGAGAATGGCACTAGTGCCATTCTCCATTTTCCAATGGGAGAATGGCACTTGTACAAATTTTGAATTAGGACATTCCATTGTGAATCCAAAATTTGGAATTAGGACATTCCATTGGGAGAATGGCACTAGTGCCATTCTCCATTTTCCAATGGGAGAATGGCACTAGTGCCAGTCTCCATTTTCCTATTACAAAGCCAAAAAATTAGGACATTCCATCGGGAGAATGGCACTAGTGCCATTCTCCATTTTCCAATGGGAGAATGGCACTAGTGCCATTCTCCATGTTCCTATTCCTAGTGCCATTCTCCATTTTCCTATTATAATGGAGAATGGCACTAAACCTATAGATTGACACTCCACTAATTCCAATGGGAGAATGGCATTGGTGCCCTTCTACCTTTGTGAAGCCAAAATTTTGAATTAGGACATTCCATTGGGAGAATGGCACTGGTGCCATTCTCCATTTTCCAATGGGAGAATGGCACTCCATTCTCCATTTTCCTATTACAAAGCCAAAAAATTAGAACATTCCATTGGGAGAATGGCACTAGTGCCATTCTCCATTTTCCTATTCCTAGTGCCATTCTCCATTTTCCTATTACAAAGCCAAAAAATTAGGACATTCCATTGGGAGAATGGCACTAGTGCCATTCTCCATTTTCCTATTCTCCAGTGCCATTCTCCCATTGCAATGTCCTAATATAAATTTCGGTTTTGAAATACAATTTCAAACAGAATAATTTGAATTTGAATTTAAATTTAATATCGGAGAGAATGGCATATGTGCCACTCTATATATCCAAATTCAAAAGGGAACAATGGCGGGAAGAGCACTGATGCCACTCTCATGGACTTCTTATGAGGTCTTGGAGAATGGCACTGGTGCCATTTTCCATTTAAAATTAGAAATTCAATCTCTAAATTTGCCATTCAGTCATGAAAATCAAAATTGAGATTGAAGTTTAACTTGAAATCAAAATTTGAAAACTAGAATTTAGGTTTTGAAATACAATTTCAAAAGAATAATTTCAATTTGAAATACAAATTGAAATTAAAATTATCAATATGAATTTGAATTTAAATTTAATATTGGAGAGAATGGCATAAGTGCCACTCTACATATCCAAAATTCAAAAGGGCACAATGGCGGGAAGACCTATATTTCAAAATTTGAATTATTTAGTAGTTTCAAATCAAGACCTTTTCTCTCATTTCAATTGATGCCTTTCCCTCATTCACTTTCTATTCATTCCAAAGCGGATTGGAGAGGAGTCTCAGAGTCTGAGAGTTTTACTCACCACAACTCGCACGGAGATTCTTGAGGCAAGAAGGCTGAACTCCATCGGAGCTGCAAAGTTGATGGAGCTAGAAGCAAACAACACAATTGACGCTCAATCAGTTCGGTAGCTTCCTCTCTAATTCACATATTTTTTGCTTGGAAACGCTGATTTTCTATTGTTTATGGAACGAAGCGCTCCCTTGGATTCGCCATAGCCACCTATATTTTATTAAGCTTTCCATAGTTAAATTTGCCATAGCCAACTCCCTGCTGTAGCCACTCCTATCTTAGAGTCTATGCACAGACTCTTGTGAGAGCCTTGAGAACATGGCAGTCTTGAGAAGAGCAAAGCGTACGTACGAAAGCTTACGAAAGTTAAAGTTTTGAAAGCTTTTGTTAATCATCTCAGAAAGCTTAAGTTTTGAAAGCTTACGAAAATTTTGAAAGCGTACGTTTAGATCTTTGGAAGTGCGAATCCCTTCATTCTTTGGAAAAGCGAATCCTTCATGCTTCCATCTTTTGGAAAAGTGAATCCTTTATGCCTTTTTGGAAGTGAGAGTCCCTTCAATCCTTCAAAAAGCAAAGAGAATGAATAACAGCGAGCGGTGAATCCTTCATTCTTCGTTGGAAGAGAATCCCTTCAATCTTTGGAAAAGCAAAGAGTAGAGAGGCGAGCTTGAGTAGATGAGCGATAGGCAGGATGAATTAAAGCGAGCGGCAAAGCATGAACGAAGCAAGAGCGAATCCCTTCACTTTGGAAAAGCAAAGAGTGAGTTTGAGTAGATGAACGATAGGCGGCGAGTGATGAGCGATAAGAGTTTGAGTAGATGAGCAAAGAGTGAGTTTGAGTAGATTAGCGATAAGAGTATGAAGTGAAGCTAGAGGCGAGCGGTCGATGAAACGAAGGCATGCTGTGATGAAACGAAAAGAGAGGGGGAGTCGAGCGGCGAGCAGCAAAAGGAAAAGCGAGGGCGAGTTGAGCGGCCAGCAGCAAAAGGCAAAAGGCAAGCTATAGTTAGGAACTCGAAAAAGCAAAGGGAGGAAAGTGGTGTGAAAGTACAAGATGAGATAACGATGGGCTCGAAAGCAGCACAGCATGCGAGGCAATCAACCTAGGGCAACGAGATGAAAGTACTAGGGTTTTTTAATTTTTTACCTTCATTAATTTAACCTTTTGCATTTCGTTAAAAAAAATTTAACACGTTTAATAAACCACACAAGGCTCTAGAAGCCTCTTGTAATAGGTTTTACAAGAACCACACAAGGCTCTAGAAGCCTCTTGTAATAGGCTTTACAAGAACTACAGTCTTTTCAAGAGCATAAGAATATTAATTGTGGCTTTAATGAATGCTTAGTTAAAAGAAAGTGTTAATAAATTGTATGTAACCTATCTACTAAAAAAGTAGACGAAGATGGAGAGTATCAGCATTTGATTGTGCCAACCAAAAATCTATTTTTGGTCAATGCCATCCCATTCTGCAAGATATTATAGGGAACGAAAACCTTACATATAAATTCTTTACGAATTATGTTAATTTAGAGAATGGAAACATACACACACACACCATCGACACGGACATGCATGGATGCACACATGTAAACATATATACACACCCAAGCACACATACACACCTATGTGCATGTGCGTGGAACACACACACGCACACGCGGGCATGCACATGCCCACACACGCATGCAGAGAGGGGGAGAGAGAGAGAGAGAGAGAGAGGTTCTTAGCAAATGGTTGCTTTTAGTTCAGATGACATTCTTACTTACTCTACCAGACCCCGAATGAGCAATGGGAAGTAGAATAAAGAGAGATATTCCATTTGTACTAGGATGAAGCATCTTCCTATACCAATGTGAGGAGATCTTACCCTACGTACCACTACTTGGCTTAATGGGATTTAGCCTCTAGTAGACTTTGTTCTCATGTCTAAGTCAAATTGGTATGCCTTATGGAGATTAGGAGGGTCCAATCAGGCACTCTGTGGCTAAAACAATTCTCACAAGAAGTTCCTAAAACACTTTCAAACCCTCATACTTATTATTAATGAGAAAAGAATCTCCCAATCGCCATCAAAATCAAGAAACATAACAATATTGCAACTTCATGTTCCGAGATTGAGACGCTAGAACACAACCTCCATTTGTGTCATTAGTGCAGATGTGGGGAGGTACTCTTGCATTGGGAGGTGCGAGATCTAAGAAATAAGTTCTCATTGGAGTTTAGAATGCAAGCTTCAAGAGCAACACATAAAAATATAGTCAATGTTGTCTAGACATACTCATAGTGATGTAGAAGTCGTAGACTTTGTGCAAATTCACAAACCTCTGCCTCTCTCTCTCTCTCATAGACAGGAATTCCACACACAAATCCTATCAAACATAAATTTCAAACAACAAGAAAATGAGTTCCTAGGGGGCTCCTACAATCAAGCTCCAGAGCTCTCAAATATAAATGGGAACTATACTACTCAAAGAAATGGTGAAGATGGGCAATGTCATAGAGGGAGGGCTTTTGAGCGTAACAAAACCAAGGGCTTACAAGAGAGAGACACTATACTATAGGGGGGAGAAGAACACCATGGGCTGATATAAAGATAGGGGTGAGAGAGAGGCATTCCAATGGAATGGATAGGGTTGAGTCTCTGCTTCCATTCAGCTACTTTGACTTATGTCATGGCTTTGTTTCCTTCATCTCTATTGTCTTCTACAATTCTGTCACCTTTGTAGTCGATGCATCTCGTCTTTGCTCACCACTCTATGCACTATGTCTATAACCACCCCATAACCACTTAGGTGCTTGTATGAATACACAGCATCAAACATCGGTTTGTTAAGTGGCTTGAGAGCCTAAGAACATGACAATGGCACCCTTTGTAACACTTCGAAAACCCTTTTCCCATCTTGAAAATGTTTCAGTGGCAAGCTCTTGATGAGTGAAGTTGATTGTTTCATTTTCTAATGCCACTACCTACTTTGTTTACTCCCACTGTATATTTCATGAAAGAGTGAATTCAATTGCAAATCAATTATTTTTCATCTACTCCTATATTAACTTCATAACTAAAAGTTAGGAATACTCAACATTAAAAATGGAGAATACATAATTAATAAAATACAAATATAGTAAACACACAAAAAACATGCAGAATATATATATTATCATATTTAAATATAATCAAATATATCAACGAAATTGGTGTACATTTCATCAAAGAGTGAATTCAATTGCAAATCAATTATTGGGATGAGTTTCATTGATAGATGGTGCCCATCAGCAAGACAAGAATGACTAGATTATAGTTCCCCATTGCCCATTGCCCAATCTCCCTTCCCCCCCTTCCCCACCCCACCCACCCCCCCTTCCCCATTGGGAGAATGGCAATGGGAGAATGGCACTAGTGCGATTCTTCATTTTCCGATTACAAAGCCAAAAAATTAGGACATTCCATTGGGACATTCCATTGGGAGAATGGCACTAGTGCCATTCTCCATTTTCCAATTCTCCATTTTCCTATTCCGAGTGCCATTCTCCATTTTCATATTACAATGGAGAATGGCACTAAACCTATAGATTGACATTCCAATAATTCCAATGGTGGAATGGCATTGGTGCCCTTCTACCTTTTGTGAAGCCAAAATTTTGAATTAGGACATTCCATTGGGAGAATGGCACTAGTGCCATTATCCATTTTCCAATGGGAGAATGGCACTAGTGCCAGTCTCCATTTTCCTATTACAAAGCCAAAAGATTAGGACATTCCATTGGGACATTCCATTGGGAGAATGGCACTAGTGCCATTCTCCATTTTCCAATGGGAGAATGGCACTAGTGCCATTCTCCATTTTTCTATTCCTAGTGCCATTCTCCGTTTTCCTATTACAAAGCCAAAATGTTAGGACATTCCATTGGGACATTCCATTGGGAGAATGGCACTAGTGCCATTCTCCATTTTCCTATTCCTAGTGCCATTATCCATTTTCATATTACAATGGAGAATGGCACTAAACCTATAGATTGACATTCCAATAATTCCAATGGTGGAATGGCATTGGTGCCCTTCTACCTTTTGTGAAGCCAAAATTTTGAATTAGCACATTCCATTGGGAGAATGGCACTAGTGCCATTCTCTATTTTCCAATGGGAGAATGGCACTAGTGCCAGTCTCCATTTTCCTATTACAAAGCCAGAAAATTAGGACATTCCATTGGGAGAATGGCACTAGTGCCATTCTCCCCCCGCTACAAGGACAACTTTGTTGGTCTTATGAAATTCTTTGGTTGTAGTTTGTTCATAATCAATTTCATATCATCGTAATGAGAGGGGATGGCTACTATCAGATGCATGAATCAGGTCATAACGATGGTGAAAATAATTCATGCTTTAGAAAAAGTTTTATCACATTGCTAAAATTTTTAGGGAAATAATTCATGCTTTCATGAAAATTTTGTATAGACTCATTCATGCTTTATAGAGATTTGCACCAATGCCATTCTTCCCATCTAGAAGGACATGTTTGATGGTCTTATGAAATTCTTTGGTTGTAATTTGTTCATAATTAATTCTCTGTAATCGTAATGACAGAGGATGGCTATCAGAAGTGGGGACAAGGTCATGATGGTGGTGGGGAATGAAGTGGTTGGAATTGGTGGAGTGTGTGCAATAGATCCGGAGGCCTACTGTAGTGGTATGAAGATTGGGACAGAAAATGTATCGGTGATAGTGGAGAAGTCTACAACCAAAGAATTTCATAAGACCAACAAAGTTGTCCTTGTAGCGGGGGGAGAATGGCACCAGTGCCATTCTCCATGTGAATTTGGCAATGGGAGAATGGCACTGGAGAATAGGAAAATGGAGAATGGCACTAGTGCCATTCTCCCAATGGAATGTCCTAACATTTTGGCTTTGTAATAGGAAAATGGAGAATGGCACTAGTGCCATTCTCCCATTGGAAAATGGAGAATGGCACTAGTGCAATTCTCCCAATGGAATGTCCCAATGGAATGTCCTAATTTTTTGGCTTTGTAATAGGAAAATGGAGACTGGCACTAGTGCCATTCTCCCATTGGAAAATGGAGAATGGCACTAGTGCCATTCTCCATTTTCCAATTGGAGAATCCATTTTCCTATTCCTAGTGCCATTCTCCATTTTCCTATTACAAAGCCAAAATGTTAAGACATTCCATTGGGACATTCCATTGGGAGAATGGCACTAGTGCCATTCTCCATTTTCCTATTCCTAGTGCCATTCTCCATTTTCATATTACAATGGAGAATGGCACTAAACCTATAGATTGACATTCCACTAATTCCAATGGGAGAATGGCATTGGTGCCCTTCTACCTTTGTGAAGCCAAAATTTTGAATTAGGACATTCCATTGGGAGAATGGCACTAGTGCCACTACAAGGCATAGGCCATTTTCCGACGGAAATACCGACGCTTTTTACATTAAAATTTTTTTTTTTCACGGGCGCAAAGGTCGCTATAAAAGTCGCTAAAATCGTCGGAAAAGGAGCGTCGCTATAAACCGTTGCTATATAGCGACGCTGTTAATCGTCGCTATATAGCGACGATGTAAACGTCGCTATATAGCGACGATATAAACGTCGCTATATAGCGACTCTGTTAATCGTCGCTATATAGCGACACTGGTAAACGTCGCTATATAGCGACGATTAACAGAAGGTAAAAAAAATGGTTAGTGGGGCTAAACAGGGCCAAAAGGAAGCCCTGTTTAGCCCCACTAACCATTTTTTTTTTTTTGTAATTACAAAAGAAAGTTTTTTATAACAAAATTTCCCTTGCTTGCAGGGTGATACAAAATTGTTCTTGTGAACGATGAGGAAGAAATGCATATACATATACAACTGTGTTTGAAACAAAATTACCCTGTGAAAGGGCGATACAAAATGGCTCTAACGAGCGGATATGAAAAATGCTACTACCACTACTAATCCGAATCCGAATCCGAATCGTCTTGTTGGGCTGTTCCCTGGTCCTCGGCACCTGCATCTTCTCCCTCGTCCCCGACACCTGCGTCTTCTCCTTCGTCATCGGCACCTGCGTCCGATCCTTGCCCCTGTTGATCGCTCGTCTCTGATGATGGGACGCTTGAGCTTTGACCCTGAGACTGAACCAAATAAATCGAAAATTAGATTGGAACTTAAATTAAAAAGTGAGATTACAAGCAGGAGTAAACTTATACCGTGCGAGCAGCCACCTCAGCCCAATCGACTGTCGCTCCCATTGCCTCTTGCTCAATGAACCACGGCTTGGTTCCTATCCGAAATGCGCGCCGCGTCTCTGCATCCGTAGGAAGACGACCCATCGCAGCTTGCTGTGGATCCAATTTACGAGAGTTAGAGTTAGCTAAAGTGCATGTAATATGTAAGTAAAACAAATAGAACAATACATTAAATGGAAAGAAGTAAACTTACCACGGTTGCCTCGAACGCATACCGTCCACCTGCACCAAAGTGCGAAGTACCTACGACATCCAGCCGTCTCTTCGCAGCCCTCCTCTGACCCTCGAACATTTCAGGATGGTCCCTATTCTGCTTCTTCAAGAACTTCCAATCAGCTTTGTCTGCCCAGCTGGGTTTAGACAACCCCTTTGTAATGGAAGTACGCATGGTTGATCTGCGATGCTTTAGGACCAAACCCATGCGCTCGAGCATATAACTGTTATTAAACTCCACATTTGGCGGATTAGGAAATCTGAGTTTTAACTCATCGATCACCGCCTGCTTCTTTTAGCCATCTTGATACCGCCAATCGATATTTATGCCGCTCTTGAAGTGATGACTCATCAACCGCCTCATGGCGGCCATCACTGCTTTGCCCTTTTTGTCTTCTATTATCTCTCCGGCAGATGTGATTTGATAGGAGAGATCCCCTGATGAGTAAGGGGGATTGACGGTAGCAGAGTCTGAAGGAGTGGAAGCTGCGCGACCGCTTCCGGATCGAGGAGTAGCTGTGGGAGTAGGAGAGGGAAAGGGACCTGACTGATACTGTGTCTCCGGACCAAGTGGAGACCTAAAGGAGCGTGAGTGTGCTGACTCGTCTACATCTCCTGAGTCAGCACAACATGAGCCGCCCATCCTACTCTTCCTTCCCTTGCGGGAGGCATGCGCAGGTGATGATCCCGCGGTCGAAGGGGCGCGAGGGGATGGCTGGGCTGTACGTCCACCCGTCGGTGTAGGGGAAGGAATTGCGGAGGTCCTCTGAGAGAGCAGAGAGAAGAATCTCGCTGCCTCCTCATCGCTCATCTGCGCTACAAACTCGTCGGGAGTCCCAACAAATCCATGCGCGGCTAGCAAAGGAGTCCCCTGAGGGGTAGTGGCAGTGCTACGTGGAAGAGGGGTCGGACCAGGGGTAGTCACAGTGCTAGGACCGAGAGGAGTCGGACCAGGGGTAGTCCTCGGGGTAGTCGCCTGAGAGGAATCAAAGTCCTCTGGAGCATATAGATCGTGAGCTCTCCTCCTGCGAGGCTGTCCGTACTCGTCGGATGAGCGACGTGATCCCATGTCTAACATAGACACAAACACGAAAACAGAAAACAAATAAACAAACATGAGCATTCTCATAGGCATAGGCATAGGCAAGAAGAAAGAAGAGGGAAAGGAAAGAGGGAAAGAAGAGGGAAAGGAAAGAGGGAAAGAAGAGGGAAAGATAAGAGGGAAAGAAGATGTAAAGGAAAGAAAAGAATGAGAACGAGGAAATAGAGAATGAGAGAAAGGGAAAGAGATGAGGGAAAATAGAGAATGAGAGAAGGGGGAAATGAGAGAAGGGGGAAATAGAGAATGAGCTTATGCAGAAATAGAGAATGAGCTTATGCTTCTCTCATTCTCTATTTCCGCATAAGCTCACGCATGTGCATGAGCTTATGCGGAAACTTAAGCATAAGCTCATGCACATGCATGAGCATAAGCATGAGAAGGATGAGTTTCCGCATGCTTATGCTCATGCGGAAAAAGAGAAGGAGCTTATGCAGAAAAAGAGAAGGAGAGAAGCATCTCTCATTCTCTATTTCCGCATAAGCTCCTTCTCTTTTTCCGCATGAGCTTATGCTTATGCTCATGGGTGAGCATGAGCTTATGCTCATGTTTCCGCATATGCGAAAATAGAGGAGGAGAGAAGCATAAGCTTCTCTCATTCTCTATTTCCGCATATGCTCACGCAAAAGAGAAAGAGAAAGAGCTTATGCGGAAAGAGAGAAAGAGCTTATGCGGAAAAAGAGAATGAGATCCGCATATGCTTCTCTCATTCTCTATTTCCGCATAAGCTCCTGCGGAAACTTCCGCATAAGCTCATGCTCATGAATAAGCATAAGCTCATGCTTATGCTCATGCGGAAATAGAGAAGGAGCTTATGCGGAATGAGAGAAGGAGCTTGTCATGAGCTTATGCGGAATAAGAGAAGGAGCTCATGCGGAAACTTGCGGAAAATTGCATGCGGAATAAGAGAAGGAGCTTATGCGAAAAAAGAGAATGAGAGAAGCATAAGCATAAGCATGAATGAGCATAAGCATGAGCTTATGCTTATGCTTATGCATAAGCATAAGCATAAGCTCATGCATAAGCTCATGCTTATGCTCATGCGGAAACTTGCGAAGGAGCTTATGCGGAATGAGAGAAGGAGCTTATGCGCAAAAAGAGAAGGAGCTTATGCGGAAAAAGAGAAGGAGCACTTGCGGAAACTTGCGCATAAGCTCTTGCGGAAACTTGCGCATAAGCTCATGACAAGCTCCTTCTCTCATTCCGCATAAGCTCCTTCTCTATTTCCGCATGAGCATAAGCATGAGCTTATGCTTATGCTTATGCATAAGCATAAGCATGAGCATAAGCATAAGCTCATGCTTATGCTCATGCGGAAATAGAGAAGGAGCTTATGCGGAATGAGAGAAGGAGCTTATGCGGAAAAAGAGAATGAGAGAAGCATATGCTTCTCTCATTCTCTATTTCCGCATAAGCTCTTGCGGAAACTTACGCATAAGCTCATGCGGAAGAATGAGCATAAGCATGAGCTTATGCTTATGCTTATGCATAAGCATAAGCATAAGCTCATGCTTATGCTCATGCGGAAAAAGAGAGGGAGCTTATGCGGAAAAAGAGAAGGAGCACTTGCGGAAACTTGCGGATAAGCTCTTGCGGAAACTTACGCATAAGCTCATGCTCATGAATGAGCATAAGCATGAGCTTATGCTTATGCTTATGCATAAGCATAAGCATAAGCATAAGCATAAGCTCATGCTTATGCTCATGCGGAAATAGAGAAGGAGCTTATGCGGAATGAGAGAAGGAGCTTATGCGGAAAAAGAGAATGAGAGAAGCATATGCTTCTCTCATTCTCTATTTCCGCATAAGCTCTTGCGGAAACTTACGCATAAGCTCATGCGGAAGAATGAGCATAAGCATGAGCTTATAAGCATAAGCATAAGCATAAGCATAAGCTCATGCTTATGCTCATGCGGAAATAGAGAAGGAGCTTATGCGGAAAGAGAGAAGGAGCACTTGCGGAAACTTGCGGATAAGCTCTTGCGGAAACTTGCGGATAGCTTATGCTTATGCGGAATGAGAGAAGGAGCTTATGCGCAAAAAGAGAAGGAGCTTATGCGGAAAAAGAGAAGGAGCACTTGCGGAAACTTGCGCATAAGCTCTTGCGGAAACTTGCGCATAAGCTCATGACAAGCTCCTTCTCTCATTCCGCATAAGCTCCTTCTCTATTTCCGCATGAGCATAAGCATGAGCTTATGCTTATGCTTATGCATATGCATAAGCATAAGCATAAGCATAAGCATAAGCTCATGCTTATGCTCATGCGGAAATAGAGAAGGAGCTTATGCGGAATGAGAGAAGGAGCTTATGCGGAAAAAGAGAATGAGAGAAGCATATGCTTCTCTCATTCTCTATTTCCGCATAAGCTCTTGCGGAAACTTACGCATAAGCTCATGCGGAAGAATGAGCATAAGCATGAGCTTATGCTTATGCTTATGCATAAGCATAAGCATAAGCATAAGCATAAGCTCATGCTTATGCTCATGCGGAAATAGAGAAGGAGCTTATGCGGAAAGAGAGAAGGAGCACTTGCGGAAACTTGCGGATAAGCTCATGCGGAAACTTGCGGATAGCTTATGCTTATGCGGAATGAGAGAAGGAGCTTATGCGCAAAAAGAGAAGGAGCTTATGCGGAAAAAGAGAAGGAGCACTTGCGGAAACTTGCGCATAAGCTCTTGCGGAAACTTGCGCATAAGCTCATGACAAGCTCCTTCTCTCATTCCGCATAAGCTCCTTCTCTATTTCCGCATGAGCATAAGCATGAGCTTATGCTTATGCTTATGCATAAGCATAAGCATGAGCTTATGCTTATGCTTATGCATAAGCATAAGCATAAGCATAAGCATAAGCTCATGCTTATGCTCATGCGGAAATAGAGAAGGAGCTTATGCGGAATGAGAGAAGGAGCTTATGCGGAAAAAGAGAATGAGAGAAGCATATGCTTCTCTCATTCTCTATTTCCGCATAAGCTCTTGCGGAAACTTACGCATAAGCTCATGCGGAAGAATGAGCATAAGCATGAGCTTATGCTTATGCTTATGCATAAGCATAAGCATAAGCATAAGCATAAGCTCATGCTTATGCTCATGCGGAAATAGAGAAGGAGCTTATGCGGAAAGAGAGAAGGAGCACTTGCGGAAACTTGCGGATAAGCTCTTGCGGAAACTTGCGGATAGCTTATGCTTATGCGGAATGAGAGAAGGAGCTTATGCGCAAAAAGAGAAGGAGCTTATGCGGAAAAAGAGAAGGAGCACTTGCGGAAACTTGCGCATAAGCTCTTGCGGAAACTTGCGCATAAGCTCATGACAAGCTCCTTCTCTCATTCCGCATAAGCTCCTTCTCTATTTCCGCATGAGCATAAGCATGAGCTTATGCTTATGCTTAGCTCATGCTTATGCTTATGCATAAGCATAAGCATAAGCTCATGCTTATGCTCATGCGGAAATAGAGAAGGAGCTTATGCGGAATGAGAGAAGGAGCTTATGCGGAAAAAGAGAATGAGAGAAGCATATGCTTCTCTCATTCTCTATTTCCGCATAAGCTCTTGCGGAAACTTACGCATAAGCTCATGCGGAAGAATGAGCATAAGCATGAGCTTATGCTTATGCTTATGCATAAGCATAAGCATAAGCTCATGCTTATGCTCATGCGGAAAAAGAGAGGGAGCTTATGCGAAAAAAGAGAAGGAGCACTTGCGGAAACTTGCGGATAAGCTCTTGCGGAAACTTACGCATAAGCTCATGCTCATGAATGAGCATAAGCATGAGCTTATGCTTATGCTTATGCATAAGCATAAGCATAAGCATAAGCATAAGCTCATGCTTATGCTCATGCAAAAATAGAGAAGGAGCTTATGCGGAATGAGAGAAGGAGCTTATGCGGGAAAAGAGAATGAGAGAAGCATATGCTTCTCTCATTCTCTATTTCCGCATAAGCTCTTGCGGAAACTTACGCATAAGCTCATGCGGAAGAATGAGCATAAGCATGAGCTTATGCTTATGCTTATGCATAAGCATAAGCATAAGCATAAGCATAAGCATAAGCTCATGCTTATGCTCATGCGGAAATAGAGAAGGAGCTTATGCGGAATGAGAGAAGGAGCTTATGCGGAAAAAGAGAATGAGAGAAGCATATGCTTCTCTCATTCTCTATTTCCGCATAAGCTGTTGCGGAAACTTACGCATAAGCTCATGCTCATGAATGAGCATAAGCATGAGCTTATGCTTATGCTTATGCTTATGCATAAGCATAAGCATAAGCTCATGCTTATGCTCATGCGGAAATAGAGGAGGAGCTTATGCGGAATGAGAGAAGCGTAAGCATAAGAGAATAAGAGGGATGCGGAAATAGAGAATAAGGGGGAAAGGAAAGAGAGAAGGGAAAAGAGAGAGGGGGAAAGAGAGAATAAGAGAAGAGGGAAAAAAGAGAAGGGGGAAAATGAGAAAAAGAGAAGGGGGAAGAGAGGGTTCCTACGCCCATCACTGCAGCTAGCGCTTAAGGCGCTAGCTGCAGGCAAATGCAAATAACAAAAAGCTTAAATGGAAAGAAGAGGAAGCACTTACCTGTAAAAGTATGTCCCGCTCGGTGTAGTGGACTGGGCCCACAAAAGAGAGACTATGTCCCGCTCGGTGTAGTGGACTGGCCCTACAAAAGAGAGAAAACAACCCATTTTTTCAAATAAGATGTTAGTGGAAAGAGGAGATCACAAAAGCAACTTCTTGAAAGGAGACAAGGAAAGAGAAGATTGAGGAGACAAGGAAAGGAGGAGATTGAGGAGAAGAGAAGGAAGAGAAGGAAGAGAAATACAGAAAGAAGAGGTGAGTTTCTTTCTTTCTTTCTTTCTTGAAATTTCGTTTTTTGTTTGAATCCTTTCTAATCAAGCATGAAAACTAGTTTAAAACTTTAGCAATACAAGTAGAAACACTCACAAAACCAAAGCTAACAAACAAACAACCTGTGGATATCTCAAATATCTTACATATGCATGGACATGTGAAATAGGTGGATATCTCAAAAAGAGATCTCTATATCGAGCATCGAGAAGGCTAGGGTGGAATCCATCGAAGCCGTATGCTTGCTTGAGAAGCACTTTCCCTCAAGCATTATGACAACTCAAGTCCACTTGCTTGTGCACATAGTTGATGAGGTGGCTATAGCAGGTACCGTTCATAATCGATGGATGTTTTTTCTCGAGCGGTTTATGAAAACTTTAAAGGGGTTTGTAAGACAAAGAGCAAGACCAGAAGCAAGCATGGCAGAGGGATGGCTTGTGCAAGAGTCATTAGTATATATCACAGAGTTTCTTGCATCCACGGATCCTGATATGCCGCAAGCTTGGCACAACAAGGATGATGATCGCATCATTGGCGAGGTCCCCCAAGGAAAAGGGATTGAAAGAAAGATGAGCGAAGAGCAAATGGAGAAATTCAATAAGTTTTGTATCCTCAATAGCCCTGAGATGCAGAAGTGGATTGAGAGATATGAAGTGGCCAAAGCAGAAAGAATAAATGCAAGGACGAGATTCAGAGTAATGTACAGGCGATCACAACCATATCCACGAGATCTGGCTCTTCTCCCTACTCACATGTCACTTGATTGGCTACAACTAGCTATACGTAAAGCCGAACGTGATGGAGAGACAATAAACGAGCGCGAGCGGGAGTTATCATCTGGATGTATGGTGCATGTAAGTTTCTTATCTCTTGATGTAATTAAGTAATTATTTGTGGCAATATATGCTATAAAATAGGTGCATCTTCATTGTTTTAATGATGCTCTTTTACAGTACAAAAAGTACAGTGCATTATGGTCATATGGACGACATTTTCGCATAGAACGCATCGATTCAAAGAGAGTCACGTATGATTGTGGAGTCATGGCTAACTTCACACAAGATAGCCGAGCAAGTGCTTCGGATACCAATCTTCTCTCCTCACAGTTGGATTATTGTGGAACCATACGCGACATCTATGAAATTGATTTCAGACGATTTACTATTTTCATTCTTGATGTAAAATGGTTTAGAACTACTTACAACGGTCCCCATGCAACTGTGAGAAAAGATGGTAGCGGTCTCTTTGCAATAGACTCCACCAAACATTGGACCGATGAAAGTGATACTTTTGTTCTTCCCGAGCACTGTGAGCAGGTGCATACTAATGATTTAATTAGTCGAAGCTTTCGTTTTTTAAGTCCATTGATATATATATAATTGACGACATTTGGCACGTGATTTTTCATCTTCAATATAGGTGGTTTTTCATCCGGATCGTTCTGATCCAAGATGGTGGTACGTGATCCAAGTTGCACCACGAAGTAAGCAGATTTTTGAAGATCGAGATGTGGATATGGAGATGCCACTACCAAATCCGGATCCAATTGATGAATCTAGCGAAGAAGATGTAGATCACCATATGAGGCAAGAGGAAGATGCGCATAATGACATCGCACGGGAGGAGGATGGAGATCACGATATTGACGAGGAAGACAACAATCGTCAAGATCGATCACCACACTTAAGCTTGATTGAAGAAGATGATCAAATACTTTTAGGTGAACGTACGATGCTAGAGTACGATGATGATATAGGAGATCAACTCGGTATAGAGTTGGAGATAGACTTGCTTGGCGCCTTAGACTTGGCTCAAGATGAAACAGTTGATGTAAATGCTCTTATTTAATTTGATTTTTCTCATCTCCAACTTGGACATGAATATATGAGCTTCAAAGGCTTGATGTACATGCTCTCATTTTTTATTTCTCTATGAGCTCAAACATGTATGAAAATTTAAAAAATTTTGTCATTGGAAGAAAATAAATTTTAAGGCTTAAAAAAAAAAAAAAACCTCTCTGTAAAACGTCGCTATAATATAGTCTCAGTGTCGCTATATAGCGACCTTTCAAAGTCGCTATATAGCGACTTTAGTAAAAGTCGCTATATAGCGACCTTTCAAAGTCGCTATATAGCGACCATTACTTACGTCGCTATATAGCGACGCTTTTTTAAAGTCGCTATATAGCGACGATTTACGACACCCGATTTTTATACCGACGATTAACGCTAAGCGGGCGCTAATCGTCGGTACGTAAACGTCGCAATAGGATGCGTGTGTAGTAGTGTGCCATTCTCCATTTTCCAATGGGAGAATGGCACTAGTGCCAGTCTTCATTTTCCTATTACAAAGCCAAAAAATTAGGACATTCCATTGGGACATTCCATTGGGAGAATTGCACTAGTGCCATTCTCCATTTTCCAATGGGAGAATGGCACTAGTGCCATTCTCCATTTTCCTATTCCTAGTGCCATTCTCCATTTTCCTATTACAAAGCCAAAATGTTAGGACATTCCATTGGGACATTCCATTGGGAGAATGGCACTAGTGCCATTCTTCATTTTCCTATTCTCCAGTGCCATTCTCCCCCTGCTACAAGGACAACTTTGTTGGTCTTATGAAATTCTTTGGTTGTAGTTTGTTCATAATCAATTTCCTGTCATCGTAATGAGAGGGGATGGCTACTATCAGATGCATGAATCAGGTCATAACGATGGTGAAAATAATTCATGCTTTAGAAAAAGTTTTATCACATTGCTAAAATTTTTAGGGAAATAATTCATGCTTTCATGAAAATTTTGTATAGACTCATTCATGCTTTATAGAGATTTGCACCAATGCCATTCTTCCCATCTAGAAGGACATGTTTGATGGTCTTATGAAATTCTTTGGTTGTAATTTGTTCATAATTAATTCTCTGTAATTGTAATGACAGAGGATGGCTATCAGAAGTGGGGACAAGGTCATGATGGTGGTGGGGAATGAAGTGGTTGGAATTGGTGGAGTGTGTGCAATAGATTCGGAGGCCTACTGTAGTGGTATGAAGATTGGGACAGAAAATGTATCGGTGATATTGGAGAAGTCTATCAATAGTGAAATGCTCTTGCCATTTCCCACTATGGATGCAGTGCTTGTTGGTGAGGCAATTTGGAGCATTGTCAAGTGGCCTAAGGGCTCTCTAAAACATGTTGGTGATTCTTTAAATGATGCGGTAACTGAAGAAGCTGCACCAAGTGAGCCTGAGCGACCTTATGTTGAGGCAATGCCAGTTTCTTCATTGGAAACTGACAATTTCATTCGTGAATCTTGGAAAGAGAAAAAGGTTGTCTTATGGGATGAGAGCAAAACAAAGACCGTGGGGGAAGGTGTGATCTTATATGTTTTCCCGGGAGACTCTATAAACTTTGACCTATTGGGTAACGATTGCATTGGTGTGGGTATTGAAAAGAAAGAACAAATTAGAGGAAGTGACTTCAGGGTCTTCTATGCAAGATGTCGGCTCTCTCAGCCTAGTAAAGTGGCCCATCAAGCAAATTACCTTACTTGATGGAAGCCCATTGCAACAATATGTGCCCATGGACCATGTTGCTGGTATAAATGAGTTGGTCAATGATCAAATGTTGAAAAGGGACGATCCAACATCAAAGAAAAGAAGGTACACTTTCATTAACAAGGTGCCTAAACAAAGAGAGCCTCCAACATCAATGTACAAAATGTCACTAGATTCGATGCAGCAGGTTTCTTCCATCGATTGTTGTGGGAGTAGGTGTTGCCAACATGCAGAGCGAGATCTCTTAATGAATCTAAGGAAGAACTTTTGGGGCAACTCCTTGGAGTCTCGTATAAACTTTATATACAATGTGTTGTCAACGGCTTGGCATCATGACTACACAGGGAGGATATGCTACAACTTCAGGATAAACGGTCGGGATGTCTATTGTAGAGCATGGTATGAGATGCATGGAATTCCAAGGACATCATTTTATCGATACAGGGAGCAATTTGAGAGTGGTGTGCAGCGATATGTGCATGGCAATTCAGGGATTGTGAGGAGGAGCAGGGAGCATATAGGTATGGGAAGGGCTCTCATTCAACACTTTGTGGATAATAGCACAGAGCATATGCCTCACAAGAGTAGAACCATGCAGGATGGTTCTAGAGAGACACAGCAAGTGATACCTGAAGTGTATAAGAAGATAGACGTCCTACGTGAGGTCAACACTTCACTTAATCAACGTGGTTATCAGAGCCTATCCACATCCAGATTTGGCAAGATTTGGAAATCAGACTTAAAAAATGTAGCCCTTGCTAAGACGAGTGAATTCTCTAAATGTAGCTTATGCAGCCGGGATCAAGGCTCAATTGGCAGCCACAAAAAGTCAAGATGAGCGCAATTCGCTGATGGAAGAGAGAAAGATGCATATGATACAGCAACAAAGTTGTAGGAACTTATACTATGCATGGCGTAGGTACTCCGATATGGATCCAAAAAAGTATGTATGCATAATCCATGATAAGATGGACCCAAAAAAGACGGCAATTCCAAGACTTCGGGTGAGGTCCAAGGACACTGATTCTGCATGGCAATTACAGGTTTCACTCATTGGAATGATTACCCATGGGCATGGAAACGGTCATTATGGACACTTCACCCTCAATGGTTTGTGGCCATCTGATCCCAACCTGACGATTGGATCGCTCTCAATTTGTTTGCGCAACCTCGAGAGGATGGATATGCATGACCTTGGAGACCTTGCTACCAATGGGATTCCTAGAAGCAATGCTCGCCTTTTGAATGCTCTATGTTCAAGAAACGCTTTGGACTCCCATTACAGTTCTAAAGGTGCACATGTTTCCACAAGTGGAGCTAGCTTGTCTGAAAATGTAGATGTCACAATCACAAATGCAAATCTAGAAACTGTATCAGAAAGTGACGCGAAGTCTATCACGGAGGCCATGCCAACTTCCATTGCAAGGGCTACAGACACATGTGTGAATTTTTTTCCGTCAAATACAAGAGAAAACCCACCCTCTTTAGAGGGGAGTGTTGCTATTGAGCCACCATTCCAAAAGTTGCCAGAGAACTTGCTACTCCAACTAGATAATTGTGGGTTTGAGAACAAAAATAGATACTTGTTTGCATACCTTTCTCTTCTTGTAGCAAGGGGCATTTTCAAGACACTTCAATTGGGCTTCTTGATGGTAGGGCACACACATGAGGACATTGATGCAATGTTCAGCAGGTTTTCTGAGAGCTTGCGGGTGGGACAAACATTCACTTTCCCGCATCTGATGGATACATTCAAAAAATGTACATCATCTTCACCGACACCATTTGTTCTTACACAGGTTCCTAACTTCAAGGATTATGTAGATGGCTACCTATGTGATGGGCAAGAAATTCTAGTTGGACATGCAAAGCCATTACAATTTCGATTTTACATGCAAGGTGACATACCAATGATGTAGTACAATGTGCATCCAAAATCACCGAATTGGATGAAGGGGGAATCGAGCTATGGAAGAAAGATAGTGAGGGTCGATAATTGTTGCCAATAGGTTGTCCAGATATACTGCCAATGGCTGCATTTGTGAGAGATCACTTGCAAGTAATATCAGGGATAAAGGATTACATTAAGTTTTGGGAGAAATGTGCAAGTGGAAAGAATGCATCCTATGAGTCCTACATTAGGCCAGTGATAGACTATTGGAAAACCATGATCGGTGAGCTCGAACAGGAAAACATCTTAGAGATAGGAGTGTACAGAGAGTTTTGGCCAAGAACACAATCTCCTGATGAGGAGGATGATATAGATGCTTGCATTAATGAGGCGAAATTAGCTTGGGTGGAGGGTAGTTTTCATGACAGTTTGACCCCCTGTTAGTGTTTTGCTCATAACTTTCTACTCGGTAGTCCGATTGTAATGAAATTTATATCAGCGCGAAGCTCTCTTTAAGGCGCATGTTTATATGTGATCAGATCTTGAATCAAATACTGATATAAAAAGTTATGAGTCTTTGTGTGACAGTCTATTTTTATGATAGTTTTTACCCCCTTCTAGTAAACTGTCCATAACTTTTTGGCCACTTCTCTGTTTCTTATGAAACATATATCAGCATGAAGCTCTCTTTAAGGCGCATGTCTCTAGGTGCTTACATATTGAATTAAATACTATTGCAAAATGTTATGAGTCTCTGTGTCTGACAGTCTATTTTCATGACAGTTTTTACCCCTTTCCAGTAAACTATCCATATCTCTTCAACCGTCTGTCTGTTTTCAATGAAACTTATATCAGCGCAAAGCCCATCTCAAGGCGCATCTCTTTGTGTAATTGAATCTCTGATATCATTTCTCTACTGAAAGTTATAGGCCTCTGTGTCTAATGATAGTTTGTAGAGTGTTTTGAGCTAAGTATAAAGGTGTCTATGAAGGAGGTGCAATGTTTCCTCGGAATCTACCCATCCGATCCAATCAGCCCCTTCAAACTCCTCGATATATATCAATTCATGTCATGTTGAGCTGCAAGATCTTCTTTCAACAACGTATCACTCTTCTCTTTGGCACAGACCGGCTCGCTGAGATTATGGCCTCTGTTGATCCTTAAAGTTTCCTTCTCCCTATGCTTGATTACAACATCACTTGGGATGTTACCATCTTCATTCTCATCTGAGGGAGGAAAGTATGGTGTGGTATCTTGGCATAAAAGCTTCTTTCTAATGTCCCATTCTCAATGATAAATATCGTTGGCAGTCAGTTCGAAAGCAGCAGGAAGTGAAGAGGTGCGTGAAGTTTATTACCCCCAACTTCATGTCACAACACCTTTTGTACCCATTTTATTACCTAAAAAGAGTGTTGGAAAATAATTTATTTAATAAACATCCCTCACAATCACTGTCAATGTAGTAATATTATACATATGTACTTACTTATTAAACACATTTATGTCAATATGACAAGAGCTTTCTAGTGTTTTTATAGCATAAATAACAAGACATTTATGGATATGTTCTAAAGAAGTTAAAATTACTATAAACAAGTATTAATAATTGGGCTTATATATCTACTCTCATATAATATATGCAAGATTTAAGATATTATATTCAAGATTTTGTAAAATATAACCCCATATATGTGCTCAAATGGCATTTTTGGTTAATTTGAATGGTTGAATGACTATATTTGGACATTGGATGTGAAAGTTATTTTTTATTTAAAGTGTTGTCTAAGGTAGTTTTGCCAATGAAACTACCTTGGGAGACCTCTTCAAAGAATTTTCACTACCAAGACTACCTTGGATGGCTTGCTTCAATGAGGTTTCTTTGGAGACACCCTTTCATAAAGATAGGTTGAGAGAGGGTTTTCAATGTCACCCCCCTATTAAGAAAAAGTTGTAAGAAGGATCATAAGGGAATTTTCATAGAGAAATCTACTCTACATGTGGGTTTCTCAAAAGCCATCCCATTATGTAATTCACCATCCCAAAGATTCATGTAAAGATGTGTGTATGAAATAGGCATTCCTATAATACTTTGCATATTTCTAAGTGAAACTATGTTTTCTTCCGATCTGTTTTTGCCATACTTTCACATAGTTGGAAGCTTTTTTTTCCCTTTGCTCAGACACTCGAAGGATTTTGCTCAAAAAATGGTTGTCCCTGTATTTGGGTTGCTTGTGAGGTCTCAACCATGCTTGATTCACAAGCCTTATACATACACTTGTTTCCAAGTACATGAAAATCAATATCCCAATCACGAGATATTAGGATGGGTGCTGTGACTAGGTGCCACTCTAGACGTTCAAAGGCTTGGTCACATTCTTCCATCAAGAGAAAGTCCACCTATAGTTTGTATAGAGGGTAAAATATCATGGTGTACCACAAAAGGAATCTTCTATATTAGTCGACATGTCTCTACACTCCCTTGGCATTCAATGGAGATGGCAATTCCATGATGATTTTGATTTTTTACATATCAATTGTTGCAATCCCATGTTGAGAGAGGCTTCTCTCTGACTCGTTCTTCACTTCCCATCCCCCTCATCTCAGCCTCCTTCCTCTGACTCTCCTCCCCCCTAGTTCACCTCTTTGCTCTCTCCTGCTCCTCACCTTTAGTGTGCCTCCCCTCATTACTGGCGTGCCTTTGCTCTCCCTTTGCTTTGCCTTCCCCCTCAAAGTGTTGGTTGTCTTGTGCAAGCCCTTCGCCTCCTACTCTTTGATGACTGAGAGGGATTTATCCAAAGTTGCATAGGTTGTGGTTGCCCTTGTGGATAGCTAGTTGAAGCCTGAGATCCCCCTCAATGGCGCTGTGAGCTCCCCAAAAGCTATTTGTCCACACACTCCAAGATGCTCTCAATGGTGAGTTCTTTTAGCAAGTTGGCAACTATATTGGCCACTCATCTTGGTAACTAGCTACTTTTCTAGTAGTTAAGGGTGGCTGGTGCTTTTGCCATAGGTCCCTTTTCCTAGGGGGGCCTATTGTAAAAGGTTCCCTTCCTTTGCTATGTGCCCCCTTTTGGAAGTCTTCAAGGGGGTGAAGGTCCTTCTTTTGAGCTTTTTCATGGGGAGACATCCCAAGGCTCATATTTGGAGTTTTTTGCTAGTGGTTTCAAGGGCCTGAGCATTCTTACCTTTGCTAATAGCTCCCTTTTTGTTGATTTTCTTAGTGAGCCTTAGGACGATGTTGAGAGGGCACCAGCCTTCTCCTAAGTTCCTCCTTTTTCCTTTTCTTTCTCCTTTTGGCAATGTAGCACCAGTGCTTAGTTCTCCTGAAGATCAAATCTTGGTGGTGACTATTGGTCTTAGACTAGCCATAGGGGCTCACATGGTAGCTCCCAAAACTTCTTAAGCCATTAAGGTTCTTTTCTCTAGAATACAAGTGACAAGTGAAGAAGCAGGCCAATAAGGAGCTAGGTGCATTATTGGGATTGACCAAGCTTAGCACTAGATGGTCACCATATTGTGGAGTTACTATTTATGGAAGGAGGTCTACCTTCTCCACTTGAGCTCCCCAACACCACTCAGTCACTTGTGGAGCAGATCCCTCTCCTCTTGGGCCCACAACTTTTTTATCTCATTTCTTAGCACCATGGGCTCACAGTTGATGACATGGAGTCAAAATAGAATGTGTCTTTTTTCTCGATGACTCTTTGCTTTCCAAGGCTCCCGAAGGAGTATCATCCCATTCTTCACTCCATTGGGGGAGATTTTGACACGGTGGTAGATTGCCACCTTAGACAACAACAAAAATGGTAACAGCTGATGGAGTCCCTTAACTAAGGCTACTAGTCGAGTGGCTAGAGACTCTTCCAAAGGAGATCTTTCTAGAGTCCCTTGATGGTGGTGAGTTGAAGTAGTACATTAAGATATCAAGACTACTAGTTCATTTCAAATGATGCACACAAATGATACAATTGGATCATGATTTTGCAGGAGGTCTAGGTAGGGATCCATAACCTTGCCAAGAATAGAGGGCTCCTCATATACAAAGTGAGTGTAGCACGGGCCAGGACAATAGATGGAGTCTGATACACCCTGGTAGGGTCTTCTAGAGGGGCTTGGACCAAGATTAATCATAAGAAGCCTAGCAAGAAGGCTCTAAAGAATTGCAGACATCACGGTAGACTTCATGAGTGATCGTAGGTAGAGCATGAGGCATCCCCCCAGTCTGCCAATACGAAGCAGTTAGAGGATGCCTCAACAAACTACCCACATACCCAAAAGATGAGAATTTTTTTTATGTTTAGTAAGAACCATAGGTAGCAAGAAGATACAACACCCAAGACCCAAGTAGGGGCCCTCAACCATCCAATTCCCTTGCTCACTTGTGGG
The DNA here is from genome assembly GCF_047967505.1 of Dipteris shenzhenensis. Lineage (NCBI taxonomy): Eukaryota > Viridiplantae > Streptophyta > Polypodiopsida > Gleicheniales > Dipteridaceae > Dipteris > Dipteris shenzhenensis. Next base: position 25,975,613 of record NC_141622.1, on the reverse strand, counting down.
TCATCCTAGCCCCCCTACTAGTTATCCCACCCTCCCCTCCCCCTATCCCCTTCTTCTTCTTCCCCCCTATACCCTAGTTGGAGTTACTCTCACTACTCACCCGTCTTGCCAACTCCCCTCCCCCCATCCTCTTCTTCTTCTTCCCCCCTATACCCCAATTGGAGTTACTCTCACTACTCACCCCTTCCCCCATCCCTTTCTTCTTCTTCCCTCCTATACCCCAGTTGGAGTTACTCTCACTACTCACCCCTCCTGCCAACTGCTCTCCTCTTTCTCCTCCTCCTCCCATCCCCCCTAGTCTCGACATTGACCCAAATCCCCATGTAAGGGAATGGCAGAGTCTTCCCCTCCCACTCATGCTATGGCTTCCTTATCACATTTGTAGTCCTCCCCCTCTCAAATTTAGAACTTTGCCTCCTCACACATCATCCTCAGGTATCTTGTTCTCTTAGCTTCCAAGTATGAAGCCCCACCATGGGAAACCCTTGCCTAGGGATTTCTAGAGGATTGGATCATGAAACTACCTGGAGATACTAGATGAGTATCCCTTGGCCTTAAGGAGAAGTGGACCCCAATTATATGATGAAGGATTAGATGTTACATATGAAGGATGAGTGAATGGGACTTCAGGGGATTGATATTTGGCTCAATCATGGTGACTTTTCCTCTTTTTAGCTTGGTTTCTTGGCACAGAGGATGGCCATATGCTTCACAATGGGTGTAATCTGCTTGGGACCAAAGGTGCAATTGATGCAAGTGACATATTGTGATCACTCTACAAGTGTGCAATCAATCTAGGATTAGAGGTATCTTTTGTGATGTAGTGGGCCCTCAAGCTAGGCCTCAAGCTCATCATGCCCTTATTACAGATGCAAACTATTCCCTTCCAAGACCCCCTTTAAAACATAGAAGTTTGATGTGGTAGTGTAGGCTCCTATTTGAGCCTTGTTTTCCCAAGCCTCTTCATGTGTGTGTGTGTCTCATGTGTGTGAGTGTACCTAATTGTGTACAAAAGAGAGGGAGAGAGAGTACCTAATTGTGTATAAGAGAGGGAGAGAGAGAGAGAGAGAGAGAGAGAGAGAGAGAGAGACAATGAGTGAGTGAGTGAGAGAGAGAGAGAGAGTGTGCCTTATTTAAACAGAAGGGAGGGATCCTAGCCAAACAAGATACATAGGTGAGCAAATTGACAGATATGTAGGTGAGGGACCCGACAAATACACAGGTGAGTGAGCGATGCAAAAGAAGCGGATGGATCCATTTATGCTAAAAAATAGAGTTAAACACTATAAAAAGAATGTTTTCATCGATTTTTGTGCCAAATCAAGTTTGTTAAATGTTCACACGTGTGGACAGAAGTGGCTGTTGTGACACCCGTGTGATTTTATCAAGGAGTTGGAACATGCATGGGTTTCACAACCCAGCACATCATCGGCCATAATACTAGATAGTCTACCAAGAGTTGTAGAGGGTTATGGTAGGATAGAAAATGGATTTTCTTTTGATTTAGAAGCATATGTTCTCATAGAAGATGTTAGATGCTGGCAATGGCTCCTACCAAGGAGATTTTTGGAGGTGTGGTCCCTCACTATGGGAACCAATAGAGGGGTTTACATCTCAATAATAGGCAGTGGTAGCGGGAGGTGTATCATCAAGGAAAGGCAATCCTAGGTAGTGTAGTTTGGATGAGTATACATTCCATTGACTCCAACATAGGCATCTTGAATGTCTATGCCCTTGCTTGTAAGCAACAATGCCCTGCTTTTTGGAGATGACTCATGACAACTCAAAGTTTAGGGAGGATAAGCAAGGCAAAGCATCTTTCTCAAAGATACCAACAATAGAGAGAAGCATGTGAGAGCAATTTACCTTCACAATTTGCAAGTTAGTAGTTAGTAACAATTGACACTAGAGATAGCTGATTTTGAGTAACAATTGACATTATAAAATTATTTGTGAGGTTAGTAGTTTCAAAAAATGTGTGTTTATTACGAAAATAATTGAGTCTAATTATTATGAAAACAATCGCACTTAGTAGGATATTTATCAATCAAAAGAAAGAGAAGGGTGACATTAGGAAACTATTTGGGTGGTTAGTAGTTTCAAAAAAAGTGTGTTTATTATGAAAAAAATTGAGTATAATTATTATGAAAACAATTGAGTATAATTACTCTAAAAACAATTGCGCTTAGTATGAAAGAAAGAGAAGGATGAAAGGAAAGGAAAAGGAAAAAGACTAGTGAAAAGAAATTAAAGGAAAATGAAAAAGAAGGTTACAAAAGGAAAATCTTAATTTGCCCTAAAAAATTATAAAAAGGTATTCTTCCCTTCATTCATTCTTATCTCAATCAATTGGAGCAATAAGCAAGAAGGAGCAAGAGGATGAATCAAGGAGAGTCTACATCTTATCTACAAAACGTTCAGCCAGCTTAGCCAGGTATGAAGAATTTATATTCATGTTTCCTTTTCTAAAATATTTAAGAAAGAGAAATTGAGAGAGAAGAGAGAGCGAAAATGAATCTTTTTGGGAAGGAAAGGGAGGCCATGGCCGATGGAAGAAGTAGGGATGGTAGGAAAGGAGAAGAGAGGCGATGGAAGAGATAAGGGGAAGGAAGAGAAGAGTGGGGGGAAGGGGAGAGGCCGATGAAGGAGGATGAAGGGCAAAGGAGGGAGGGCGATGGAAGGGGAAAGGACAATGGAAAGGGGAAGGGAGAGACATACGGAAGGAAGGAGAATGGAGAGAACAACAGAAGAGGATTGAAGGGGAATAGAGATGACACAAAGGGGGAAGAGAGAGGATGATGGAAGGGGGGATTACATCCCCCTTCCCTTCTTCCTTGGCAGTCGCAGCCACTAGGGAATAAGGGAAGGGGAATAATACTCCCCCTCCCCTTATTCATTTAGCTGCAGCCACTAGGGAATAAGGGGAGGGGGATTACCCCTGCCCTTAATGGTGGGTGGGGAGTAGGGGTGGGGAGAGCGGACAGGAGCGAACGATGGATGGGCAGGGAGCGAACAACAAACAAGTGGGGAGAGAACAACAGACGGCGAGCAACGAACGGGCGAGGAGCGAACGACAGACAGCGAACAACAAACCTGAGCGAACAATGGACGAGGTGGCACTGGCAGGTCAAGAGCGGACTAACGAATTGTGAACGATGGACGGATTGTATATATATTGAGCCTTGTCATCCATTTAAAGATTTTGTTAACTGGACACACACACAATTGTATCAGTGGACACATTAGAGCTTGGGCACATTACAATATGATGGGAAAAATGCATTGTCTTTCAGGCTCAACACATTACATCATGATGGGCAAAATGCATTGTCTCTTAGCTTGGGCACATTACAGCATGATGGAAAAAATGTATTGTCTTTCAGTTTGTACTTTAAAGCCTCATTGGCTATTTTATTGAAGCATTGTATCTAAAGTCTTGTGAATTATTTTTCATGTAGGGTTTTCAATTATTATGGAGCACTCTTAAGAGATTAGAGCTTCTGTCTCTAGCACTAGCTTACATTTCAATGGGAAAGAGTATACCCCTAATAACTTTGAAGGGAAGTGGATTCACATGCACATGGGAAGGAAAGTTGGGTTTCTCATCCAAAGAAAAAATGAGCTACATCTTATGATGTCGAGGAAAGATATGGAGCAAAATGAGGAGCCTTGGAATGCAAGCTTCCCTAATAAAGATATAACTTCTAGCATGGTTGTGGGAATTACGATGGAACCAAAGAGCCCATACTTAGATATTTTTGTGAAGTGTTCACAACCTAATATTGGGGGCTATTATTTTATCTTATCAAGAGGTCTAAACAGGTTCACAATGCCACCTCCTCCACCATCAAACTTTACAGAATTACAAAATCCATTACAGGCTCTCCCGGATGATGAATGGAGTATATTTTTGAGTGTAGAGGCAAGTAGGTCACATCAAAAAATTATGGTTGAGTACTTTAAGACCATCACTCAATATTGACCATGAATTCAATCATAGAGCAGGGAGGGCCCAAGTAGGATGAGAGGGATGCTAATTTGGTTCAAAAACAGGGAGGGCTCAAGAAGGATCTGATGGATGCTAGTTTGGTTCAGAAACAAAGAGGACACAAGCAAGATGAGACAGCTCCTAGTTTGGCTTAGAAGCAGCCTAGACAAGGAGCCCCACATCAAGGGTGTGCATGCAAACTCTTTGAGATAGAAACAAAAGAAGATTCTGCGTTCGAACATTAAAATGAAAAAGCAACATAGCCATTGCATACTAAAGAAATATAAAAGATAGAAGAAGAGGAAGGACGAGCCACAGCCATGCTACTGCAACCTATCAAAGGAAAAGAAAGACACAAAATAGAAAATACTAATACTACAAGGCCCACAGTTCCAAAGGCTACTTTCACAAAAAGACAACATTCCTATGTTCAAAAAGTACAGGTAAAAGATAAAGAGGACACAACTCCAAAGGCTACTTTGAAAAAAAGACAACGTTCCTCCACTTAGAAACTTTAGGTAAAGAGAAAGAGGAGGACAAAGAAAATATAGAGGAAGAAGAGTTAGATCAAGAGGTTGAGGAAGATCAAGATGAGCTCATGTCAATAAAGAATCTCAATCTGCATCTTAATCGAGGATCACAAAAGATGATGTCAGATATATATGTGGACAAAAGCCCTATGCCATGAATGCTTGAGATGTGGAGCAACTATTTTAACAAATAATAGGAATTTTGATATATATCTTATGCGATGCAAATATTCAACGCAATGGTGGATGGCAAGAAACTTGTGGTCTCTCATGTAGTCTTATCACTACTACACACAGGCCCTATTTTGATGCTTAAGCACCAATGTTTAGTGTGTGCGGGGCGCTAATCATCGATATGCAAAGTGGGTTTAGTCAAGTGTTGCTATATAGTGACTCTAGGCAAGTGTTGCTATATAGCGACATTTATACAGAGTCACTATATAGCGACACTTACTAGACTTGTAGATGGTCGTTATATAGCAACACTGAGATAGTTTCTTATAACAACATTTTACAGTGTTTTTCCCCATACCATCCTTTAAAGATGGTTTTTTCCAATGATAAGTCTTTTTTCCTTTTCATACATGTTTGATCCTTTGAAAGAATAAAAGTACAAGAGTATGTACATTAATTTTGAAGCTCATATATTCATGTCCAAGTTTGAGATGACAAAAATCAATGAAGAGTATTTACATCAATGGCTTCAAGTCTAGCATGCCAAACAAGTATATCTCCAACTCTATACCAAGTTGATCTCCTATATCATCATCGTACTCTGGCATCGTGCATCCGCCTAAGACTTGATCATCTTCTTCAATAAAGTGTGGTGATTCTTGATGATCGTCATCTTCTTCCTCCATATCGTGATCTCCATCTTCCTCTCGTACAATGTCATTATGCGCATCTTCCTCTTGGCTCATATTGTGATGTTCATCTTCTTCGCTAGATCCATCTAGATCAATTGGATTCAGCATTGGTAGTGGAATCTCCATATCCACATCTCTATCTTAAAAAATTTGCTTACTTCGTGGTGGAACTTGGATCACGTACCACCATCTTGGATCAAAACGACTAGAATGAAAAACCACCTATATTGAAGATGGGTGCCAAATTCCATCAATTATATATATGAAATTATGCTTAAGTACATGTACCAATGGATCTTTAAAAATGAAAGCTTCAATTAATTAAATCATTAGTATGCACCTGCTCAAAATGCTTGGGAAGAACAAAAGTATCACTTTCATTAGTCCAAAGTTTGGTGGAGTCTATTGCAAAGAAACCGCTACTGTCTTTCCTCACTGTCACATGGGGACCATTGTAAATAGTTCTAAATCATTTTACATCAAGAATGAAAATACTAAATTGTCTGAAATTAATTTCATAGATTTTGCATATGGTTCCACAATAATCCAATTGCGAGGAGAGAAGATTGCTATCTGAAGCACTTGCTTGGCTATCTTGTGTGAAGTTAGCCATGACTACACAATCATATGTGACTCTCTTTGAATCTATGTGTTCCACGTGAAAATATCATCCATATGACCATAATGCACTGTACTTTTTATATTGCAAAAGAGCATCATTAAAACAATGAGGATGCATCTATTTTATAGCATATATTGCCACAAATAACTACTTAATTATGTCAAGAGGTAATTAGAAACTTACATCTAGATCACAACTCTTGCTTGCACTCGTTTATTGTCTCTCCATTGCATTCAGATTTATGTAGAGCCAGTTGTAGCCAATCAAGTGACATGTGAGTGGGGAGAAGGGCGAGATCCCATGGATATGGCTATGATTGCCTATACATTACTCTGAATAATCTCTTCCTTGCAAGTATTCTTTCTACTTTGGCCGCTTCATATCTCTGAATCCACTTCTTCATCTCCTTGCTATTGAGGATACGAAACTTATTAAATTTCTCCATTTGCTCTTGGTGAACCTCTCCAATGATGTGATCATCATCCTTGTTATGCCAAGCCTGCAGCATAATATTGGGATCCATGGATACAAAAAACTCCGTGATATATACTAATGACTCTTCCACAAGCCATCCCTCTTCCATGCTTGCTTCCAGGATTACTCTTTGCCTTACTTGTGCCAATCATGGGACTTGATTCCAATAAGCTTATTGTCCTTTGAAAATGCTCCTTTTGAGCAACGCATGCGCCGTATGGGTGTTCGAAAAGAGGCAATGTCCGCCTTGACCGCTGCCTCCTCTCTCTTAGAGAGGATCCATGTTTCTTTCAGAGGAAAACTTTTTGCGAAGCACGTAGTTGGGGCCACAAATGAGACATCCTATTCATAGCATGCAAATCTTCTTGCACTCCTCTCAAGTCTTTGGAACCAACCAAGTGTGCCCAAACAGTAGCCCCCACATTCTTGAAGATATGGATGGGATCCAAGACTCGATAATTGATTTGTAACTGACCCCGATAAGGAAGCTGATGAAAGATGGATAGCCTCTTCATACCACGAGGAGGCTCCTCTCCATTCACCCTCCAAGCCCAGTCATTTGCCTTCAAATATGGTGGTGGTGGATCAAGTTGACCTCCATGTGCAAGATGGTCTAGCGAAAGGTATCGAGCATGACCTTCATAAACATTTTTCCTCATATGTTTGGAGTATCATGCAAGCGAGCATGAATGTGTTAGTATAAGACATGTGTGTAAAAGAGAGTCATAAAAGCATAATCCTATATTATACATGTAACGACACAACCACGTACTTGTGCACTCTCCATATCCTAGGTAGTAATGCATGATCCACATCAAGATTCCCTTGACCAAAGTGTCATTGGCATGTCTAGGAGCTGTGGAAATATCAAAGACCTGTACTCCTCTCCATAAGCTCCTCTATCAAAGGTGCCATGTACACGTCCATATTTTTGACCTTGTACTTCCCTGGCACAAGTAGTGCAAGCATGAGGTGTCCCTTCTTTATTATTAGCCATGGTGGGATATTGTAATTCACCAAGACTATGGGCCATGTCGACCAAGATGTCAAACGCAACCCGAAAGGGTTCACGCCGTCCATGGTGAGCCCAAGATGTAAGTTGTGTGGCTCCCTCACAAAGTCTGACCACTGATTGTCTATGTGCTTCCAAGCTGCACAATCTACAAGAATCCTCAATGTGTCATCAGTGGACCGATGAGATTCATGCCAAGTCATCAACTCTGCTATGAATTTTCATGGGAACATGTGTTGTATTCTTGAATGATGGGAAAGTGTCTCAAGACCTTTATCGGTATCTGCTCACCCTACAAGTCATCTCTATATCATTGTTCCCCACACTCTGGACAACTAGGCAAATCTTCATGCTCACGGGTGAAAGAGAATACAATCATTATGGCAAGCATAGATGGTATCATAATCCATACCCACCATTTTTAGCATCTTCTTCGCTTCATCTCTTAGCGTGGGCATGGTATTTGGTGCAGGCAACATCTTCTAGAGCAACCTATCGCAATTCAAACATACATAGGCTTCGAATAGTGATGATTCTCAAACATACATGATGATTCTAAAACAAAAAATATCCAAATAATGAGTCAAATTAATGTCGGAGCTAACCCCATTAAGGCCGAGACACTTGTATCCGACCACCCATACTTTTCTTTCAAATTCAAGATTGAGAGACAAGCCTGTAGTTTAGACATCCTAGCACCCTCATAAAAATGTGTTGATTGCAACTCACATATTGACCTCAAACTTGGACATCATCTGTACATGTGATGTAGTGCCCCTAAAAATAGAATCCATCATGTCCACCATACCCTCGTCATCATCTGGCACAATCACGAGACTATAGTCTTACTCAAAGTGTGAAGGTATATGTGCACCCTCGCCACCCTCCTCATTCTGTCTCAAGATTTCGTGTAAATATAAGATCTTATCTCAAAGGTCTCGTGTCATGTACGTATGCAATATTAATCATGAACTCAAATAGCATTGACTTACCGATGATCCATCACCATGTGTAACACCAACGGTGGGTACTGGTTCGGGCTCCTCCCCATACATCCGCAAGTGGCGCATGACAATACGGCATTGATGTCATACTTCTCGCTTGCAATGAGTGCAATGAAAACCTCTTTGTGAGCCACTCTACACTCCTGAGCATTGGCGCATCATCTAACGAGCTTCCACTTGTGCTTCCTCTCCACCCTTCTCCCTCTTTGCTTGTGTGAAAGGAAGTTTTTCAAGAATGTGTGTCTCTTTAAGCAATATAGGTTCATTTTTTGTGAGATTTTGATTTGTGAGTGTTGAAGCATGTTTCTCCTTGTGTTGCTAAGCCTATGTGCTAATTTTCATGCTTGATTTTTAGAGGTTAAGGACAAAAAATGAGATTTGGTGAAAGAAAGAAGACTCACCTCTTCTCTTTTTGGTGTTTATCTTCCTCCTCTTTCTCCTTGTTGGTAGGCTTATGCTTTCTCCTTGTTTGTAGGCTTATGTTTGTCTCATCAATCCAATCCCTTTGAAAAGTCGCTTGTCCAAACTCCTCATTCCTCTAACTAGTTATCTGAAAAATGGTTGTTTTCTCTCTTTTGTAGGGCCAGTCCATGAAACATCGAGCGGGACTTTTCCAGGCAAGAAGACTCACCTCTTCTCTTTTTGGTGAATGAAAGAAGACTCACCTCTTCTCTTTTTCGTGTTTCTCTTCCTCCTCTTTCTCCTTGTTTGTACGCTTATGTTTGTCTCCTCAATCCAATCCCTTTGAAAAGTTGCTTGTCCAAACTCCTCCTTCCTCTAACTAGTTATCTGAAAAATGGTTGTTTTCTCTCTTTTGTAGAGCCAGTCCATGAAACACTGAGCGGAAATTTTCCAGGCAAGGAAGTGCTTCCTCTTTTTCCATTTTGTTATTTCCATTATTTGCATTAGCCTGCAGCTAGCGCCTTAAGCGCTAGCTATAGTGATGGGCATAGGAACTCTCTCTTCCCCTCTTCTATTATTCCCTCTTTTTCCCCTCTTTTCCTCTTTTCCCCCCTCTTTCCCCCTTCTTTCCCTCATATGCTCATGCATAAGCATAAGCATATGCTCTCTCTATTTTTCTCTTAAGCATATGTTTTTCCTTCTCTTATGCTTATGCTCTTTTCCCCTCTTCTTTTTAAACACTATATTGAAGAATTTGGGAATCTCCCAAGTCCCACTTTCAAGTAAGGGGTTAATATTTGACCATATGTCCAAAACTTGAACCCTCATTTGAAAGTGGTACTTGGTAGGATTCCCTAATACGGTGTTTAGGATGGATTCCACTTTCAAGTAATTGGTTCGGATTTGAGCATATGGCAAAAAATTAACCATATTGGAAAGTCCCAAATTATTTGAAAATTCCCAAATTCCCTAATATTGTGTTAAATTTTCACCTATTTCAATCTCTTTTCCCTTCTTCCTTCTCTTCTTTTTCCCCTCTTCTTTTTCCCCTCTTCTTTTTTGCCTCTTTCTTCTCTTCTTTTCCCCTCTTCTCTTCTTTTCCCCTCTCTTATTTCCTCTCTTTTTCTCTTCTTTTCTCTTTTTTCCTCTCTTTTCTTCTTTTCATCTCTCTCTTTTCCTCTCTTTTCTTATTTTCATCTCTCTTTTTTCCTTCTCTTTTCCCCTCTCTCTCTCTTTTCCTCTCTTTTTCTCTTCTTTTCATAAGCACAAGTATGTGTAGAATGGCACTAGTGCCATTGTCTTGAACACCATATGATTATATTGAGAATAGCACCAGTGCCATCAATCATATGGATTGAGGAGAATGGCAGTAGTGCCATTCTCCATTCTCTAGGTGATGAATGGCATTGGTGCCATTCTCCAAATATTCATATAATGATATGTTCTAGCACTTTAATTGCTTTGATGAAGAATATACCAGCCCAAAGTTTAAGGAAGGCCTCATGCGTAGGTAAAGAAGACACCCTCATGACAAATTCATTTGGTAAAAATGAATTGCATGTGGTCATATACTAGATTTTAATGTTGTCACAGATGATGGTTAGAGAATGGTAGTGGTGCCTTTGTCCACAACACTATATGATTACATTCAAATTGGCATGTGTGCCATTAATCAAAAGGATTGAGGAGAGTGGAAATCCATGTATGAATGGTATTGGTGCTATTCTTGAAATATTCTTATGATGTAGAGAATAGCACCAGTGCCAATTTCCAAACTTCAACTCATATAGAATACAAATTATGTCAATGTTGTCACAAATGTTGGTTAGAGAATGGAACTGGTGCCATTCTGTAGAGCAACATGAGATTATATTGATAGTGGCACCTATGGCATCAATCACATGGATTGAGGAGAATGGCATGAGTGCCATTCTCCATTTCTCCATGCATGAATGGCATTGGTGCTATTCCTGAAATATTCATATGATGTTGTGGAGAATGGAACCATTGCCATTCATCAAACTTCAACTCATATACAATTCAAATTATTCAGTATGTCAATGTTGTCACAGATGATGGTTAGAGAATGGCAGTGGTGCCATTTTCCATAACACCATATGACTATATTGATCCACTAACATAGGAATCAGTGCCATGCCTCAAAGGGGGTTTTGTAAATTCGCCCCAATGTCATTATCTATATATTCACAGAGATATTGGCACCATATGAGTTTGTGGAGAATAGAACTAGTGTAATTCTCCATGTGAGTTTGTAGGCAATGTCACATGTAGCAAATCCATGCAGGTTTTTATGAAGAATGTCCAATGCATACTCTAAGTCAAGATGGAGTTGGGATGAGTTTGGTTGATAAATGGTGTCCATCAAAAAGGAAAGAATGAATAGATTACACTTGTCTAAAAAATGAAACCACACAGGCATTGCATAGAACAATGGCCCCTACCCTATGGTAGTGGGAGATCATAAGTATCGGGAAAGTATATATCCAAAGCATTGGGATTCCTTGTTCATAAAAAACTCTCAATGATGTTGAGGAGAATGGAAGAAGTTCCATTCATCACATGGATTGTAGAGAATAGCACCAATGCCATTCTCCGAATGTGAAGGTTATCACTTGAGAGTTTTCTCATCTAGCCTTTTAGAGAAGGCAATGATGCCAATCTCTATGTGACTATGTGTAGAATGGTATTGGTGCCATGTATCACATGGATTGCACAATATAGCACTGGTACATGGATTGAGGAGAGTGGCACCAGTGCCATTCTCCATTTCTCCATGCATGAATGGCATTGGTGATATTATTGAAATATTCATATGATGTTGTGGAGAATGGCACTAGTGCCATTCTTCAAACTTTAACTCATACAATTCAAATTATTCCTCTATGTCAATGATGTCACATATGATGGTTAGAGAATGGCACTAGTTCCATTGTCCACAATACCATATGATTATATTGATCCACTAACATAGGAATCAGTGCATGCCTCAGAGGGGATTGCGTAGATTTTCCCCAGTGTCATTCTCTATATATTCACAAAGATATTGGCACCATGTGAGTTTGTGGAGAATGGCACTAGTGCAATTCTCCATGTGAGTTTGTGGGCTTTGTCACATGTGGCAATTCCATGTGGGTTTCATGAAGAATGTCCAATCCATAGTCGAAGACCGGGGATGAGTTTGGATGATGGATGGTGTCCATCAGCAAGGAAATAATCAATAGATTGTACTTGTCTAAAAAAATTGAAACCACAAAGTCATTGCAAAGAACAATGACCCCTACCATGTGATTGTGGGAGCTCAAGAGTTTCAGGAAAGTATATATCCCAAGGGTTGGGATTCCTTGTTGATAAGAAACTCTCAATCCCAAGTGTTGGATGTGTTGCATTGATAGATGGTGTCCATGAACAAGGCAAGAATCATTAGATTGTAGTTGTCTGACATTTTGGAACCACCAAGAGCATTGCCTAGTGCAATGACCCCTACGTGGTGGTGGTGGTAACCTAGAAGTACCAAGAAAGTCTTCATCACAAGGGTTGGGATTCCTTGTTGATAGAATAGCATCAACAAGGCACTCTCAATCCCAAGAGTTAGGATGCATTTCATTGATAGATGGTGTCCATCAACAAGGCAAGAGAGATTAGATTGTAGTTCCCTGACATAGTGGAAACACCATGGGCATTGCCTAGTGCAATGACCACTACCTCATGGTGGTGGGAACCCAAAAGTACCGGGAAAGTTTTTATCCCAAGTGCTGGGAATCCTTGTTGATAGAATAGAATCAATGAGGAAATCTCAATCCCAAGAGTTGGGATGCGTTTCTTTGATAAAAGAACCTAGACAAGAGAGATTTGATTATAGTTGCCTGACGTAGTGGAACCACCATGGGGATTGCCTAGTGCAATGACCCCTACCCCCATTGCTGGTGGGAACTCGAAAATACTGGGAAAGTATTTATCCCAAGCATTGGGATTCCTTATTGATAGAATAGCATCAACAAGACACTCTCAATCCAAAGAGTTGGGATGAGTCTCATTGATAGGTGGTGTCCATCAACAAGGCAAGAGAGATTAGATTGTAGTTCTGATTGTAGTTCTGACATAGTGGAACCACCACGGGAATTGCCTAGTGCAATGACCGCTATCCCATTGGTAGTGGGAACCTGGAAGTATCAGAAAAGTCTTTAACCCAAGGGTTGGGATTCCTTGCTGATAGAATAGCATCAACAAGGCACTCTCAATCCCAAGGGCTGGGATGAGTTTCATTGATAGATGGTGCCCATGAGCAAGGCAAGAATGATTAGAGTATAGTTGTCTAACATAGTGGAACCATTATAGGAATTGCTTTGGAGACTTGGTATTTTTGTTTAGGAATGGAACTAGTTCCATTTCTCATGTGAGTCTATGTTAAATGGTACCATCTCCATGTGAGTTTATGTTGAATGGTACCATCTCAAAATTAGTACAGTCTCTAATCTACATGTGAGTTTATGTTGAATGGTACCATCTCAAATTTAGTATAGTCTCTAATCTACATGTAAGTTTAGGGTTCACATTGCTACTTTCCAGGTTCCTGCATGAGATTGGCACCACTGGCATTCTCCAAGGGTGGAAATATCCATAAACTCACATGTAGGTTGGCACTTGTGCCATATGATCACTACATAGGAGAATCTAAGAAGTAATCCATGATCTACCCCATCACATGGATTGCAAAGAATGGCACCACTGCCATTCTCCTAATGTAAAGGTTATCACATGAAAGTTTTCTCATCTGACCTCCTAGAGAATGACACTGATGCTAATCTCTATGTGACTATGTGTAGAATGGCGCTAGTCCATTTGTCTTGAACACCGTATGATTATTGATGGAAATCCATGTATGAATGGTATTGGTGCTATTCTTGAAGTATTCTTATGATGCTCTGGAGAATGGCACTAGTGCCATTCTCCAAACTTCAACTCATATAGAATACAAATTATTCATATATGTTAATGTTGTCATAGATGTTGGTTACAGAATGGCACTGGTACCATTGTCCACAAAGACATGATTATATTGAGAGTGGCACCTATGGCATCAATCACATGGATTGAGGAGAATGGCACCAGTGCCATTCTCCATTTCTCCATGCATGAATGGCATTGGTACTATTCGTGAAATATTCATATGATGTTGTAGATAATGGCACCAGTTCCATTCTTCAAACTTGAACTCATATAAAATTCAAATTATTCATGTATGTCAATGTTGTCACAGATGATGGTTAGAGAATGGCACTGGTGCCATTGTCCACAACACCATATGACTATATTGATTTACTAACATAGGATCATTGCCATGCCTCAGAGGCGGTTGAGTAGATTTTCCACACTTTCATTATCTATATATTCACAAAGATATTGGCACCATGTAAGTTTATGTAGAATGGCACTAGTGCAATTCTCCATGTGAGTTTGGGGGAAATGTCACATGTAGCAAATCCAGGTGGATTTTTATGAAGAATATTGTGACATGAAGTTGAGGGTAATAAACTTCACGCATCTATTTACTTCCTACTGCTTTTGAACTAAGTGACAAAGATATTTATCATTGAGAAAGGGACATTAAAAAGAAGCTTTTATGCCCAAATACCACACCATAATTTCCTCCCTTAGATGAGAATGAAGATGGTAACATCCCAAGTGATGTTGTACTCAAGCATAGGGAGAAGGAAAGGATCAGCAGAGGCCATAATCTTAGCATGCCGGTTTGTGCCAAAGAGAAGAGCGATACGTTGTTGAAAGAAGATCTTGCAACTCAACATGATATGAACTGATATATATCAAGGAGCTTGAAGGGGCTGATTGGGCCGGATGGGAAGATTCCGAGGAAACATTGCACCTCCTTCATAGATACCTTTACACTTAGCTCTAAACACTCTGCAAACTGTCATTAGACACATAAGCCTATAACTTTTGGTAGAGACATGATACCAAATATTCAAACACATATAGAGATGTGCCTTGAGATTGGCTTCGTGGTAATATACATTTCATGAGAAACAAAGAAGCAGCCAGAAAGTTATGGGCAGTTTACTAGATGAGGGTAAAAACTATCATGAAAATAGAATTTAAGGCGATACTCATTAGTGCATCTCGATATCATCATGACGTCAACATCCTCAACCTGATAGGTTCCATTGGTGACATTCATATACATCCTTATGGAGGCATGGCCAAAAGTAGCCAATCTCTACTTCTGTTGTGGATTTAACCCTCGAGGAAACATGCCTTCTTCCACATATTGCTGAACATCTTGTAGTTCTTGCCATCTAGGGTCTACCAAAGAAAACACCCCTCGGTCTTGTACTACAATGGCTTGAGTAGCTAACTCATCTGCCCTTTGATTTTATTTTCTGTTTATATGAACAAACATGCAAAAATCAAATTGACTACATAGTGCCATAGCCTTTTGATTAAGCTCCTTCAAATGAGGACTTCTTGTCTGGTAATGCCCTTGCATTTGCTTTATAATAAGCTGAGAATCTCCTCTTACTTCTAATTCTTTAACTTGACTTTGAAGACAACCCTCCAAACCAATAATCAAAGCATTATACTCAGCCGCATTGTTAGTTGTGATACCTGGAAGCTCTTGTCCTCTTGCCCACACCTCTTGACCTTCAGAACTCATCAAGACTATCCTCCTGACTCCTTGTTGGCATGAAGGACTAAAGGCCCCATCAAAATACAAGACAAAAGCTGTTGGTATTGTCTCCCTTTCATCATTAATGTCCTCCTTATATTTCTTTTCTTCTCTTATATCCTGCTGTCCTGTGAGCAAATCTTCCATAGTGGACCTAGTGGTATTTTCAGTGACAAAAGAGAAAGAGATCTCTTGAAGCTCTGACAACCATTTTGCAAATCTCCCCCCAAGATTAGCTTGCAAACTAGATATGCTAATACAGACTGAGAGATAAGAAAGAAAAATGTCTGAGGTAATAAATAGGAGCAAAACTTTCAGACTGAAAACACCAAAGAGAGGGCTTGCTACTCCATTTCTTCATACCTTGTTTCCACCTCTGGAAACTATTGGCTAGCATAATAGATGGGTTGCATTCTACTTGCCTCTCCTTTATGTAGCAATACAGCACCAATTGAATACAAAGATACACTCGGATTTACATAAAAGTCTTGAGACCAATCAAGGGGCTTCAATATTGGTCCCTTACTCATGGCCTCCTTAAGTTGTTGAAAAGACTCTTGTTGCTCCACACCCCATTGGAAAGAAACTCCTTTTCTTGTCAACAAGTTCATGGGATGCACTATCTCTGTGAAATCATCACAAAAGCGTTGATAATACTTATTCTTTCCTAGAATTCTGTGAACACCAGTGACACTCTTAGGACTTGTTGGCAATGCCATGATTGCTTGAACCTTGTCAGGATCCATTTGCAGACCTTCTTTAGACACAATATGCCCCAACAAGACTACTTTTGTTTGAGCCAAATGACACTTGCCAGGATTTAGACACCCTTTTGCTTCATCACAATCCTAGATAAGGCCATCTTGAACTTCTCCATGTGATCCATGTGCCAAGAATATTTAATGCAAAAATTATCCAAAAACACCCTTATGAACTTTCCCAAATAAGTCGTGATCACTTGACTCATGAACTTTGAAATGTAGCTGGTGCATTCGTCAACCCAAAAGGCATCACTCTGTAAGAAAAAACTCCCCAAGGTGTGACAAATGATGTTTTCTTTGGATCTTCCTCTCGAATACAAATCTGAAAGTACCCACAATACCCATCACATATAGAATACATCTCATGCCCTGCTACTTAGTCTAGTATTACCCCTACCCTATGGAAGTAGGAGATCATAACTATCGGGAAAGTATATATCCAAAGGGTTGGGATTCATTGTTCATAAAAAAACTCTCCATGATGTGGAGGAGAATGGTAGAAGTTCCATTCATCACATGGATTGCAGAGAATGGCACCAGTGCCATTCTCTTGATGTGAAGGTTATCACATGAGAGTTTTCTCATCTAGCCTTCTGGAGAATTGCAGTGATGCCAATCTCTATGTGAGTATGTGTAGAATGGAATTGGTGCCATGTATCACATGGATTGCACAATATTGCATTGGTACATGGATTGAAGAGAATGGCACCAGTGCCATTCTCCATTTCTCCATGCATGAATGGCATTTGTGATATTCCTGAAATATTCATATGATGTTGTGGAGAATGGCACCAGTGCCATTCTTCAAACTTTAACTCATATACAACTCAAATTATTCTTGTATGTCGATACTATCACAGATGATGATTAGAGAATGGCACTGGTGCCATTGTCCACAACACCATATGATTATATTGATCCACTAACGTAGGAATTAGTGCTATGCCTTAGAGGGGGTTGTGTAGATTTGCCCCCATGTCGTTCTCTATATATTCACAAATATATTGGCACCATGTGAGTTGGTGGAGAATGGTGCTAGTGCAATTATATATTGAGTTTGTGGGCAATGTCCACTCCATACTCTAAGTCAAGATGGAGTTGGGATGAGTTTGGTTGATAAATGGTGTCCATCAACAAGGAAATAATGAATAGATTACACTTGTCTAAAAAATGAAACCACACAGGCATTGCATAGAACAATGAGCCCTACCCAATGGCAGTGGGAGCTCATAAGCATAGGGAAAGTATATATCCAAAGGCTTGGGATTCCTTGTTCATAAAAAACTCTCAATCCCAAGAGTTTGGATGCATTTCATTTTGATATATGGTGCCTATCAACAAGGCAAGAATGATTAGATTGTAGTTGTTTTGACATAGTGGAACCACCACGTGCATTGCCTAGTGCAATGACCCCTACCCCATGGTGGTGGGAACTCGAAAGTACTGGGAAAGTCAACAAGGCACTCTCAATCCCAAGAGTTGGGATGAGTTTCTTTGATATATGGTGTCCATCAACAAGGCAAGAGAGATTAGATTGTAGTTTCCTCACATAGTGAAACCACCACGGGCATTGCCTAGTGCAATGGCCCCTACCCTCAGGGGGGTCACTATGTATAAACCCTCAATATCACGTGCGTTCAAGGCCTATATTTAAAATCCCTTATCTGTAAAATTTTTCAGTAATAAAATGTACCCCTTTTCTATATAAATCTGTAAATTTTTTCCAAAACTATTTAAAATAGTCCCTTATGTATATTTATTTCTGTAAATTTTAGAAATAAAAAATATCCTTCTGTTGAACTCACGTGATAGGGTTACATATGATGAGTGACCCCCCCGAGCCCCTACCCCATGGTGGTGGGAATCCAAAGGTTCCAGGAAAGTCTTTATCCCAAGGGTTGGGATTCCTTGTTGATAGAATAGAAAAACAAGGCACTCTCAATCCCATGGGTGGCCATCAACAAGGCAAGAATGATTAGATTATATTTGTCTAACATAGTGAAACCACCATGGGAATTGCAATGTAGACCTGGTATTTTTGTGGAGGAATGGAACTAGTGTCATTATCCATGTGAGTTTTTGTTGAATGGTACCATCTCCATTTGAGTTTGTGCTCAATGGTACCATCTCAAATTTGTTAAAGTATCACATATGCAAATGTCTCTCCTATGCAACTATCACATGGCTTTAAGAGATTTGGGCTATGAAGAATGGCACTGGTCCCATTCTTCACAAACTCACATGTAGATAGTTCCATTCAAGACAAAATCACATTGAGATTGGCACCAGTTCCATTCTCTTCTAACTCACATTGTGTGAAATGGAGATTGACACAAACACTACAAGACACAGGCCCTTTTCCGACAGAAATACCGACCTTTTTTACACTAAATTAAAAGTTTTTTTTTGATGGGTGCAAAGGTCGGTATTTACGTCGCTATAAGCGTCAAAAAATAACGGTCACTATATAAGAGTCACTAATAAACGTCACTATACAGCGACACTAGCAAACGTCGTTATATAGTGACAATTAATAGAAGCTTCAAAAAGAATTTAGTGGGGCTAAACAAGGCCAAAGCAAGCCCTGTTTTGCCCTACTAATGTTTTTTTAAAGGTAATTACAAAAGAATGTTGTTTGTTACAAAATTTTCTTTATGACAAGGGTGATACAAAATCGCTCAAACAAGTTGAGCAACAAAAGCATATCCATGTCAAAGATATACAACATTGTTTGTTACAAAATTACCCTTTCGAAAGAGAGGAGAAAAGAAGAAAAGAGGGAAAAAAAGAGAAAAAGAGAGAAAGCATATGCTTATGAAAAGAAGAGAAAAGAAAATGAAAGAGAGGAATAAGAGAGGGAAAAAAAAGAGAAAGAAAAGAAAGGAAGAGGGGAAAAGACAAGGAAAAAAGAGAGGGGAAAAGCATATGAGCATATGAGCATATGCTCATGAATAAGCATAAGCATATGTGCATAAGCATAGGCAAATGCATATGCTTATGAAAAGAATAGAAGAGAGGATGAAAGAGAGGAAATAAGAGAGGGAAAAAGAAAAGGAAGATGAGAAAAGAGAAGGAAAAAAGAGAGGGGAAAAGCATATGAGCATATGCTCATGCATAAGCATAAGCATATGAACATAAGCATAGGCAAATGCATATGCTTATGAAAAGAAGAGAAAAGAGGATGAAAGAGAGGAAATAAGACAAGGGAAAAGAAGAGAAGGAAGAGGAAGGAAGAGGGGGGAAAAGAATGAAAAAAGAGAGGGGAAAAGAGCATAAGCATAAGAGAAGGAAAAAGAAGAGAGGAAAATAAGAAAAGAGAGGAGAAAAGAAGAAAACAGGGGAAAAAAGAGAAAAAGAGAGAAAGCATATGCTTATGCTTATGCATGAGCGTATGAGCATATGCTCATGCATAAGCATAAGCTTATGAGAGAGATGACAAGAAAGTGGGATCATGCTAAGCCTAGTGTACATAAGATCGATGTAAGGACCACGGAGGCTCAAAGCATATAATGGAAAACATGAGGAGAGAGAAACCAAATGGGAAAGACTCAATCTATTTCAATCTATATATGATCAACAATACATGATAGGCTTCTTATATAGAGAGAGCCTTTAGAATAGTCAAACCATGTGGGATCCTCTCATCCACATCTCTCCTTGTGGATATCCTCAATCCACATCTTCACATCTTGTAGTCCACATCCTAGGGTGGCTACTTTAATTCTTTCCTATACCATACCTTAGCCCTTTAATCTATGTGCTCATGGCACCATATCTCAATACCTCCCCTTGGTGCCATAATCCGTTGGCTACTACAAGGTGGTCAGATGTGAGTTACATTCCATCACCTCCCCTTAGTGCTTGCATTGCTACTTTAGGTGGTAAAGTGTGGCTTTTACATGTCAATACCTCCCCTGGGTGCTTTCATAGCTACTCTCAGGTGGTCAGGCTTGATTTACAAAAACATAGGCAAGGTTGGCAAGGTTTTTGCTTTTCAATACATTCCATTGATGTCACCTTTTGGCTCATGGCTTGATGACGATGCTATGTAGTTGACCTGCTGGTTCTTCAATCTGCAATCTTCTTCCTTGTGTCCTAGTTTCTTCCAATGGTGACACTTTGGTTTGTTCTTCAATCTACAGTCACTTTGATAGTGACCCATCCTTCCGCAATGGTAGCACTTCGTTGATGTTTTACTGAATAGTGCTAGTTCTTCATTATAGCTATTGTGTGTAGATGTCGATGTCGATGGCGATGCCTTCAACTCTCTTTCTTTTTCGAGAAGAGAGGATACACATTCTTCAAACCTTGGATCTGGCAAATTCTTCAAAGTGGTTATCAATGCACTATACTCTGCAGGCATGCTTTTAAGGAGAATTGCAAGTGCATCTTTCTCTCCTACTTTTGCATTTATGCCCTCTAGTTGAGTCATAATGCTTTTGATTTTGTTGACAAATTGTGCCATGGATTCATTGAAGCCCATGTGCATACCATAGTATTCAATCTTAAGATGGATTTCTTGGTTTTTGGCTTTGCACCAAACACTGTGTTCAACTCATCCCATGCATCCTTGGCATGATCCTTAGAGTCTATATGATGAATTATGTTTGGACCCAAGTGCAATCCAATGAGTGATAGTGCTGCTTCATCTTTTTCCTTCCAAGCATCATTTTGTGCAGTGGGTATGTCTTCTTTTATAGTATTCCAAAGCTTTTGGTGCATCAGGAGATATCTCATTTGTGTAGACCATGTGTGAAATCCTTCCCCGGTGAACTTCTCAACAGTTGGGGTGCGGATTGCTATTGCAAAGGTCTTACCAGTTGATGATACTTTCAAATCTGGCAGTGTCTAATTGCATACAGAAAATTTGAGTTGACAGGCACGTAGAGCTCAAAAAACTGGTTATTTTTCCTTTTTGGAGCGTGTGCAAATTCTTCCTGGATTGCAAGTTATGGCTTGTCGAGGTTTCTGTGAAGAAGAGGGGGTCTTGATGATGTGGCATAGGAATTCACATGCTGAATTTCAAACTGTGCTTAACAAGGGCCTCTGGGCTTAGGTGGCACTTGGTGATGTGGCACTTTTAACCCAAGGCTACATGAACTTAACCATGGTTCAAATAAACCAAGCAACTGAACCTAACCACAGTTAGGTTGACCAACCTTATCCACTGGTGAACCAACGTTATCTTAACCTAACCAGACAATAACTTAACCAACCCTATCTCATTAGGGTTTTAAAAATGCCACGTGTCAATTTTTGAAGACCTTAGAGAACTTTGTGGAGAAACTGAGAAACAGAGATGGCGCGTTCGGCCGATTTTGCAGAGATGCGATGAGTTGCTGGGAGTCAAACGAAGCCATGCTGAAAGGATGGAGGCCGTTTGCTACGTTGGAGATGCAGAATCTCGTGAAGAGGGAGCCTGCCGTCTGGTGATTGGAGGGAGTCCGTCGGCCGTGCGCTGGCGATGGGTACCAAGAGCCATTTGTAGAAGGCGCTCTATGCTATAGTCGCTGCTGTCGGTGCTAGAGCTAGGTGCAAATGATGTTCCGTGATGGAGGCAGTTAATGGAGCAATCGTCTCGAGACACGGCTGTGATGTGCCGTTGAGGTCGAGCTACTTCGTGTGTGTGTGGCAACTGCTGCTACTGTGATATGGCCGCCCGATAGAGCTCGTTGGAGCTGCTCTTGATTGAATGCTTGAGAGTCGCCTTGGAGCCGCTTATCCATGGAACTTAGAACTGCGTTGAGCTTTGTTTGACCGTTTTTGTCTATTCTCATCGCCCTTCTTCTGCATCTTTGCCTATTATGTAGAGGTCGCAGCCGGTTGATGGAGTCATGGCATAGTAGACGTTGAAGGTGGAGGCACACGGGATCTCATATGCTTGTAGAAGCTTTTGTTGAAGCTCTAACTAGACTCTCACACCTCTTATCTCTCAATGTAGAACCTAGTGGAAGAATGACGGAAACTAGCAAGCCAACATGAATGGAAATCACTCAAGAACTCTCACAAAGTATTCTCAACTCTATCTAAAGCTTTTAGCTAAACCTGCTCTGATACCATGACAAGAAAGTGGGATCATGCTAAGCCTAGTGTACATAAGATCGATGTAAGGACTACGGAGGCTCAAAGCATATAATGAAAAACATGAGGAGAGAGAAACCAAATGGGAAAGACTCAATCTATTTCAATCTATATATGATCAACAATACATGATAGGCTTCTTATATAGAGAGAGCCTTTAAAATAGTCAAACCATGTGGGATCCTCTCATCCACATCTCTCCTTGTGGATATCCTCAATCCACATCTTCACATCTTGTAGTCCACATCCTAGGGTGGCTACTTTGATTCTTTCCTATACCATACCTTAGCCCTTTAATCTATGTGCTCATGGCACCATATCTCAACAAGAGATACATAGACAAATGAATATGCTTATGAAAAGAAGAGAAAAGAGGATGAAAGAGAGGAAATAAGAGAGGGGAAAAGCATAGAAAGAAGAGAAAGAAAGAGGGGAAAAGAGAAGAAAAAAAGAGAGGAAAAGAAGAAAAGAGAGGAAAAAAGAGAAAGCATATGCTCATGCATAAGCGTAGGCAAATGCATATGCTTATGTAAAGAGGAGAAAAGATGATGAAAGAGAGGAAATAAGAGAGGGGACATGAAAAGAAGGAACAGGGAAAAAGAGAAGGAAAAAAGAGAGGGGAAAAGCATATGAGCATATGAGCATATGCTCATGCATAAGCATAAGCATATGAGCATAAGCATAGGCAAATGCATATGCTTATGAAAAGAAGAGAAAAGAGGATGAAAGATTGGAAATAAGAGAGGGGAAAAGAAGAGAAGGAAGAGAAAGGAAGAGGGGAAAAGAGAATGAAAAAAGAGAGGGAAAAAGAAGAAAAGAGAGGAAGAAGAGGAAATAAGAGATGGAGGGAAAGAGGGGGGAAAGAGGGAGGAAAAGAGGAGAAGAGAGGAAGAAGAGAGA
The DNA here is from genome assembly GCF_047967505.1 of Dipteris shenzhenensis. NCBI lineage: Eukaryota > Viridiplantae > Streptophyta > Polypodiopsida > Gleicheniales > Dipteridaceae > Dipteris > Dipteris shenzhenensis. The sequence goes on along the minus strand of NC_141622.1, from coordinate 25,952,270 downwards.
AAAAGAGAAGAGAGGGGAAGGAAGGGTTCCTACGCCCATCATTGCAGCTAGCGCTTAAAGTGCTAGCTGCAGACCAATGCAAATAATGGAAACAAAAAAAGGAAAAAAGAGGAAAAACTTTCTTACCTAGAAAAGTTCCGCTCAGTGTTTCATGGACTGGCCCTACAAAAGAGAGGAAACATACAATTTTTCTAATAACTAGTTAGAGGAAGGAGGAGTTTACAGAAGCAACTTTCCAAAGAGATTGGATTGAGGGGACAAACATAAGCCTACAAACAAGGAGAAAGCATGAAAGGAAGGGAAAGAGGAGGAAGAGAAATACCAAAAAGAGAAGAGAAAATCTTGTGTTTTGTCCTTAATCTCTGAAAATCAAGCATGAAAATTAGCACATAGGCTTAGCAATGCAAGGAGAAACATGCTTCAACTCTCACAAAATGAAATCTCACAAAAAATGAACCTACATTGCTTAAAGAGACAAACCTTCTTGAAAAACTTCCTTTCATACAAGTAGAGAGGGAGAAGGGTGGGGAGGGAGTACAAGTGTCAATGGGAGAGGGGCTTGGTACGTAGGGGTGAGGAGTGTGGGGAATAGAGGAGAAAAGCAAGGTTTTTGAATAGAGGAGAAAAGCGTGGAAGGAGAGATTTTTGCTTTTCTCGCAATAGAGTTGTGAAAGACAACATCACATGGGGTTTTGGGTTTTAGTTCCCGGGCCTCCGGATGTCCGATTCCAACGTTTCCAGTGCCGTTTCTGGGGTTTTGGGCCGTTCCGTGCCAGATCGCGTTTTGCTGCAAATCCCACTTTTCGGCCTTTTTGACCATTTTCGGGCCTCCGAATGTCCGATTCCAGCGTTTCCAGTACCGTTTCTGGGGTTTTGGGCCGTTCCGGACGCGTCTACAGTGTCAGAATTACCAAATTCTGCACAGAAAAGTGTTGCTCTTATATGAACATTGAATGTAAAGCATGTGAAAGAATATATTTATTCCTTTTCACACTGACATTTCTCACGCAAGTATCCATATTTTCTTGCTTTTATAGAGAGAGAAAAGAGAAAATAGTGAATTTCTTACAGGACCCCAAAATGAGCTCCCTTTTTTCCTAATGTAGACTACTGTGACGCCAAAAATTGATATTTTTAATTTGGCATTGGTATTGTTTTTCTCTATGTTTGATAAGAGTTTGAGTATCAAGTGATAGCCTAGCGGCTCTCACTTATTTCTATTTTCTATGATATTGTATGGGATTGAGAGGATGAGTGGAATGGCTCATTGTAAATACCATAGGTATGAATTATAAATACCTTGGTATGGGGTGAGAGTTATTTGTGTATGGGATATTATGAGTTTTTTAGAAGATAGAAAGAGTGAGTCATATAAAGAGGTGGGCTCATGTCCATGTGTTCCAATAATATAAGAGAGGCTACATGCCAAGCATGTGGAAGGCATGTGGAGGAGTGTGAAGTCAAGAGGAATCCTTCTAGAACTCCTATGTGGAATAAGGAGGATGTGGACATGTGGAAAAGAGAGGGTCCCTATGGGCTCCATGTGGGGAGACTCTTGACTTTCTCAATATTTTAAGAGTCTTGAGCATCTTTTGATGGGACACATGGCAAGAGTAGCCAAAAAGGACATGGATGGTGACATACGTGCTTATGTGATTGATGGGGAAAGGAATCTACAGGCAGCAATTGTAAATGGGTGAAGGAGGGTAACAAAATCTCTATAAAAGGAGCCCTCCTCTCCCTTGTTCATCAATCTCTTCCACCATTGGGCCTTATGTTGCTGTAGTTCTAGTCTCCCCAAGCCTCTTCCATGAGCCTTCTCTTCCTCTTGTAGATATTCTCTTATGTAGACTCTTGAGTCCTTCTCTCTCTAGTTTATTCTCTCTCTATGAGTAGTCTTGGAGCTTCCGCTCCCTCTTGTATGTATGAAACCTCTTCTTCTCCCTTGTGTTTGTAGTGTTGAGGTGGATTCTCACTCTATTTGTAATGAAGGTCACTTCAGGCTCTCTCTCTCTCTTGAGTGTCTCTTCCCTTTTCTTTCTTTCAAAGCCTTAAAAGTTCTTTCTATTCGGTTGCTCACTGTGCACACATGGTCCATTTGTTTCCCGAGCCACTATGCAAACTTCTTCCCCTATTCTAGGCAAAATCTATGAGGAGTGGATCGTTGATGAAGGTGGAGTCTTGAGGAAGCATCCTGCTCAGGCGAAATTAGCCTGGGTGGAGGGTAGTTTTCATGACAGTTTGACCCCCTATTAGTGTTTTGCTCATAAATTTCTGCTCGGTAGTCCGATTGTAATGAAATTTATATCAGCGCGAAGCTCTCTTCAAGGCGCATGTTTCTATATAATCAGATCTTGAATCAAATACTGCTGCAAAAAGTTATGAGTCTCTGTGTTTAACAGTCTATTTTCATAACAGTTTTTACCCCCTTCCAGTAAACTGTCCATATCTCTTCAAACGTCTATCTGTTTTCAATGAAACTTATGTCAACGCGAAGCCCATCTCAAGGCGCATCTCTTTGTGTACTTGAATCTTTGATATCATGTCTCTACTGAAAGTTATAGGCCTCTGTGCCTAATGATAGTTTGTAGAGTGTTTTGAGCTAAGTATAAAGGTGTCTATGAAGAAGGTGCAATGTTTCCTCGGAATCTACCCATCCGACCTAATCAGCCCCTTCAAACTCCTCAATATATATCAGTTCATGTCATGTTGAGTTGCAAGATCTTCTTTCAACAACGTATCACTCTTCTCTTTGGTGCAGACCGGCTCGCTGAGATTATGGCCTCTGCTGATCCTTTCCTTCTCCCTATGCTAATATAAGTTTCATTGAAAACAGACAGACGGTTGAAGAGATATGGACAGTTTATTGGAAGGGGGTAAAAACTATCATGAAAATAGACTGTCAAACACAGAGACTCATAACTTTTTGCAGCAGTATCTGATTCAAGATATGATTATATAGTAACATGCGCCTTGAAGAGAGCTTTGCGCTGATATAAATTTCATTACAATCGGACTACCGACGAGCAAAAAGTTATGAGCAAAACACTAACAGGGGGTCAAACTTTCATGAAAACTACCCTCCACCCAGGCTAATTTCGCCTGAGCAGGATGCTCCCTCAAGACTCCACCTTCATCAACGATCCACCCCTCATAGATTTCGCCTAGAAGAGGGGAAGAAGTTTGCATAGTGGCTCGGGAAACAAATGGACCATGTGTGCACAGTGAGCAGCCGAATAGAAAGAATTTTTAAGGCTTTGAAAGAAAGAAAAGGGAAGAGACACTCAAGAGAGAGAGAGAACCTGAAGTGACCTTCATTACAAATAGAGTGAGAATCCACCTCAACACTACAAACACAAGGGAGAAGAAGAGGTTTCATACATACAAGAGGGAGCGAAAGCTCCAAGACTACTCATAGAGAGAGAATAAACTAGAGAGAGCAGGACTCAAGAGTCTACATAAGAGAATATCTACAAGAGGAAGAGAAGGCTCATGGAAGAGGCTTGGGGAGACTAGAACTACAGCAACATAAGGCCCAATGGTGGAAGAGATTGATGAACAAGGGAGAGGAGGGCTCCTTTTATAGAGATTTTGTTACCCTCCTTCACCCATTTACAATTGCTGCCTGTAGATTCCTTTCCCCATCAATCACATAAGCACGTATGTCACCATCCATGTCCTTTTTGGCTACTCTTGCCATGTGTCCCATCAAAAGATGATCAAGACTCTTAAAATATTGAGAAAGTCAAGAGTCTCCCCACATGGAGCCCATAGGGACCCTCTCTTTTCCACATGTCCACATCCTCCTTATTCCACATAGGAGTTCTAGAAGGATTCCTCTTGACTTCACACTCCTCCACATGCCTTCCACACGCTTGGCATGTGGCCTCTCTTATATTATTGGAACACATGGACATGAGCCCACCTCTTTATATGACTCACTCTTTCTATCTTCTAAAAAACTCATAATATCCCATACACAAATAACTCTCACCCCATACCAAGGTATTTATAATTCATACCTATGGTATTTACAATGAGCCATTCCACTCATCCTCTCAATCCCATACAATATCATAGAAAATAGAAATAAGTGAGAGCCGCTAGGCTATCACTTGATACTCAAACTCTTGATAGAGAAAAACAATACCAATGCCAAATTAAAAATATCAATTTTTGGCGTCACATCTTTCCCCCCCCAGCAGATCCTCTCTAGTATAGAGAGGGTCTGCTGGCCGTCAAGGTGGTCGAGCATAGAAGAATTTAAGGCGATACTCATTGGTGCATCCGGGTATCACCATGCCATCAACATCCTCAAGCTGAAAGGTTTCATTCATGAACTTCTTTTTGACTCGATATGGTCCCTCCCATCGGCCGATAAACTTTTTGTCTAGCCGCTTGTCCAGACGGCTATCAAATCTCATTACCAAATCTCCTTTTGCAATATCTTTCTTCTTGCGTAATTTGGTGTCAAAACGGGCCTTGCACCTTCTTTGAGAAGATTCCAAGTTTTGTAAGGCCTGTAATCTGCATTCATCCAAGGCTTCTAGCTGTACCAAGCGTTGAGCATAGGCATTCTCTTGTCCTTCTATTCTTGCAACAACTGTGCGAAGACTATGTATCTCCAATTCAATGGGTAAAATGGCTTCTATTCCATACACTAGTTGGAATGGTGTAAACCCAATAGCTAGCTTGTGTGTGGTTCTGTAAGCCCATAAAACTTCTGCCAAGTGCCTATCCCAATACCTTTTCTTGGTGTCAACAAGATTTCCCATTGAATTGCACAACAATCCATTTGTTTTCTCAACCAAGCCATTACATTAAGGATAGTATGGCATGGACATGCTATGATTTATCTTTAGCTTATGCACCACATCTTCAATTAGTTCATTTCTAAAAGAGGTTCCTCCATCAGTGAGAATTTCGAAAGGACAACCAAAGCGTGAACAAATTTGATCAAAGAGAAATTTTGCAACTATGCTTGCCTTGCTATTAACTGTGGCCTTGGCCTCTGCCCATCGAGTCGCATAATCTGTGGCCACCAATAAATAATGCTTGCCCTGAGATGAGCGAGGGAGTGGTCCCACAAAGTCCAACCCCCACCTCTCAAATGGTCCATATGCTGGAATAGGCTTCAAGGGACCAGGAATCAAGTGTCGCCTTCCAAACTTTTGGCATACTTTACAACTTCGACACCATTCATATACATCCTTATGGAGGTGTGGCCAAAAGTATCCTGCATTAAGAATTCTCCTAGCTGTGCTTGCTGAAGCAAAATGACCAGAGCATTCATGACACATTTCTAGGATTCTCCTAGTCTCCATGGGATGGACCACCCGACGGAGCACCTTATCTTTTCCCAATTTATAAAGAATGTCATCAACAATAGTATAGGGACAAGCCTTCCTTACCAATCTTTGCTTCTGTTGTGGAGTTAACCCTTGAGGAAACATGCCTTCTTCCACATATTGCTGAACATCTTGCAGTTCTGGCCATCCAGTGTCTACCAAAGAAACCACCCCCCAGTCTTGTACTACAATGGCTTGAGTAGCTAACTCATCTGCCCTTTGATTTTCTTTTCTGTTTATATGAACAAACTTGCAAAAATCAAACTGACTACATAGTGCCATAGCCTTTTGATTAAGCTCCTTCAAATGAGGACTTCTTGTCTGGTAATGCCCTTGCATTTGCTTTATAATAAGCTGAGAATCTCCTCTTACTTCCAATTCTTTAACTTGACTTTGAAGACAACCCTCCAAACCAAGAATCAAAGCATTATACTCAGTTGCATTGTTAGTTGTGATACCTAGAAGCTCTTGTCCTCTTGCCCATACCTCTTGACCTTCAGGATTCATCAAGACTATCCCCCCGGCTCCTTGTTGGCATGAAGGACTAAAAGCCCCATTAAAATACAAAACAAAAGCTGTTGGTGGTGTATCCCTCTTTCATTTTTAATGTTCTCCTTACATTTCTTTTCTTCTCCTAGATCCTCCCGCTCTGTGAGCAAATCTGCCATAGTGGACCTAGTGGTATTTTCAGTGACAAAAGAGAAAGAGAACTCTTGAAGCTCTGACAACCATTTTGCAAATCTCCCCCCAGGATTAGCCTTGCGAACTAGATATGCTAATACAGACTGAGAGGTAAGGAAGAAAAATGGTCGAGGTAATAAATAGGAGCGAAACTTTCTGATGGAAAACACCAAAGAGAGAGATTGCTGCTCCATTTCTTCATACCTTGTTTCCACATCTGTAAGCTGTTGACTAGCATAATAGATGGGTTGCATTCTACCTGCCTCTCCTTTTTGTAGCAATACAGCACCAACTGAATGCAAAGATACACTTAGATTTACATAAAAGTCTTGAGAACAATCAGGGGGCTTCAATATTGGGCCCTTACTCATGGCCTCCTTAAGTTGCTGGAAAGACTCTTGTTGCTCCACACCCCATTGGAAAGAAACTCCTTTTACTTGTCAACAAGTTCATGGGATGCACTATCTCTGTGAAATCATCACAAAAGCATTGATAATACTTGCTCTTTCTTAGAATTCTGCGAACACCAGTAACACTCTCAGGACTTGGCAATGCCATGATTGCTTGAACCTTGTCAGGATCCATTTGCAAGCCTTCTTCAGACACAATATGCCCCAACCAGACTACTTTTGTTTGAGCCAAATGACACTTGCTAGGATTTAGACACCCTTTTGCTTCATCAATCCTAGCTAAGGCCATCTTTAACTTCTCCATGTGATCTATGCGTCGAGAATAGATGCAAAAATCATCCAAAAACACCCTTATGAACTTTCCCAAGTAAGGCTCTAGGACTTGACTCATGAACCTTTGAAATGTAGCTGGTGCATTAGTCAACCCAAAAGGCATCACTCTATAAGGAAAAACTCCCCAAGGTGTGACAAATGATGTTTTCTTTTGATCTTCCTCCCGAATACGAATTTGAAAGTACCCAGAATACCCATCACATACAGAATACATCTCATGCCCTGCTACTTGGTCTAGTATTTCATCTTGGAATGGCAAAGGAAAATGATCCCTCTTAGTGCATGCATTCAAAGGATGAAAGTCCACACAAACTCGCCACTTATTTCCTTTCTTTGGTGTGACAACTATAGGAGATATCCATTCTGAATCATCAACATGAAAGATGAATCCTACCTCAAGTAGTTGTGTTACCTCTTTCTTTAGTGCCTCAGCTTGGATCACCCCCAATCGCCTTAAGCATTGCACAACTGGCTTGCTTTCTGGCTTCAACTCAATCTTGTGCTCCACAAGAGAGACTGGTCGAACCTGTGAATAGCTTGTTGCAAAGAGACATGGAAAATCATCTAGCATATCCAAGTACTGGAGCTTCTCACTACCTGATAGAGAATCATCAAGAAGCTCTTCATTGCGTTGGCGTCGTTTAGTGTGCTCCACATCCTCCACATGAAGTGTCTCTACAGGATCTTTTTGCACCACCACCTTGTTCCTTCCTGACTCATCCTGATCAGCACCAAGACAAAGACCAAAGGCCACTCCTTCCACCTCACCCTCTGAGTTGGACTCCTCGAAGCTACACCCTGTCTCTTCTTCTTCATCGGTTAAGTCAGAGCTTGAACTCTCTGATGTTGAAGACTCCTCCTTGACAACTTCCTTTTTGCGGCTTCTGATGTTGTAGCACACCTTCTTATCATTTCCCTACAAAATCAATTCTCCAGTATCCCACTTTTGAACAGCCTTCACCTTGCGTAGCCAAGGCCTTCCCAAAATCAATGGATAGGCACGTGCATTTGGCTTGGTAGGGATCACCTGAAAAGTAGTCGGCACAGAAATTCCACATATATCCACTTCTAGATTCTTCACAACTCCCAAGGTCTTAACCCTAGTGTTGTCAGCCAATTTGATGCGATAAGGAGAGGTAGTACTAGAGTATTTTAAATCAGCATCTATCATGGTCTTCTCACTCATGACATTAATCGATGCACCTCCATCAATGTACACATTAGAAATCACTTGACCATCAATGATCGCATCAACCACAGGTACATCATCACCAACATCTATATCTACCTTTTGAACAACAGGAATGGCACTTTTCTTCTTTGACACTCTTGTGGTTGCTAGTTTTTCCCATTCCTTCCGTAGTTTTGGAGACAAAGCAAGTAATTGACCGAAGGTGATATGAGCTTCCTTTTCTTTAAGGTCGGACAACAAGTCATAGCTTCCAATTCCTTGTCCTAAAGGAAAGTCTGACTGGCTAGTTCTCCTTCTAGATGCCTTCTTTTTCTTACTACGGTGTTCCTCTTCCCGATGTTCCTCATCTACTTCTTCCTTGCTTTCTTCTTCTTCTTTTGCTTTACCACGCCCCCGTTTAGCCATCATTACCTCTCTTTCCTCATCCCCTGAAGAAGCTTCTAATAAGGATACTTGTTTTTCTTCTTTCTTTCTCAATCTAGGACACTCGGGGCGATAGTGACCTTTTTCATTACATTCATAGCAAGTGACCCCACTCCTATCTCGAGGCCTATCTTCACTCATTGGTGCTCTAGGTTGTCGTGCATTAACCAAATGCAATTTCAAATCAGCAAACTCTGCCATCAATTGGGAGATATTATGATCTAACTCAGAGGACTTTGGTACCTGAGGAGTGACCATTACCTCCACCTTAGAAGTTGAAGATGTTGAAGACACAAAAGAGGATTCGATCTTTAGAGAAGCTTCTTTCTTGGTCGCAATGCAAAGCGCCTCCACGTATGTTGTTGGATCTTTACTCATTACCTTTGAGCGAAGACGAGGCTCCAAAGCCATAACAAATTTGCTCATCTTTAAGTGATCCATCCCTGAGAGACTTTGAGGGGCTGATGATGCAGATGCCACAGCTCGCAAAGCTGCCCTTTCATACTTTGTCCATAAAGTTTCATATCGAATTGCCAATGTAGAGACCAACTCACCCTCTCCTTGACAGAACCGGTCCAACTGAAACATCAAAGCATTTGGCGATTCCACTGCCCCAAATCTCTGCTTTATTGCTGCCACCACTTGGTCCCAGTCCTCCTTGGTAGAGTCTGGCAAGGTCTCATGCCAACTCAAGGCTACACCTTCAAGAAAATCAGGCAAAATCTCTGCTCGATCCTTCATGGACCATCCAGAAAGCCGGCATCCTCGAACAAAATCCCGAAGATAAGACTCCGGGTCTTCCCCTTGGGTCCCTCGAAACACTGGAATCTTCACCATGATGAAACATAAAAAGGAAACACCAAGATCCAAATAATATCCCAAACAAGATCTGAACAAGATCCCACAGAGCCTTAGTATACCAAGACCAACTTATTATGCATAACCACTTGTTGAAAACCTTCCACAATGTGATCCTCAACAAAATCTTCAAAAATAAGTGACCAACCAGCACCATGAAAACATTGTGTATACATTCATTCTAGAATCACCCTTTTCACAATAGGAAGTGCACATAAAAGCTTCAAGATATTGTAATCTTCATCATTTGCATAGCAAAAGAAGTTGAAACCATTAAGAATCACCACTCCACTGTTACAGTCGAAAACTACCCAAAGACTCAACTCTTCTTCACACCAAGCTGCCAGTGCATGGAACAATCCCCAATTTATCATTGTGCCTGCTGCCAGCGTTGTCGATTCACTAACATATTCAATAATGCAAACATAAAATATATGATCATGGTGATTGTGCGAATAGCTTGAGCATCACCTTCACAATCTTCAAGTTCTCTTAAACGGGTTGCAATCTCTTCTAATGGAGTTCTTCCAGGCATCTTCTTTATCTCATCAAAACACATGCCTCTTCTAGGCATAACATGCAATCAAGTACACCCGAGACCATTTAGTAAGGTGGGATGAATCCAATACCAAACGTACCCGGTGTCTCCACTAAAAGATGTGACATGAAGTTGGGGGTAATAAACTTCACGCACCTCTTCACTTCCTGCAGCATTCGAACTGACTGCCAAAGATACTTATCATTGAGAATGAGACATTAGAAAGAATCTTTCATGCCAAGATACCACACCATACTTTCCTTGCTTAGATGAGAATGAAGATGGTAACATCCCAAGTGATGTTGTAGTCAAGCATAGGGAGAAGGAAAGGATCAGCAGAGGCCATAATCTCAGCGAGCCGGTCTGCACCAAAGAGAAGAGCGATACGTTGTTGAAAAAAGATCTTCCGACTCAACATGACATGAACTGATATATATCGAGGAGTTTGAAGGGGCTGATTAGGTCGGATGGGTAGATTCCGAGGAAACATTGCACCTCCTTCATAGACACCTTTATACTTAGCTCAAAACACTCTACAAATTGTCATTAGACATAGAGGCCTATAACTTTCAATAGAGACATGGAGGAGACATGATATCGAAGATTCAAGTATACAAAAAGATGCGCCTTGAGATGGGCTTCACGTTGATATAAGTTTCATTGAAAACAGACAGACTGTTGAAGAGATATGGACAGTTTACTAAAAGGGGGTAAAAACTATCATGAAAACAGACTGTCAAACACAGAGACTCATAACTTTCTGCAGCAGTATCTGATTCAAGATCTGATTATATAAAAACATGCGCCTTGAAGAGAGCTTCGTGCTGATATCAATTTCATTACAATCAGACTACCGAGCAGAAAGTTATGAGCAAAACACTAATAGGAGGTCAAACTATCATGAAAACTACCCTCCACCCAGGCTAATTTCGCCTGAGCAGGATGCTCCCTCAAGACTCCACCTTCATCAACAATCCACCCCTCATAGATTTTGCCTAGAAGAGGGAAAGAAGTTTGGATAGTGGCTCGGGAAACAAATGGACCATGTGTGCACAGTGAGCAACCGAATAGAAAGAACTTTTAAGGCTTTGAAAGAAAGAAAAGGAAAGAGACACTCAAGAGAGAGAGAGAACTTAAAGTGACCTTCATTACAAATAGAGCGAGAATCCACCTCAACACTACAAACACAAGGGAGAAGAAGAGGTTTCATACATACAAGAGGGAGCGGAAGCTCCAAGACTACTCATAGAGAGAGAATAAACTAGAGAGAGAAGGACTCAAGAGTCTACATAAGAGAATATCTACAAGAGGAAGAGAAGGCTCATGGAAGAGGCTTGGGGAGACTAGAACTACAGCAACATAAGGCCCAATGGTGGAAGAGATTGATGAACAAGGGAGAGGAGGGCTCCTTTTATAGAGATTTTGTTACCCTCCTTCACCCATTTACAATTGCTGCCTGTAGATTCCTTTCCCCATCAATCACATAAGCACGTATGTCACCATCCATGTCCTTTTTGGCTACTCTTGCCATGTGTTCCATCAAAAGATGCTCAAGACTCTTAAAATATTGAGAAAGTCAAGAGTCTCCCCACATGGAGCCCATAGGGACCCTCTCTTTTCCACATGTCCACATCCTCCTTATTCCACATAGGAGTTCTAGAAGGATTCCTCTTGACTTCACACTCCTCCACATGCCTTCCACACGCTTGGCATGTGGCCTCTCTTATATTATTGGAACACATGGACATGAGCCCACCTCTTTATATGACTCACTCTTTCTATCTTCTAAAAAACTCATAATATCCCATACACAAATAACTCTCACCCCATACCAAGGTATTTATAATTCATACCCATGGTATTTACAATGAGCCATTCCACTCATCCTCTCAATCCCATACAATATCATAGAAAATAGAAATAAGTGAGAGCCACTAGGCTATCACTTGATACTCAAACTCTTATCAAACATAGAGAAAAACAATACCAATGCCAAATTAAAAATATCAATTTTTGGCGTCACATCTAAAAAGATGTGACATGAAGTTGGGGGTAATAAACTTCACGCACCTCTTCACTTCCTGCAGCATTCGTATTGACTGCCAAAGATACTTATCATTGAGAATGAGACATTAGAAAGAAGCTTTTATGCCAAGATACCACACCATACTTTCCTCCCTTAGATGAGAATGAAGATGGTAACATCCCAAGTGATGTTGTAGTCAAGCAGAGGGAGAAGGAAAGGATCAGCACAGGCCATAATCTCAGCGAGCTGGTCTGCACCAAAGAGAAGAGCGATACGTTAATGACAGAAGTTCTTGCGGCTCAACATGACATGAACTGATATATATTGAGGAGTTTGAAGGGGCTGATTAGGTCGTATGGGTAGATTCCGAGGAAACATTGCACCTCCTTCATAAACACCTTTATACTTAGCTCAAAACACTCTACAAACTGTCATTAGACACAGAGGCCTATAACTTTCAGTAGAAACATGATATCAAAGATTCAAGTATACAAAGAGATGCGCCTTGAGATGGGCTTCGCGCTTATATAAGTTTCATTGAAAACAGAGAGACGGTTGAAGAGATATGGACAGTTTACTGGAAGGGGGTAAAAACTGTTATGAAAATAGACTGTCAAACACAGAGACTCATAACTTTTTACAGCAGTATCTGATTCAAGATCTGATTATATATGAACATGCGCTTCGAAGAGAGCTTCACGCTGATATAAATTTCATTACAATCGGACTATCGAGCAGAAATTTATGAGCAAAACACTAACAGGGGGTCAAACTGTCATGAAAACTACCCTCCACCTAGGCTAATTTCGCCTGAGCAGGATGCTCCCTCAAGACTCCACCTTCATCAACGATCCACCCCTCATAGATTTTCCCTAGAAGAGGGGAAGAAGTTTGCATAGTGGCTCGGGAAACAAATGGACCATGTGTATACAGTGAGCAGCCGAATAGAAAGAACTTTTAAGGCTTTGAAAGAAAGAAAAGGGAAGAGACACTCAAGAGAGAGAGAACCTGAAGTGACCTTCATTACAAATAGAGTGAGAATCCACCTCAACACTACAAACACAAGGGAGAAGAAGAGGTTTCATACATACAAGAAGGAGCGGAAGCTCCAAGACTACTCATAGAGAGAGAATAAACTAGAGAGAGAAGGACTCAAGAGTCTACATAAGAGAATATCTACAAGAGGAAGAGAAGGCTCATGGAAGAGGCTTGGGGAGACTAGAACTATAGCAACATAAGGCCCAATGGTGGAAGAGATTGATGAACAAGGGAGAGGAGGGCTCCTTTTATAGAGATTTTTTTACCCTCCTTCACCCATTTACAATTGCCGCCTGTAGATTCCTTTCCCCATCAATCACATAAGCACGTATGTCACCATCCATGTCCTTTTTGGCTACTCTTGCCATGTGTCCCATCAAAAGATGCTCAAGACTCTTAAAATATTGAGAAAGTCAAGAGTCTCCCCACATGGAGCCCATAGGGACCCTCTCTTTTCCACATGTCCACATCCTCCTTATTCCACATAGGAGTTCTAGAAGGATTCCTCTTGACTTCACACTCCTCCACATGCCTTCCACACGCTTGGCATGTGGCCTCTCTTATATTATTGGAACACATGGACATGAGCCCACCTCTTTATATGACTCACTCTTTCTATCTTCTAAAAAACTCATAATATCCCATACACAAATAACTCTCACCCCATACCAAGGTATTTATAATTCATACCTATGGTATTTACAATGAGCCATTCCACTCATCCTCTCAATCCCATACAATATCATAGAAAATAGAAATAAGTGAGAGCCGCTAGGCTATCACTTGATACTCAAACTCTTATCAAACATAGAGAAAAACAATACCAATGCCAAATTAAAAATATCAATTTTTGGCGTCACACTACCTTAGTACCCATCCAAGATCAAGAGCAAGACATGGTAGGATGGGGCATCATGAGCATCAAACTATAGGTTTTCGGCATCGACGCGAGGCACTAGAGCTGCACACTCTCCCTGCACCGACATTGCGAGCTGTTGGAGGATGGATTAGGGGGGATGTTCATTCAGTGGCCTCATCCTTGCATGACATTGTCTCTGCCCTATCGAGATCACCTTTGATTCCACCTCCCCCACCTCCCACATCTATGGAGCCTCCCACATCTACACCACCTCCCACATCTACATTGCCTCAGCATGAGTTGGAGACTCGAGACGCACAGATTGCAGAGTTGGAGGCATTGTTGGCCGAGTCTAGGGATGAGGTTAGTTATTCTGATTATTTTAGTTTATTTTTTTGTTGCATGTTTTGAACTGAAGTTTTTTGGTTAATTCTCACCATGTACGCGACATGTTTGCATTGTAGGCACATCTATTGCGACAGGATATGGAGTCTCGTGTCCGACTATTGGAGGCAGATTTGGAGGAGCAGAGGATTCAAACATGCATAGCCTTCCATCGAGTGGAGCACTATATTTTGTAGTTGAAACATATTAGTCGTGATCCATCTCGCCATAGGATCGACCCTAGTGTGGCCCTGTACCCCGCTCCTCCTATAGATGTGCCAAGTAGGACACCCATAGATGCACTAGTCATAGCCAAGCTTCCTACCACCACTTGCATCCTTTGCGACAAGGATTTTGACATTGTAGGGTGGTTTGGACTAGGGTGCAGCCACATCGCACATCGCCATTGCATGACCCACCACGTGGTGGCACGATCAGTGTGCCGTGTATGCTTTGCTGACATTGATGTGGCCACATACAGAGGACTAGGCATGGATGATCTGTATCCTGGTCATTGTTAGGACATTGATCCATTTGCCCATGTGGTATTGATAGAGCACTACAGGGAGGAGGCACAGAGAGATTTGCTGCAGCAGGAGGGTGCTGATACGTCAGTGGTTGCAGCGTGTGTTCTGTGACGCTTCTCATATCGTGATTTCATGCTAGGAGATGAGGCACGAGCAGAGGAGGCACGCCATATTGAGCGAGAGGTAGAGCTTCAGATATCATTGCAGCAGTGGGTGGAGCAGCAGCTTGGGCGGGGTTGAGACCAGCTTCTTCTACATGTAGAGATGATTACTCATGTTGGATTTGCGGCACGAGTATTCGCAGATGCATGACTTTGGGAGCTGAGGCGCACATACATAGAGGAGGTGAGGGAGGTAGAGATAGTAGCGGTGGCTCGTGCAGCATGCCCTCCTCTTCATCAGGATGAGGCTGGCCCATCTCATGCAAGAGATGAGGCTAGACCATCTACAGCTTTGCCTGAGGGCACACAGCAGGCGGTTGGGCAGCGGGTCATATAGTAGCCACGTTAGAGGATGACTAGAGGATCATATGTGGAGTTATCAAATTCTGATTCAGGATGATTGTTTAGGCTTCACACATATCTTGTTTAGGGATGCACTTCTACACGATGATGATGATTATGTACACATTCATTTTGGTACTTTCATGATATTGTTCTTACTTTTATGATGTATGAGCATTTTGGTACTTTCATGATGTTCTTCTTACTTTGTTTATCTCAGTTTATAGTTTGTTCAAATCTAACATAAAATTTAAAATTAGGAGTATGATTTTGAATTTCAAATATCTCAATTCACACATCTAATACAGAAGGTATTTTAAAAATAATATCGTGTGAAGTAATTGTAAACATTAAGCATTGAAAAGGTGTTCAAGTATAAGGTCTCTCTCTCTCTCTCTCTCGCGCTATGATCTTTATCATTTTGAATATCATATTGAATTTCGTATATATTAATGCTTGCAATTATTACACTAAACCTAAGAGCCATGCGAAGTTTCATCCCCACATGCTTATTTAAAATTAGGAGTATGATTTTGAATTTCAGATATCTCAATTCACACATCTAATACATAAGGTATTTTAAAAATAATGCCGTGTGAAGTAATTGTAAACATTAAGCATTGAAAAGGTGTTCAAGTATAAGGTCTCTCTCTCTCTCTCTCTCTCTCTCTCTCTCTCTCTCGTGCTATGAACTTTATCATTTTGAATATCATATTGAATTTTGTATATATCAATGCTTGCAATTATTACACTAATATTGTCACTAATTCTTGTAAATTGTAGATTAAGATAAAAATGTCAATGTTTAGCATGGAATGGTGCTCATTGGTAGTAACATGTGTCAAACATTAATACATGATTATGTACAATTGGTCCAAAATCATCCCCAATAGATAAGTCCACATGCGTATTTGGTTAGTACGTGCGCCATTTTTCATATGTCATTACTAGTAGGGATTATACCTTCCATGTGGCACATACAAAATCAGTTGGGGACCAAATCTTGTGTGGATGTACGTCTAGGGTAGCCTGAGAGCTGTGCAAAGTTTCATCCATAACAGATAAGTCCACATGCATATTTGGTTAGTACATGCGCCATTTTTCATATGTAGTCACTAGTAGGGATTGTAAAAATGTACACATTATATCTTCCACGTGGCACATACCAAATTAGTTGGAGACCAAATCTTGCATGGATCTAGGTCTAGGGTAGCCTAAGAGCCGTGTGAAGTTTCATCCCCAACAGATAAGTCCACGTGCATATTTGGTTAGTACATGCACCATTTTTCATGTGTAGTCACTAGTAGGAATGCAAAAATGTATGCATTATACTTTCCACGTGGCACATACCAAATCAGTTGGAGACCAAATCTTGTGTGGATCTAGGTCTAGGGTAGCCTAAGAGCCGTGCAAAGTTTCATCCCCAACAGATAAGTCCACATGCAAATTTGGTTAGTACGTGCACCATTTTTCATACGTAATCACTTGTAGGGATTGTAAAAATGTATGCATCATACCTTCCACATGGCACATACCAAATCAGTTGGAGACCAAATCTTGCATGGATCTAGGTCTAGGGTAGCCTAAGAGCCGTGCAAAGTTTCATCCCCAATAGATAAATCCACGTGCATATTTGGTTAGTACGTGTGCCATTTTTCATGCATAGTCACTAGTAGGGATTGTAAAAATGTACGCATTATACCTTCCACGTGGCACATACCAAATGAGTTGGAGAAAAAATCTTGCATGGATGTAGGTCTAGGGTAGCCTAAGAGCTGTGCAGAGTTTCATCCCCAAAAGATAAGTCCACGTGCATATTTGGTTAGTATGTGCACCATTTTTCATGCGTAGTCACTAGTAGGGATTGTAAAAATGCACACATTATACCTTCCACGTGGCACCTACGAAATGAGTTGGAGACTGGTCAAATCTTGCATGGATGTACATCTAGGGTAGCATAAGAGCCAGCAGAGTTTCATCCCCAGCAGACTGAGAAAACCAAACTCCAAGACAAGGTACATGCATTGGGAATTGAATTGCAGCAATTGAAAGACATGAAAGTGACTGCAGAGACTCTCAAGAAAGAGATGGCAGCATGCAAGCCACCATGAATAGAAAACATGCTGAGTTTACACAGCACCTCACCAAGAGGAAGGAGGAGATGCTTGAATGGTCCATAGCACTGGTGAAAAAAGGATCAACGGCCCCCAAGAAGGAGTTTATCTCTGAGGCTTCAGAGGAAGAAAAGAGAAGGAAGCTTAGAGGGTAGGCAAGATAGAGATACCAATGAGGCCATTGGTGATGAAACTCCGAACTACAATGAACAAGTCTACCCTCATGAGCATGAGGGCGACTTTAAAAGTGACTAGAATATAATTGGATGACAATCTCATTCTTCTACAGCAAAAGCACAGAAGGGAGGGAATGGTACGCATGATGGCAGCAAGAGAAGCTGGAAAATGGGCTGCCTATAGGGATGGTAAATTCATTATCCGAGAGAGAGTAGACAAGGAAGAGAAGGAACATAGGGAGTTGGACAGCAGATGACAGTGTCAGGCCCATGGGATGAGTGCACAAAGTGGATTGAAAATGGCAGTGTGAAACTGCAATGGTAGTGTGATCCAAGAGGTTTCTCAAAGACACACACCGATAGAGACATAATCTTCTATATTGAGACACATGAGAGCCTAGAGAGAGGGATGCCCACAATGACAGGATAGACTTGGGAGTCAACCCATAAGAGGGAGATGAGGAGACACGGTGGGATATGGGGCTGGAGATGTAGTTGTCCTTTTTAGATCACACCCAACAGCACTCATACTTGTGGTACAAAGAGAGGAGCATGCAGGACACGTGGATCTGAATCCAACTACCAGATGCACGACCGATCGTCATTGCGGTGTGCTATTTTCCCCAACATACATCATCCTATGCACATGAGGTCACTACAGAGGGACACAGCCCATATGAGACAATACGGAGTTCTCCAGGCAGGGAGACATCCTCCTCCTTGGTGTCTTCAATGCATGCACAAGGGATAGGCAGGTGGGCTTGCTAGACTTTGCATTGATTCCCTCATAGTACAAGAGCTAGATCACAATAGATCTCGGGATAGTGAGGCACTCAACACATGCACATGTGACAGGGTATGGACGACATCTACTTGAGTTAGGGGCTGTCCATGACTTGATTAGATATAACAGCCTCCAGAGATGGCTGTCATCTAGCCGGCTCAATTATTTCCCATATGGTGGAAAGACAAGTACAATGGATTATATGAGGGTCCCCTAGCCTTTACACCACAAATACATGACTTCATTGTGCCCCCCCCCCTCAACTGGGAGTTGACCAACATACCTGGCTTTTAGCATCTTAACTACCACACCAACCACAGGGAAAGCCCCTGGCACACTCACCCATGTCCAGATCCATTTGGACCATGCTCTTGATCTAGTCTATGTGAGCCACTTGGCCCATGAGCTCTCAGAATCGATTTAGAGATGAAGTAGACCTCACCCGCACCTTGGAGACCCTTGTTTCATTGGTACAAGACACTGCTGCTCGATCCTTCCCTATGACTTGGTCCACAGCACATGCCCTAGCCTCAAAACTCTTGCAATGATGATGAGTGTAGACAGCTGAGATCTCACCTTACGCATGAGCGAGCCTTGGGCCATCTAATGACACATGAGGTGTAGTGGATCTATGACGATTGACACGTTGTAAGAGGCTGGCCTTCCTCACACACAGGATGGGCGAGATAATCCAATCGTTTCAATATATGCTGATTGACCACACTTTGGCCAAGATTTATGGGTCAGTATTAGAGAGGGAGATCAATGCTTACACAAAGTCACATGGGGAATGGGCTCTAGGGCAAGCAGGTTTTCATAGACAACACTTCACCGTAGACCACATCTTCACCTTGAGGGCTATCACTGAGGAGGTGAGATTGAGGCACCAAAACGTCTATGCTTACTTTATAGACTTCCAGAAGGCCTTCGACACTGTCACATGATTCCATATGATCGAGAGACTTTAGAAGATGTAAATTCCAGAGGTTACAATTTGGGGAGTGATGAGCCTATACGAGTTTGTTATAAAGAAAGTTTGTGCCCCAAGAGGACTATCAAATTGGGTTGAGAGCACCGTTGTAGTAAAGCAAGGATGCCCTCTTTCACCAACTCTCTTTGAGCTCTATGTTGACGAGATCACATCCTTTATTGACTGCCTAGGAGGCGAGGAATCATTGTTGGCTATGATGATAAGACAAGTGAAGTACAAGCCTTATGTACGCTACTACTCACTCACACTCTAGCACCTAGTGCATATGGGATAAGTCCCATGATGACATGTGGCACTCACACAAGACTCACAAACATAAACTGGTACTAGATCACCTAGTACTACACACTAACACACTCTTTGACCATGATATCTCCAACACCCCCCTTCTGAGCAAAGAGGTGTGAGACCCAACATGCAAGAGTAGACTGATCCCCCCTTCACTGCAATACTGCAAAGAGCAAGTCCAACTATCCAACACCTCCCATGTGACAGTGACTTCTCAGACATCTTGCAACCAGCAAGGGCAAACCATCACTCGTCATCCCCCCTTACTCTAAACTAGGTGGTCAATACCATCAACCAAAGTAAAACACAATACAATCATTTTTGGGGGACAACCCAGGGTAGAGGGCCTCCTATTGACTCCAAATATATTCACTTTAGAGGGACTCAAGGTTAAGAACTGTTATTGACTTAACACAAGTACATATAGTACTAAGCATCATCATAAGGAGTTGTAGAAGAGGATTTTAATGCCAAAATGGGCACTACCCCAATGCTTGGTCCACCCTGTGAGGTTGTTAACCAATACATGGAGAGGATTTATGCAGGTGTCAAAATCCTCTCAAAGAGGTATCCCATGTGCACATAGGGAAAAACGTAAGTCACATGGTCTACAATGGGACTTTGTTATTAATGTTTGTGACTATGTTTGGAGTGGAAATGCAAGTATTTTGGAATACAAAAATTAGGGGGAGCACCTCGCATAAGGGGTCACTTTCTTGGTGACTCAAGAAATAGCATTCAACGTTGTGCTGCCCTAGGAGCTACTGCAGCATCTCGCACCTTGATAGAGAAATTGCAATCTTTTGGAAAAATCCAAACAAGATCAATTTGGGAAAGTCAAGGTGTCATTGGAGTAGAGTCTGTAAGCACACACGCTGATGTGATGAAAGCACAAGTGTTGCAAGCTTCCATGCTAGAACTCCTTGTGTTGACACTCACATACAAGATAGATCTCCACCTATGGCTTGTGAATCTAGATCGGCAATTTTGACTCCTAATTTCAGGCAACCCACGATAGTTGAGAGCATATGGATTCAAGATTTGGAGAATGCACAGTATGTACTTGGTAGATCAATCTTGCGGTCAGGATATCCACTATGTATGGTCCATAACAATGATATGAGAGTTGCATGGAATTGCAGTGCTAACTATGGAGTGGGCTTCAAGACCCCTTCATACCACACATTGCAGATACAACATTGTTAGGCAAGGCATATGTAGAAGAGAAAGATCACATAAATCCCAAAATTTTTGAGCAATTGCATAACACCGGATGCACAATTATCTGAGATGGGTAGACAACCATAAAATGCAATGCTCTATTGAATGTGATGGTTGTATCATAGTGTGGACAGGCCTTCCACACATCAATTGATGCCTCACATGTAAAGAATTCGGGGACCCATATTGCTAGTGTATTATCAAAGGTTATAAGAGAGTTAGTCCGTGAAAAGGTTATGCAAGTTGTCATAGATAATGCCAAGAGTTGTAAAAGGGCTAGTAGAATATTACAAAGAGGGTATACCAATCTATATGCATCTGTGTGTTGCATGCATACTTCAAATATTGTATTGAGAGATTCATATAAACAAGTGACATTGTTCAAAGGGATTGTTTGTGAGGCTCAAGACATTGTGAATTTAATACGATTGAAGCCATGTCTCAAAGCAATCTTTATGTCTCATGATAGTTCTACCATGTTGCAGTTGCCAGCAACCATGAGATTTGCCACATACTTCTACACTTTACAATCCTTGGTGAAGACTAGGATTTTTCTTATAGAAGCATTTCATGGTGATGCATTTGAACAATGGATGTCAGAGTTGACCAATAGGGCAACAAAGGAGAAGATACATGACCCAAAAGAAACATTGGGACCCCCTACATTATGGAAATGGTTTGAGGATGCTGCTAATGTTATGAAACCTATATTATATGCGCTTTGGGTTTTGGACTCAAAGGCTCCAACAATCAGAAAGGCATGGAGCTCGTATTACAAGGAATCTCCCTACTCGCCTAGACCAAGAGAATGAGAGAATACCATTAAATGCTACAAAATGCAAGGAGTGGTGGCAAGTGTTTAGGCCTCGATGGGGCAAGCTCACAATCCCTTGCATAGTGTTGGGTACCTTTTAGACCCCAAGTAGTGGATTATGAAGCCCAAAGAGCTCCCAACTATTTTTTTTTCAAAGAAAAGAACCTTCTATTAATGCTTGAAAACTTAATACAAAATAGTAGCACCGAAGGTGCTGAGTATGGAAGAAATAGAGAAAAGGCATAAAGAAAAACCGGCTTGCTCCAGAGAAACCTAGCTCACTGCCTAAGGGGTTTCTGGTAGTGGGGCTAACAACCAGGTGGGGGGACTATACAGCCAGTAAATCCCTCGCCAAGTGAGAATGTAAAAAACTCCTGTAGACCAAGCCTTGCAAAATGAGCACGCCTTGTATCCACAGTAAGCTGGGGAGATCTCATCAATTTGAAATGCATGTCATCCCTCAGTGAAGTGTAGTCTCTATGAAGACCTTGCATATGGACTTGGGGGGGTCACTCATCATATGTAACCCTATCACGTGAGTTCAACATAAGGATATTTTTTATTTCTAAAATTTACAGAAATAAATATACATAAGGGACTATTTAAAATAGTTTTGAAAAAAATTTACAGATTTGTATAGAAAAGGGATACGTTTTATTGATGAAAAATTTTACAAATAAGGGATTTTAAATATAGGCCTTGAACGCACGTGATATAGAGGGTTTATACATAGTGACCCCCCTGAGCATATGGATCATGATCCTGAGGGCTCCCATCTAGATCCTTGCTGTGCTATAGTAGCTCTAGAGGCAATGCAAGATTGTCTCTAGAAAACCAGCAGAGCAAGAGTGACACTGCCCCTCCACCCGCATCTGATCCAACCATGGGTCGATGGGCAAGCCTATGTAGGTGTCCAGCTAGAAGAAGTAGGATATCTTCCTCGGTCGTAAACTGAACCATAACCATGTCCAAAACTAGAACGGACGTCTTGGGGCACTCTCTGAGCCACCCAATGCCTCTCCCTCAAAGGGGTCCACATCGAAGAGTCCATCTGAAGTCTCCTACCAATCTGTGTGGTGTAGGAAAATAAGGGCACTCATCTACCTACTTAGCAAGGCCGCCCCTGGAGGTCTAGAACCACTCTCCCGGATCCCACTAGACTTTCGGCAAGGGCGTACCCTCCCAAAGCTAGAGGCGCCATCTAGGGGCACCTTGCTCTAAAATATTAGGAGGGTCAATGTGCCACTCCTTCCCCAAATGTCCCACCACTCTGACCATCTGCCAGTGAATCCCATCAAGACTCCCATCCATCTTTGGGTCCCTCTCAGTGACCGCCTAGAGTAGGCCTCCAGGCCATCTGTTTTCCATCCACACGCTAAGTCCCTCCCTCCAGGACTTAGGGATGGCTAGGTAAATCTCTCTCCTCTGCTGCCCTGCCCCTCATAAATGCACTATGGTGCTAAGCCTTGCCTCTGCCTCCATGGTTAATTTGCTCCATCTGCCAAAGGAACCAACTAGTCCACTATCCCACTGTGCCCAACCAATGTGAGTTCGCCGATGTCCGAGCATACGCCCATCCTGATCCTGGATCTCAGGGTGCCAAACAAGGGTTTGATGCTTGAACTCCTCTCAGCATATGGGTTGAGCATGAATGAGGACCCCTGCTAATCTCTACCAGACCCTATGGAGGCTCCTCATCAAGGGGGGACCCTTCCCCATAATAAGGGGGGCCTCTGAGAAGATCCATCTATGTGAAAGCTTCCATTTCCCCCTAGTGCATGGGGTGTTTCTGAGAAGACCTCACTCTAAGAGGAGCTTCCAAGGCTCTGCACCTGGGGTGTAGCTGTGAACAACCAACTTGCTCAAGAGGGCTCTGCTATGCATCTCCAGATCTATGATACCCAAGCCTCCTAGTGCTTGCAGCATGATCACCATCTGCTAAGTGACCCGGGCTCTAGTATTCCACGTGCCTTCTAAACTTGCACCATATGTCGGAGCTGCCCAATGCACCCTTTATGGGATCCCAATTGTTATGCATGACTTTCATAAGGTCGTGCAACAATATTGTCCCCAAAACCATGAGTTTACAAAGTGTTGTAATGAGTTATCCAAGTATCGATGCAAGGAGGGGGTTGTTTGCATCAAGCAATGTTCAAGCATTGGCAAAAACTACATTTGCTTGGAAATGGTGGATGATAAATGGTGGAACGTGTGAGCTTCTATGCTCGATTGCAATGAGGCTTCTTTCTTAGACCTGCTCAACTCAAGATTAGAAAGAAACGGGAGTCATTATAAGTACATTACATCTATCCCAATCATAAAATGATGGAAACATTAGGGAATGTGGGATATGAGGAGAAAGCTCCAAAATGGATCTACGATATCCCACCTGATGCTATCCAGGTCCCATTGTTGTGATCCCAAAGCCCCAAGAAGAGGATGAGGAAGGGATTAATGTGTGACATCTGAGGAGGATAGTGATGAGGAGGATGAATCAGATGAAGATGAAGGAAATAATATTTTCCTTCCACATGGGTTTTGAAGATGAGGACATTGATGATGAACATGATGAGGATAGTGACTCATGAATTGTGGCAATGATGGAAATGATGATGATAGTGGGTTTTGAATGTCTCATTGTATTTTGAATGTGTTCTTGTTTTTTGATGCAAGCTACAAGATAAGGGTGGGATAAGAAATTTGCACTATATGGCATTATCTCATCGCATGCTACTGATGGGTGTGGCAGTATGGTATTGTCTCATCATGCATTGTAAATGTCTTTTGTTTAGGGTTTGGGCTTTGGAGATTTGATTCTTCCTTGTCACCATCACATAGGATGCCGATTGTGGTACTCTTGACTAGGTTCATTTGCTCAAAAGCATGCCAGCTGGCATACCACTCACCATCATATGCAATAGAAGCCTATGTGATGATGTGAGGAAGAAGCATATGCAAAGTGATATTTCTACCTTTGGTAAAATTCTTTTTAGCTCACTTTTGACATTAGTTTTAATTGAGAGAGAGAAAGAGAGAGAGAGAGAGAGAGAGAGAGAGAGAGAGAGAGAGAGAGAGAGAGAGAGAGAGAGCTAGAGAGCTTGTTATGAAAGTGCATATAATTAGCCATGACTGTTGGGATATTTGTTATCAAGGGCTTTCTCTAAGGTGCACGTGTGCATCTACTAGCAATCACATGTTTGTGTGTGTGTGTGTGTGTGTGTAGTGAAGCACACTTAGTACTAAAGTACATGTAGTCCTAAAGCACACTTAGTACTATATAGGACCATGACACAGGTGATGATGCAGTAGAAGGCACCCTCTTAAGGAGGTGCCAATGATTTAGGAGGTCCCTATGGTGTAGGGATGATTGAATTTGATGTAGGAGAGGTGCCTATGATCTAGGACACCCTCTTGCCACTCTATAAGTGAGAGGCCTCTCTCTCACAATCAATAGAACACACATTTTGGTCTTCTCTTGTGTTCTCAACACTTTTCATGATTCATCTCTTCTCTCCCACCACTCCCCAATATGTGGTATCAGAGCTCTAGGTTCTAGAAAACCCTTTAGCCCCCCAGTTTCCACATCATCACCTTCTTCACATCTCTCTCTTCTTCAAATTTCTTCCGTCTTCTTCCCTAATTTTTGCTTAAGATTTTCTCCCTCACCTCTGCACCATTTCCTGATCCCTTTTAGCTCTATTTTCCCCTTAAGAGGGCACACCTTTGGCTCAAAGGAATTAGAGAAGTATCATTCTCTGCTACCCGTGCCAACACGTACTCTACTCGATGATGACCTCACGTAAAATTCTCTTTGCTGGAGAAAAAAGTCACCCAACTCTTTTGGCGGCTATTGGGAGACCATTTGAGGAAGATGCTAATGAATTTTGAGTGCTAATACTCCAATGGATGAGGAGAAATCAATGAAAAAACAATCGGGCTTGCTTAAACTCTCCTTGGTGACATTCTATCATTTTGTGCCTATCCTTGGTGGTGCCCTTGGGCTGGTATACAGGCTTTACTTTGAATTCAAAATCCCTCTCAAATTTGTGACAAGGTGTTTGAATTGGGGTTTGCACTTTTTTATGTTCTTATACTACAATTGTGGATAGTTTTGGTGATTGGATGCTTGATGCAAGCTCGAAAGTGTTGAGGATAATTTACTGTCAGTAAACTTTCAATTAGTTATGTTTATTCAAAATGCCTAGATTTTTTTTATCCTCTAATGCTGCATATGTGAAAGCAAAAGAAAAGAAGAAGAAAGAAGACCCAGATATGTCAATAGAAAAGTGACAAGCTTGTGAAGAAAAACCCATATTATTATTCTGATGCAAAAAGAATAGGATTATTTGATTTTATTGCTTGCAATATGCACTTGTATGGTTGAGATTTATAACCATTTGTAAGAGAAACAAACCCTGTCATGGCTACCTCCAAAATAGACAAATTCAATAGCCATGGCTTCTGTACATGGGAAATGAAAATTAAATTTGTCCTTATGAAGGAGAACTTTTGGGATTTAGTCAAGCCAGGTACAAGAGGGTGAACCCACCACAACCAAAGGAAAGGGGAAGGCAAGTGACTCTACTTCAACAACTCCAACAGATGCTAAAGGCTAGTAGATGAAGAAATAAATTTTGTGGTAGCATAAGCAAATGAAGAACTAGACAGTAAATATGAAATTTATGGCTAGAGCATAATAGCCAGTTGAGTTATCAAACAAACATTGGCATATTGGTGCACAAACATTTGTCTAGGCTATTGGAGGGAAGCGATTCCATGGCATATGGTTGAGAAGCTGGATGCTCACAAATAGCTAACCATGCCTCTATGCTTGCATCTCTGATTAGTGCTGCATATGCATCGTGGGCCTCTTGTCACAATCATGTGTTGAGGTCCTCCAGGCTCTTCAATTGGGCATGTAGAGAAATAATCTCATTCTATCCTTATAAGATGTGATTAGATGATTGTCACTTCAGTACAACCACATAGTTATGCCACTTGTTGCTCTAGTGGCTCATGTCCACCCTCCAATGCCCTAGATAATTGTGACTAGGTGATTGTCACTTCATGATGACCACATGTACACTTGTCCTTATAAGATGAGAAGTCCACCTTGACATCTTTTATGAAGTGCGCATCTAAGAATTTGGAAAAGTACATCGCTACTTCATTATGTTGTGATGCCTTCCCATATACCTCCATATATATTTGTCTGGCATTTTGTTAAATCTGTTCATCTTGGCAATTTGTGATCTTCCATCTACAATGCTCATCCAAAGCTTGGCTTGGGGTGCTTACACCTTCCTCCATTATTCTTCTATGTTTCCTAGCTTGGCTACCTACGGCTTCACCTTCATCGCTCGGAACTGCAATGATGATGCTCGGCATGTCGAGCCTCCTCTTGTGTCAATGGATGCTTCCTTGCTCTTATGGAACCTTCTAGTTCCCTTGGCAGGGGAGGAGTATCCACTCCTTGTGACAGTCATAAGAAAGTAGTGCTTGTTGCAGAGAGTGAAGTGCAGTTGAATGTTCAATGTGCAATAGTATGCAAGTTCTACATGCATCAAATTCAAGAATTGTGAGGCACCGATGTGTGACATAGGATGCAAGATGCAGATGTCACATGCAATATGCTCAATGCAAGATGAAGATGTTATATATCCCATGCAAGATCCAAACTGTTGGCATATGCTATGCAAAATAAGTTATAACAAAATTACTTTAATTTAACAAAATGTACATGTTGCAATCTTTATTTAAGTTGAATGGTAAAAATTAAAATTTATTTTCGAATAAGAATTTCATAACAATAAGCTTGACACATGGGGTCCCAAAGATATTACAAAACCAAAAATGTGGCTTACGTTGCAAGCCTAAGTGCAAGGCTCATCTCTTCCATAGGCCTCATAGCCAATGCTCCCTCACATTCTACTCTCTTTAAGATATCATCGGTCTCTTCCGGTGGCTTTCTCTAATTGGAAATGTGATGCATCATTTGTTCTTTTGCATGACGTGTAATGGCATTAATGACATGAGAAGGAGGCATTCTATGATCTCATTCTCAAGGTAACTCTAGGCATCTTCAAAAAATTGAATCATTTCAACAATGATCCATCCCAATGCACACGTATCTGCATGGCATGTATATCTATCTCTTAATGCTACTTCTTATAGCTCGAGTGCAAGCCATTTTTTCTACCCATGCTCTTTATCTTTCCTATGAACTCGCTCAATAATGTCGGCATCTGTCTCCAAATACTGCTTCCTTGAGATGCTTGAATACCTTTCAACTCTCTGATAAGTCCATGGCTATCCCCCAATCTATGATGTCTGCTCAGAATGTCTGCTCAGAATCTAGACTTTCTAACAAAATCCAACAAGATATTGTCTGGATGTAGGTTTGTGTGAACGCATCCACCTTCCAACATGTAGCCTTGCTAAACCATCCACAAGTGAATGGATGATACGGAGGAGATTCTAACAAAAGGCATTGATTTGGATGGTATGGAGGACATTCTCACAAAATGCATTGATTCGAGCAATACCTTCCTTCTCCAATGTAGCTTGGACTCCTCCGGTCGATGTGGCCATCAGATCCGCTCCTCCCCTTAGAGCATGGTGGAAGTAGTGTGTGAACCTGCCCTCGTCCATTCGAAGAATCTAGACACACTTACAAGGACTAGCTATAAAATTTGCATGAGTTGTTCTCTCCTTGCTTCTCATGTATACATCCTAATATTTCCCTTGTACTTGGGTCTAAGGTGACATGCTTTTTGTGCTTTATGAAAGCACATAGCACATTACTTATAGCACAAATTATGTACCTTAATAATATATGAATTTTTTAAAATATCAATGTTCTTTAATGAACCTACAATATTGTAAGAGTCAAAAGGCACATTTTATCATTGCAATAATTTTTTAATGTTTGAAATACCACTAAAAGCAATAAATGTCCAGGACAGTGCTTTTTGTGTCATCTTCCCATGCTAAGACCCACTTCTTTTTGGCAAATTCCACATGATATGGCAACCCTATAGCTCCTACTAGCCACACTTTGAATACAGTGACAGATGTTCTTGAGTCAATTTTATCGCCAACTTGTATATCCCTCTTTGTGACATATGCCAAATGTGAAACTCTGTCTATGTCAATAGCCACGTGTTGTGCCCTTTGAACCTCATCACCTTTCAATGGTTGAAAGGACTTAGAGAATGGCTACTCTTCACATGTAGCCAGGGACGTAGCTCACCCATAGATACTACTGCAGCCTTCTTGTGTCCAAGCTCTTAGCCATTTTGACACGATGATCTAATGCAAGGACCCTACTCTTGCACTTAGCCCACACACCCGTCCATTGTGCTAACTTGAAGACATAAAACTCTTGTGCAAGAGTAGGGTCTACATTCCATGCTTCATTGAAGTGAGTCTCTACATTCCCAATAAAGCTGTCAACCCAAAGCATGGCATCTGTCTCCCATTGCACCCGACTGGCAAGGTCATCATGACCTTTAGATGAAAAACTTCTCTTAGCATCATGAAGGATCCTCCTCTTCATAGTGTTGTCTCCCTCTAGACTAGACATCGTTGATTCCATCTCACTCTCCTGCATGTTGAACACTCTAACAAAAAAGGCATCTCGAATGCTTCTGAGTCACTCTCTTGCCCTCTCCCTTACTTACCTCTTCTCCTACTTTTTGCTTAGTTCTGGAAGTTGAGGCCATGCTTTGCAAGCAGATCTTACTATCTATGCAGGAAGATTATTTGCTTGACACTAGCAAAGAATTGCATCTGCCACACAATAGTGAGCAGGCAAGCATCTGAAACTACTCGCACCCTATGCATTCTTTTTTTTTTTAATTACATGAAATGCAAATGAATTATCATGCATTGATGTAAAAGTTTAAAGATTTCCTAAAAGCTAATAACTTTCGATGCACAAATGATTCTTTCAACACATGCATGCGACCAATGCTAAGTAAATTCTTAAAATTTTTAACAAAACAATCCCCTCTTTATGTGGAGATCCAAGGAAACTTGGATCTAGGTTGTGGTTCCAACTAGCCCCCGGTCTTGTTCATGATGACAAAACTAGGAACCACTTCCTGGACTAGGCCCCTCAGCCGAGACTTGGAGAGAGGAGGATTTTTACCTCTTCTCAGTCCACTTTTGGTGAAAATGATCTTGGCAGTTGACATATATCTTGGGCTGATAAAATTACCGGTAGTAATATATCTTGGGCCCGATAGTTGGCATATATCTTGGGCCGGCAATTGGCATATATCTTGGGCTGGTAGTATTACCAACGGTAATGTATATATTACTGCTAATAATATTAGTATTGCCAGTGGTAACTTATATAAATTACCACAAGTAGCAACATAATTCTGAGAGGGAATACTCCTACTATCGGTTGTAATAATATTACCACTGATAGTATTGTTGGTACTACCGTCTGGTAATATTGTGTTAAACTACCAACGATAATGTTACTACTACCGCCGGTATATGACTACTATATGTAGTGTTGATATTACTGCTAGCAGTATTGTGTTAAACTACCAGTGGTAGTGTTACTACTACCATCGGTATATGACTACCACCCATAGTGTTGATACTATCGTTGGTATATATCTGGTTTTCAGGTTAGGGCCACCTGATAGCATAAAGGCATGATTGAACCCGTGATTGCACGAAATATGTCATCACAATGGTGTAATCACAAGAAAATTCATGTGATTACATGAATATGCACTCCTAGCTTGTAATTCATGACCTTCATCCCTTGGTGGTCCTCTACAACTTCATGATGGTCATTCACGAGGTAGTAAATGTCCTCGAGAAAAACATAGTCTAAAGGGCAGGGTGGAGGAGTAGCAAGCTAGAGCATAGATCCAATCTATCTAGTTCTATGGGGCTAATGGATGCATCAAAATCCTTAGAACTTGCAAAGTCATGCGCTCCTAGCAAAGGAGTCTGCTACGGGGTAGTTGGCTAAGTAAAATCAAAGTCCTCTAGACTATAGAGTCCATGCTTTCTCCTCCTACAAGGAGTCTGCTGATCAGGGGAGTCTACTCTTTAGATGTGCGACATGATGACATGGATAATTTAACGAGATTGGACAAACAGTGGGGTGGACAAAAACACAAACAATAAAACCGAATAAGAAGTAGAAAAAATAATAAATACTTGCATGTGGAAGAAAAATAATAAATACTTACATATGAAAGAAAAATTAATAAATACTTTCTTGAAGAAAGAGAGGAATGGCAGAAAAGTAAAAAGATAGGAACAATAAAATAGAGAAAGAG
The DNA here is from genome assembly GCF_047967505.1 of Dipteris shenzhenensis. Classification (NCBI taxonomy): domain Eukaryota; kingdom Viridiplantae; phylum Streptophyta; class Polypodiopsida; order Gleicheniales; family Dipteridaceae; genus Dipteris; species Dipteris shenzhenensis. The sequence continues at coordinate 25,921,451 of NC_141622.1, read as the reverse complement.
GAAAGAGAGGATAGGTGGAATGAGAGAAAAGGTAGGAAAGCAGAAAGATGGGAATGCGAAAAGACAAAAAAGTGCCAAAAAGCGCAAAAGAGAAAAGACAAAAAAGAGGAAAACACGACAAACAGCAAAGGCAGAAAAGTGACTGCAAAAAAGCAAAAATATAGAAAGGTGAAAAAGTGGAAAAGCAGAAAGACGAAAAAGAGGAAAGGCTGAAAAGCGAAAAGATGGAAAAGAAGAAAAGCGGAAAGAAGGAAAAATGGAAAAGCTTGGAAAGGTGAAAAGAAAAAAAGTGGAGATGTGAAAAGCCAGAAAAGCAAAAAAGCGAAAAAGAAGAGTGGAGATGTGGAAAGACGGCTAAGAGGACATGTGGAAAAGCCAAAAAGTGTAGATTTGAAAATACAAAAGTGTGGAAAGGTGGAGGTGCAAAAATGTGGAAAGGCAAAAACGCGGAAAGAGGAAAAATAGGAAAATATGGAAAATAGGAAAGGAGGAAAGATGAAAAGATGAAAAAGAAGAAATATAGAAATTGTAAGAAAATAATACGTCGTCTATGCTCAACAGATAACAGGATCTCGTACACAAGAGAGAAAACCAAATAGTATGGAGAATCAAAATTTGATTACTATAGAACTGATATAATAGATGGCGCTGCCTCCCAACCATGTGCTCCTGTGAAAGAAGCTTCGATGGCAACATGGAAACAGTAGAGGACGGAGGCTGGATGCTAAGGAATTAGGGTTGCTATAGCTAGATAATAAAATGGGATTCACGGGCTTGCTCTTATATAGTCACCGATCATAGTCGGTTAGGCTCAATTGGTGACCGCGACCCAGTCTGCCCAAAACGGTCGACTGGGGGTCAGAATAGGCCACCGACCACACGATAGAACCGGTGCACAAAATAGAGCAACTAACCTATGGCATTCGGCCCACAGCCATTCGGGATCATCTGGGACTCCAAACGAGCCCCGCAACCCGAGAGTGGGCTGCCCCAAGAAAAGCTCTATCTACCCTCAGTGCGGTTAGTCATGGGATGCCTTCCCGCACTTGCATGTAGCCTAGTTGGCAGTGTGCCAACTCCGTCCAACCATCAGGCCACACATGGCCCCCATCTAGTGTCCAAACTAGGACCTACCGGATAATCGAGCTACTCAAATGCCTTCTCCTCATATGGGGGCTTACAAGTAGAGTTAGTTGGTTCCCGCGTAGTTACATCAGAGTGGAGCATTGATATCTAACACCCCCCCTCAATGTCCACCTGCAAGTGAACTTACTTTTTCAGTCCAATGCCAAGTCAATGAAGATGCCTCTCTAGCAAGTCTCTTCCAAGAGCCTTCATGAAGATGTCCGCAGCATTCTCTGTAGTCAGACAGTACACCAAGTCGACCTCTCCATCCATGATGAGCTCACATACAAAGTGATATTGAATCTCAATGTGTTTTGTGTGAGCATGGAACACAGGGTTCTTTGTAATCGCCATGCAACTCTGATTGTCACATGATAACTACGTAGGCTTGTTTTGCACTGCACCCATGTCCCCCAAAATCCTCCTTAACCACACTGCCTCGCAAGAAGCAAAGCATGCTGATTTGTACTCAGCCTCGGTAGAAGAAAGAGCAATTGTGGGTTGCTTCTTGCTAACCCATGACACAGCTCTAGATCCAAGTGAGAAATAGTAACCTATAACTGATCTTCTGATGTCCACGTCTCCCACCCAATCCGAGTCATAGAATCCGATCAAGATATTGTCCTTGGTATAGGTGATGCCATAATCAAGTGTGCCTTTGATGTATTTCAGCATCGGGTCCGCATCCCTGCCCTCCAATGGTTCTCTCGGGGCTTATTGGAAAACTTGCTTAGTACACCACTCGCAAAACTGATGTCCAGCCGTGTGTTACACAAGTAAATTAAATTGCCCACAAGCCTTTTGTACTTCACTTCATCCACCAGTGGTGATGAATCCTCATTCGAGAGCTTCACATCAACCTCCATAGGGGTACCAACTGTCTTGCATTCAGCCATGCCAAATGCTTTCAGTATCTCTCCAGCATACTTTAGTTGTGAAATGAAGAATTGTTTCGGCTCCTGCCAGACTTCAATCCCCAAATAGAAATGCATCAGCTGTCATTTCAAACTCTCTTCCTAGCAAATGCTTTGTCTGCGAGATCTTCTCTTCATGGTTCCCTATTATGACAAGGTCATCCACATAAAGGACCACAATCATACACCTACCTCGTTCTCTGAAGATATACAAGTTTGCATCAGATGGGCTCCTCTTGAACCTGTTTTGTAGAAAGTAGGCATCAATTCGCTAGTACCACACTCGTGGGGCCTGTTTCAGCTCGTAAAGTGCCTTCTTCAGTTTACAGACTTTACCTTATGAACCGGGGATCTCAAAACATGGTGGTTGTTCCACGTATACCTCCTCCTTGAGATCTCCATTCAGAAAGGGGGATTTTACATCCATCTGAAACATGGGCCAACTTCCCTGGGTAGCTAAAGCCAAAACACTGCGAATTGTGGTTAGTCGGAGCTGTGGGAGCAAAAGTATCATGATAATCAAAACCATGTACCTGTGTGAATCCTTTTGCCATGAGCCGAGCCTTGTACTTATCCAACGTGCCGTTGGACTTGTACTTGGTCTTGTACACCCACTTGGTTCCAATTACCTTGCATTTTGGTGGTCGATCCACAAGGTCCCAAGTGTTGTTCTTCATTATGGATCCATACTCTGATTGCATAGCCTCCATCCACCTGTCATCATCTTGTGCCTCTTCAAGACACTTGGGTTCATAAGCACGGATCACTTTTGTCATCAAAGCATAGTTGACCAAGTGTTCCTACGCCCTTCTTTGCTCCTCTAATCTCTTGGACCGGTGATGTTTAGATGGTTCCTCCTCAATGGCTGGAGGTTCTCTGCCGCCCAAAAGCTGCTTTACCCACTTCGGGAATGGCCATTGCCGTTGTGGTTCTATAGGCTCTTCTTCATCTTCTTTATCTTGAATCCTCCCAAGAACCGTTGGGGGAGTTCAGTCTGCTGTTGGTGGTGGTACTGGATGGATATCTTGGTCCTGGTTGTCTGGGAAGGAAGCATTCTCCTCCAATTGATGTGGCTATTCTGAGAAGACCACATCACGACTTAAAATTACCTTCTTGGTAATAGGGTTATAGAGACGGTAACCCTTCGCCTCTTCAATGTAGCCCAAGAAAATACACTTTCGGCTCTTCGGTTCCCATTTGGTCCTGGTAGCATCAGGGACATGCACAAAACAGTCACATCCAAAAACTCTGAAATGTGCAGCTAAAGGTTTCTTACCAGAAAAGGCCAACAGTGGAGTCATCCCATTCACAGCCTTCGTGTAGCTACGATTGAGAATGTATATTGCTGTGTTACATGCTTCAGCCCAAAAAGTCTTTGGCAAATCTTTCCCTTTCATCATACTCCGGCCCATTTTGTAGATGACGCACATCTTTCGTTTTGCTACTCCATTTTGCTGTGATGTATGTGGCAGGGGTTTCTGCATCTTGATCCCGTGACTTTTGCAGTAACTTTCGAATTCAGTTGATGTGAACTCTCCACATCTGTCTGATCTCAATTTCTTCACCTTCCTCCCCGATTCTTTCTCGACCATTACATGCCATTCCTTGAACCTACTAAAAGCCTCATCTTTAGTCTTCAGAAAGTATATCCATATCCTTCTACTGTAGTTGTCGATCAGTGTCATGAAGTAGTAGGAACCACCCAAAGCTTCCATCTCCATATTTTTGCAGAGGTCCATGTGAACGAGCTCTAGAGGAGCCTTTGCTCTGCTGGCCTCTTTAGGAAAGGGCTGCCGATGCTGCTTGCCCATCATGCAAGCTTCACATACATAGGGCAGATCTAAAATTTCTGGTAGGTGTGCAATCATTCCAGTTTCATGCATCTCCTTCAAAGAACTAAGGTTTAGATGACCAAACCTCTCATGCCATAGCTTAGTGTTCTTCACATCAGATCGAGCACTAAAAGCTGAGAGTTTGTAGATGTTGTAGCACCGTGTCTCGTTACCAACGACCTTCCCTTGAAGATCCAAAATCTGTGCGCCAGTCTTATCGAATTGAACTTTGAGGTCCCAATCTGTGATCACAGATACGGACAACAAGTTCCTCTTGATATCTGGCACATAAAGAACATCGGACAACTGTTTTACAACTCCATCTGACTTGAGAGCAATCGTACCTTTTCCTTTTGCTAGAAATTTTGCATCATTGCCAACTGCTACCAGGATGTCATTCCCTATTGGCTATAGGGAGGTATACCAATCCTTCCGACTGGTCATATGGCGCGATGCACCACTGTCAATGAGGTTCATCTGCAGGTACATGAACTGCCTCCATACAAATCTCCGCAATTGCTACAAAAAACTCTACTAGTACTGCCTGCGCGCTATTGTTGGACTCTTTCTTTACTCCATTCTTCTCATCAACAATCTTCTTCCGATACTCATTCTGCTTGTGCCCTACCTTGTTGCAATAGAAGCACTTGATCTTCTTCTTTCTCTTTTCATCATCAGAAGAAGATGGGTTACTAGAGTCCTTACGCTTACCTTTCTTTGATCCGGTCCAGAAAGCCGAATCTTCTCTAGTCCTCATCTTTTGACGCATCTCCTCCTCCAAAAGCATTGCCCTGATATCCTCAAAGTTGAGGGGCAAATTTCTATTCAGCATATTCAGTGCCGTAACAAGACCATCGTACTTTGGTGGGAGAATCCGTATGCACCTTTGTGCTAGATTCTCGCTGGTGATGGTGATGCCAATCGCAGTCATTTGATCGCGTAGATTCTTCACCCTGATGATGAACTTCTCTGCCGCTTCAGATTCGGACAATTTTTCGTTCATGAGTTGAGTCTCTAGATTTTGAATCCGCATTTGATTCATGGTCTCGTACTCATTTTTCAAGACCGTCCATGCCTCCTCTGCTATGGTGACATGTTGAATTAACGCCATGACAGAATCACTTACACTATAGACAATAGAACACAGCACATCTGGATTTCTTCTTGTCCACGCGAGAATCTCATCCGCAGTTTGACAAAATATGAAGAGGGGAGAGGAGAAGAGTGGAGATGAGGAGAGAGGGCACAGCTAGAGAGCACACCACAAATGACTAACTGTACACTAGAATTAGTTGAAAAAATAGAATATATACAAACCCTTTTAGGGTTAGGGTTAGGGGATCTAACCCTTTCCTTTATAGCACTCTATAAGGTTAGTGCTATGCACATATGATCACGTGATGGTGCTATGCACACATGATCACATGATGTTGAGCGTGAACTCTCAACACCTTCCCTCAAGATCAACATCATGAAGTAGGCCTTCCCTCAAGATGATGATTCTGGGGAATTGAAGAAGGACTGAGCATTACATTCCATCACACCCCTTTAATGGGAATGTCCTTCCTCTGCATCAAACCAAGAGCTAGTCGGTGTTTCTCGAATAGCTCTTTATCGAGTGGTTTGGTAAAGATGTCCGCAACATTTTCTTTGCTATCACAATGCTGCAGTGTGATGTCACCAAGTAACACTCTTTCTCTGATGAAGTGCTCTCTGACATCAATGTGCTTTGTCCTGGAGTGATATACTGGATTTTTGGCCAATGCTTGAGCCGATTGATTATCACAGTATATTGTTGTTGGCTTTGACTCATCAAAGTAATCTGTTTCTGACAATAGTCTTCTGAGCCATATAGCCTCACATGCACCTGTAGTGAGTGCTCTATATTCTGCTTCAGTCGAAGACAAAGAAACAGTTGGCTGTTTGTTTGACAACCATGATATAGCACCTTGACCAAGGAAAAATGCATATCCCTGTGTCGATCTCCTGGTCTCATGATCTCCAGCATAGTCACTATCACAGTATCCATGCAACCGTGGATGACTTCCTCTGTATTCTATCCCAAATTGTCTTGTACCTCTGATGTATCTCAAGACTCTTTTGGCTGCATTCTAGTGAGACTGTTTTGGATTTGCCATAAACTGTGCTAGTGAGCTTACTGCATAACAAATATCTGGCCATGTAATTGTCAGATATATAAGAGATCCAATGAGTTGCCTGTAGTATCTGTCATTGACTGTGCTTTTCTGAATCTTTAGTAAGTTTCAAACTCTGTTCCATGGGAGTGGCTGCAATCTTGCAATCTGCCATATGAAACTTCTTCAGGAGACTGTCAACATACTTGAGCTGACTCATGAATGTGCTATCTGAATCTCTCCAGAACTCAATTCCAAGACAATAGTGCATAAGTCCAAGATCTTTCATGTCAAACTCTGCAGATAAGTCTTGTTTTAATTTTCTGATGAAGCTATCCTTGCTTCCTGTCACAATCAGATCATCTACGTACAAAAGTGCAATAGTAATATCTTCCCCTTGAACTTTGTAGTAGAGAGTATGATCTGCATTGGACTTCATGTATCCCAGATCAGCAAAATACTTGTCAATTTTGCTGTACCAACTTCTGGGTGCTTGCTTTAAGCATAGAGACTTTTCTTGAGATGGCAAACCTTGTTCTCCTTTCTTGGTTCAACATAACCGGCTGGTTGTTGCATGTAGACTTCCTCGTCTAGATAACCATTGAGAAATGCATTCTTGACATCGAGCTGATACACATTCCATTTACTGAGTGTCGCTAGTGATATCAAGAACCGTATGGAATCCATCTTTGCTACTAGAGCATAAGTCTCATCATAATCTTGGCCATATTGTTGTGCAAATCCTTTTGCAACTAATCTGGCTTTGTATCTCTGAATACTGCCATCTGGATTGTACTTCACTTTGTATACCCATTTGTTAGCTATGGCCTTCTTTCCTGGTGGAAGGTCGCATAACTCCCAAGTGTTATTTTTATACAAAGCATCCATTTCTTCATTCATAGCAGTTTGCCATTCTGGCTTATCTACTACATCTTCAAAGTACACTGGCTCTTCTATAGCCATGATGGTAGTCATAAGAGCATAGTTGGTGGTTTCCACCTGAATTGCTTTGCCTTCTGCTTTCCCTAGTAGACCGTCTGAGCTGCTGTGGTGCTGCTTGGGGTGTTGCTGGCAATTCTTGCTCTTCTTCATCAACCTGTTCTGTAGATGACTGTGAAGTCGATGCTTCTATCTCCTGTGTAGGTGAGGTTTTCCATTCTGATTCCTCATCGAAGATTACATCTCTGGAGATAATGACTTTGCGGTTGATGGGATCATACAATTTGTATGCTTTGCTTTCTTTACTGTAGCCAACCATGATGCATTTGCGTGACTTCGCATCCGATTTCCTACGATGATCATCATGTATGTGGGCATATGCTATGCAACCAAATATGTGGAGATGCCCAATGCGTGGCTTGTGTCGAGTGAATGCTTCATAAGGAGTCATGCCTTGTATCGGTTCGGTAGGAAGCCGATTAAGCAAGTAGTTAGCTGTAGCTATTGCTTCTGCCCAATACTGATTCGGAAGATGCTTTTCACTAAGCATTGCTCTAGCACTGTCTGCTAAAGTCCCATTCTTCCTTTCAGCTCTTGCATTTTGCTGAGGAGTATCTGCACATGTGAATTGTCTTCGAATGCCGTGATTTTTGCAAAAGTTCATGAATGTTGAAGACATGTATTCACCTCCTCTGTCTGATCTCATGACCTTTATCTTTCTGCCTGTTTGGTTTTCTACCATGGCTTTGAATTCTTGAAATCTGGCAAACACTTCAGATTTCTCTTTCAGAAAGTAGACCCAACAATATCTGCTATAGTCGTCGATGAAGGTCAAGTAATAAAGTGAACCATTGATGCTGCGGGTCTGGGCATAACCCCATACATCTATATGAATCAAATCAAGAATACCTCGTACACGAGAGGTACTTCTAACAAAGTTGGTTCGTTTTTGTTTGCCGAAGCAGCATGCTTCACAAAATTTCCAAGAAATTGTAGCTTCGGAATCCCAATTGCCATATTTTGATTCCTGAGATCTAACAAGTACTTGAAGTTGACATGACCATATCTCTTGTGCCATTTTGCAGATAGTGGCATCTGTTGCATTTGAGCTGACATGGCATGCTTATCTGGTACTGTAGCTAGCATCCTGTATAAGCGTCCTTCCTTGACACCTTTTGCTACTAGCTGACCTCTTTTGGATTTGTCTCTGATAGTGCATTCATCACCGTCGAAGATGTCTTTGTAGTTGTGTTCTGTCATTTGACCTACTGACAAAAGGTTCTTGCTGAGCTTCGGAACATAGAGCACATCTTTGACTAATCCTTTTGTACCAGTGAAATTGTTCATAGGGATAACACCTGTCCCTTGAACTGGATTCGGTGTATTGTCTGCTGTGTAGATGACATTCTTTTGACTTTCTAATGGATTCATTTCTGTGAACCATTCCTGATGATTTGTCATATGAGATGATGCACCGCTGTCGATGTACCAAGGATCCTGTTCCACTTGGTTGACTTGATAGCTGAAATCCTCTTTGGGATTGAAATCAGTGTCTAGGTGCATTATATCAGTCTGATGCAATTCCTCACTTGCAAGAAACATATTTCCATGTTCATTTGCAAAATGACTGTGACTAGAATGTCCACCACGATGATTTCCTCTTCCTCGAGAATTCCCTCGATTACTGCTGGTGGATTGACCGCCTTGGTCGTACTGCTTCTTGCGGCAATCTCTTTCATAGTGTCCAAACTTGTGACAGTAGTTGCATTGAATGTTTGACACATTGGTGGATGCATTCCCTCGTCCTTGGAATCTTCCTCGGTTGGAATGATTTCCTCTTTGCTGATTTTGATGTTGCTGAGGATGATGCTGATGCTGATGCTGATTTTGACTTTGATTTTGTTGATGATGACCACTTTTCTAGTATGATCTACCTCTGTTTCTGCCTTTGCCTCTGCTTCTGTCTGAAGCTGTGAATGCCTGATCATTAGAATGACCTTTACGTGCTTGAATGGCCTGAGTCCTGAGTTCTTCACCAAGTAGAACTGACTGAAGTTCTTCCAGTGTTGGAATTTGCCGTTGTATGGCAATACTCTGGACTAGATTCTCATATCCTTCTCCTAGTCCATTCAGGATTACTTGAACCATTTCTGCGGGATTCATAGTCTCTCCTGCTGCTACAAGTTGATTGTTGTAGTCTTTGATGCGGAGTACATAAGCATGACCGGTTTCATTGCTATTGCGGAAACTCTGGTTGATCTGGTTTCTCAGGGTGAGAATCCTGGATGTGTTCTTGGACTCGTAGAGAGCTGCGAACATATACCATGCTTCTTTTGATGTCTTGATTGTGTTGAGCTGTCCTAGCATGACATCTTGCACATTCTGCTTGATCAGGTGATAGGCATACTTGTCTTTCTTATCCCATTCTGCTTGAGCTTGGGCAATGGCAGGATCTGCTACTGGTGTGGAAACTGTTTGTGTAGATGTAGATCCCGTTGCTGGTGCTATGACAATAGATGGAGTAGAGCTACTGGTGGCTGGATCAGCCAATGGTCTAGGTATAGATCCATCGACATACTCCCATTTGTCCTGAAGCACAAGAATGGTCTCCATTCAGTATTTCCATGTACCGTAATTGGAGTTATCTAACTTAACAGATGCCTCCAGATTGAGGTTGCTAGTCGACATGGTGCAAACAATGTACTCAAAAGTGTCCTGAAAAAACTCTGTATGAATCAACTACAAATACACTGAAGATGCCAAGTGAAATCTCTGTACCGTCGGTGAAGATAGAACTGCAGTATATAAGATCTGATCTGTATTACAAGGCTTGTGGCAATGATGCCGGGAATAGCCAAGAGGCTTTACAAGGCTGAAAAATGATGTGCACGATGCCGTGAGATAGCCAAATAGGCTTTACAATGGTGGCATGTGTGTGTGAAATCAAGTGCTATCTGCCCACTGAATCAATCTGCAATGCCTCTGAACTCTGAAGTCTGCTCACTGAACTGATGAACGTAAGGTTTCAGGTAATGTAATGATGTGAAATCGGATGTGAGCGTATGGACTGACTCCGAGTAGGTACTAGTCGGGAATTTCGGGCATGGCTTAGATTGGCAACTTGGGGAATTCAAAGCGTCCCCTCTATGGCGATCTAGTCTACTCTGATCTAGATCTAAACCAACCGTCGATCGATGAAAGAGCAGCAAATAATTCCTTTTCTTTTGTTCTTTTTAAGTGCTGGGTCAGATGCATCGATGTAGAGGCAAATGTGCGTGAAGGAAGTGGTTTTGTTAGCGAGGCTCAAATGTGAGTGTAACTTGCGCCGAAACATGCGTGTGATGTAACGAGCAGGTAGAGCACAAAAAAACGAGCGACTTTCCTTTTTGAAGCACCCTCAAATTCTTCCTGGATCAAGACATATGACTTGATCTAGGTGGAGGGGCAAAAGGAGTGCAAATGGTGCTCAATGATGATGTGTCACTGTGAGTCACATGCAGTGATGATGTGGCACTATGCTTAGCAAGAGGTGTGCCAGTGAAGCTCTGTGCTGAGGTGGCAGGAGTGTGCACATGCAGTGTGTGCACAGTGTGCTTGGCAAGGGACTGTGCCTGCAGGGGTCAGTGTTGACTGGACTACTGAGGTGGCAGTGCTGAGGTGGCACAGATGATGTCAACAGGGTGACGTGGTAATGCTGATGTGGCACTGATGACGTGGCACAAGTGACGTGGCATTGATGACGTGGCATAAGTGACGTGATTGATGACATGGCATAGGTGATGTGGCACTGATGACATGGCACAGGTGATGTGGCACTGATGACATGGCACTGATGATGTGGCATAGGTGATGTGGCACTGATGACATGGCACAAGTGACATGGCTGATGACATGGCAGTGTGGATAGGCTGATGACGTGGTAGATAGGATTGACACGTGGCAAAATTTTAACCAAAGACCAAACCCAGGGTCCAGTGACCTGACCCAGGTCAAAGCCTATCTGCCACATGTCACAACTGGAATCAAATAGTTAACCCAAGGTCATCTCAACCAGACCCTGGTTCTATTCTATCTGCCACGTGTCTGACTGTTGGGCATCGAAATCTTTGAAAGATTCTGACGGAATCCAAAAAGATTCTGTTGACCTCTGGATTTCCGTTGATGGAGTCGTGTTCGCTCCCGTTGATCGATTCGTCTCGCGGGAGAGGTTGCGTTGTGAGCTCTCCCTGAAAGCTTGAAGCTTAGACTATAAGTTGATGATTCGGTCGTCCAGTCGGTTGGACGAAAGCCTACGGGACCATTGGAGCTGTGACGCCGCTGAGCTCGTTCTAGTTGATCGGTGGGATTCTGATGGCTAGAAGCTATCCTTGCTGGAGGTTGGGCGTTCGTGAGAGCTTGCAAGCATCGTGTGAGGTCGAGTCGACCGCGGCTAGAATCGATGATGGCAACTATGAAGCTGCTTACAGAGAAGGCGGGAGCATTCTGGAGCAATAGGTCGGGTTAGAGCCCCGATGCTGAGCAGCTGCTTGAAGCGAGGCAGCTTGTTGGAGTGCCAGGTCAATTGGAGAGGCCGGTCGTCTAGAGCTGGCTGGAAGAGCTAGTGCTGTGGGCGGCTATTGACTAGTGATGCAGGCGTTCGTTCGTCGGTGTGGATGGAGACAACCGTTGGTCGTGTTGTAGAGTCTCCCTCCTCAGTTGCTTGCTTCGGAGCCTTTGAAGACTCAAGTCTCTATCTTGATAGGCTGCTGGTCACATAAGAGAAGCTGGTGCTGACGAGCTTCCTGGCTCTTGGAAGCCTTGGCTCTTAGCAGTGAGAGATGAAGCTTTGGTCTTTGTTGCAGACGTTGAAGCCATCGGTTGGAGAGCTTGAGATCAAGGAGGTCCAGTCGTGGAGTCGTGGCTAGCTGCTTGCAACTGTCGCTGCTATCCTTGTTGTTGACTACGCCGAAGGCTGGAGTTGGAGCTATGGGTTGAAGGAGCCACGATACACCGAAAACTAAGAGCTACTGTAGGTCACGTGAGTCAATGATCTACAGAAGACGAGGGTGTAGATAGCCATCAAGTTCAAGGAGGCTGAGAAGACCGTCGAGCCTAAAGCTGTGCCAAGTCCAAAGCTGAGAAGAAGCTTAAAGAAGACTCTCTCATAGCTACTCTCTCTCACTCTTTCTTTCTCACAATAAGAACTCCAATGGACGGAATTGTCCTAGAATGAGCAAAGGAGATTAACGGAAATCTCTCAATCTCTCATGGACGGAATTCTCACATGAACAGAAATTTCTCTCAAAGAAAACAGAAGTTCTCTCAGCGGAAGAGAACACTCAAGAACACTCAATCACTCTCTCACACTCTCAAGAATTACAATGTCTCAGCGGAAGACAAGGAAGCTCTGATACCATGACAAAATATGAAGAGGGGAGAGGAGAAGAGTGGAGATGAGGAGAGAGGGCACATCTAGAGAGCACACCACAAATAACTAACTGTACACTAGAATTAGTTGAAAAAATAGAATATATACAAACCCTTTTAGGGTTAGGGTTAGGGGATCTAACCCTTTCCTTTATAGCACTCTATAAGGTTAGTGCTATGCACATATGATCACGTGATGGTGCTATGCACACATGATCACATGATGTTGAGCTTGAACTCTCAACACAGTTGGTACTATCTGTTGTCCTACATTGGCTAGATCCGGTCTCGCAACCAGCCTCACGTCCACCCTAGTAGTAGTGTCTCAAAGCTCATATGTGCTTAGGATGGTCTTCATCTTGAACTTCCAGAGTGGATAGTTAGAGCCGTCCAACTTTTTGCTTCCACCGAACGGTGGGATTCGTAGTCTTGTGGGCTGGGCCATCTCTCACAATCTGCTTGCAAACAGAAACACACTACCAAATCTTCTTGCTAGAGTCCAGGCTCTGATACCATGTAAGAAAATAATACAACATCTATGCTCAACAGATAACAGGATCTCGTACACAAGAGTGAAAACCAGATAGCATGGAGAATCAAAATTTTGATTACTGTAGAACTGATACAATAGATGGCGCTGCCCCCAACCGTGTGCTTCTGTGAAAGAAGCTTCGATGGCAAGCTGGAAATAGTAGAGGACGGAGATTGGATGCTAAGGAATCAGGGTTGCTATAGCTAGATGATAAAATGGGCTTCACGAGCTTGCTCTTATATAGCCACCAGTCGTAGTCGGTTAGGCTCAATTGGGTGACCGACCCAGTCCACCCAAAATGGTCGACTGGGGGTTCCCAAAATAGGCCACCGACCACACGATAGAACTGGTACGTAAAATAGAGCAACTAACCTATGGCTCCCGTTCGGCCCACAGCCATCCGAGATCATCTGGGACTCTAAACGGGCCCCACAACCTGAGAGTTAGGCTGCCCCGAGAAAAGCTCTGTCTACCCTCAGTGCAGTCAGTCATGGGATGCCTTCCCACACTTGCATATAGCCTAGTTGGCAGTGTGCCAACTCCGCCGTCCAACCATCAGGCCACACATGGCCCCCATCTGGTGTCTAAACTAGGACCTATCGGATAACCGAGCTAGCCAAATGGCTTCTCTTCATATGGGGGGCTTACAAGTAGAGTTAACTGGATCCTGCATAGTTACATGAGTGTGGAGCATTGATATCTAACAGAAATGTGAAAATGCATAGAGAGGAGGGAAAGAAAGAATGAGAAGAGAGTGCAAAAAGAAGAGGGAAAGAGAGGAAAAGAGTGGAGAGAAAGAGATGAAATAAGAGAGGAGGGAAATAAAGAAGGAGAGAAAGAAGAGGAGGAAAAGAGAATAAGAAGAAGAGAAGAGGAATAAGGGGAGAAGAGGAATAAGAAGAGAAGGAAGAGGGATAAGAAGAGAAGGAAAAAGAGAAAGAAAGAAAAGGAAGAGAGGAAAAGAGGAGAGAAAGAAGAGGGAAAAGAGCAAAGAGAGAGAGAGGAAAAGAGTGGAGAAAAAGAGGAGAAGAAGAAAGAGTTGGAATTAGAGAAAGAAGTACAAAATGCCTCCTTATTGAATAGCTAGCCTCAGAGGCAGCATATGGAGCCATTCGAGGAATTCTGTCAAAACAAAGAACACAAGCTATGGTTTTGGGTCAACAACATCGGGTCAATTGGAGCACCAATAGGCTCGTGTCCCAAAAGCTTCACACTGCAGCCGAGGATTCATCAAGTGTCCATTCTTCTAGTACATTGCGCAAGAGATCATAATCTCTAGCTTTAGATATGGCCTCAACAATGTGAAAGGGGTGCATTTCTTAGATTACTAGTAGCTGCAAATAGGAAGTGAGGAAGTCATCACTACACTGTATATATATAGATGGATGATTTTTTCATGTTAGTTTTGTTAAGAAGTCAAACTTTCATATTGGTGTGGAAAGTTTGTATGCCTTAATAAAAATAAATCTTTGAAACATTTGCCAATATTTGAAACTTTCATGGAAAAACTTGTAAATTTCACCAGGATCTACATCTCTTACTTCAAATTTTAGAAGAAAATATATACAAGAATACAATATTCTATCAAAATTGTGAAACTAAAAGAATTGACTCAATAAACTTTTGCCAGGATTTAATACTTATAAATAAGTATAGCTTTTATAAAAACATCCATGATATATAGAACTGATTATTGATTGTAGCATTAGATGCGTGTACTCCTTATGAAAGATGGAATGATAGGAAACTTGATGTAGGGTACATTTGTGTTTTTGGATGCCAAGCCTTTGCATAAGTGCTAGCATTCCAGTGCAGCAAATGAGATGAATGAAGTTGGAGAACAATCATTGTCGGATACTTTTTGGATCCAATAAGAAAGGAAATTGAGATGAGCATTGACTTAATCTTTCATGAGGACGTTTTTCTAGAAATATATGAAATGTCATTTCATGATTTTCTGGATTATGTAGAATTAAGTGTATGAGATCTTCCAGCCAGGGCTAAGGTTTAGAAAGATAGTTTGAAATTGTTGATGAGAGAATGATGCCATAGATGATCAATGTTTTAAAGAAGATGAAGCCTGATACACATCTACCTAAGCAACCAAGGATAATAGACATCAATGATGAAATATTTGCTATTGACCATGCAATGGAGTTTGCATACATATATCACAAACTAGAAGAGATAAATTGAAGGAGCAAAGTCCCATGTTCATGAAGTATCTAAGCATCAAGAATATAGGATACTTCCACCTCCTTCCAAATAATCATCAAGAAAAGTCAGACAATGCACATGCTTATTATGTTGGTTGGCATCCTGGGTACAAGTGCAAGCCTATTGTCGTATTGAAATTGGCATAGAATCGAGAAACTATCAATAGGATATCAAGAGTTTTGAGTCCAAGCAATGGAAATGGAAATGCCATGGAAGAAGAGTATGCATTATTAACAAGCAATCACACATGGATTTTCACAAAGTTGCCACCTGGAAGGAAACCTATTGCTTGTAATTGTTTTTATAATAAGAAGAAGCTCCACACATGGAATGTTTTCAACATATAAGGCGCAGCTTGTAGCTGAGGCTCCCATATTACGATGATCATCTATTTTGAAAAATTTTCTCTTGTAGTTACTAACAATTCACATGTTGGTTGCATATGCAGTCTAGGAGATGTAGAGATTCATCAAATGTACATTAAAACTACATTTCTACATGGAGAGATAGAGGATAAATTGTGTATGCAACAATGTGAAGGCTATCTCAATGGGACATAATCACGTTGTGTCTTCATTTGCACGTATCTTTATTAGTCTTAAGCAAGTTTCAAGATTTGTTTTGAGAAAGTAGATTCACATATCCAATGCATTGGTTGTTATTTCATAGATTGATATGATTATATACATTCTTGTGGATTCTCATACTATCTTATTACTTGCACTATATGTGGATAATGCATCTATTTGGAAATCAAACAAATGAACACAAATAAAGGGCACCTACATGCCAAGTTTAACATGGTAGATCTTGTAGAAGTTGGATATTTCCTTGGGATAAAAAATGGTAATGAATACAAACAGGGATCATAATTTGAGAAAAAAATGTACATTTGCGATATTCTTCTCAAATATGTAAGATGCTTGAGAGTAGCCCCTATTTCTACCTTGGAAGACCTACTTCAAAGGGGTTTCGCTAGCAAAACTACCTTGATGGCTTACCTCAATGAGGTTTCTTTGGATAAACCCTTTCATAGGCTAGGTTGAGAGAGGATTTTAAATGTCACCCCCTATTAAATAAAAGTTGTAAGAAGGATCATAAGGGAATTTTCATAGAGAAGTCTACTCTACACGTGGGTTTCTTAAAAATCCTCCCATTATGCTACTTACCATTCCCAAAGATTCATGTAAATATTTGTGTATAAAATAGAAATTGCTATAATACTTTGCATATTTCTAAGTGAAACTAGGTTTTGTTCTGATCTATTTCTGCCATATTTTTACATAGTTGGAAGCTTTTTTTTCCTTCGCTCAGACACTCGGAAGATTTCGCTCAAAAAATGCTCGTCCCTTGATTGCCTATGCTAGGCTAGGCTACTATCAAAGTTGGGTGTATGTGCCACCGCTTCTCCCCCCTCATCCCATTGAATTATTATGATCTTGGCTCTGATGATCGAGAAATTCTCCCATGCCAACCATCTAATCGTACATCATGGCTAGTTGATGATGTATATGACCGCCTATGCTACTAACAAAGCTTGGTGTATGTGCCACCGCTCCTCCCCCCTCATCCTATTGAATTATCATGATCTTGGCTCCGATGACCAAGAAATTCTAGCTAATGTAGATGATTGCCTATGCTATGGGCTACCAGCAAAATCCAACTGGTGGATTGTGTGCTCTTAGCAGCAATAGGCACCCAGAGTTGCACAACTGACACAAGATCTTGGCTCCAATGACCAAGAAATTCTAGCATGGCAACCATCTAATCAGATCATGGCTAGATGATGATGTAGATGATTGCTTTGGGCTACCCGCAAAATCTAGCTGGTGGATTGTGTGCTCTTAGCATAGCGATACACCCAGAGTCACACAACTGACACACAAAACGAAGGGGGAAAGAGTGGGAGGGTAGCAAGTCTAGCTATATAAAGGCCTTAAGGGTAGAGAAACAATTCACCGCACCCAAGAAAATTTCTCTCATACCCCCTTCCATGCTCTCTCCAACAAGCCCCCTTCTACCCCTAGCTATTTTCATTAGCAGATATCAAAAAACCCTTAAAGAATTTGGATCTGCATTGAATTGGAAGTTTGTAGAGCCATGCACTAGGCTACATTTTTTCTTTTGACAGTATTTGCATCCAAGCTAAGGTGTGAAAGATATTGACAGTACAAAACAGTAAAAAGTTACAGGAATCTATTTTTTTGTAACTATGGCAAATGCAAGTGGGTCTGATAATATCATCCAGATTGTTGGTGAGAAATTAGATTACCATAACTATCCCATTTGGAAATTTAGAATGGAGAACTTTTTGATTGGAAAAGGCTATTAGGATTTGGTTACAGGTGATGAGAAAGAGCCTAATTTGCCAGAAAGAAATGCTACTGCACAGAACAAGTTAAGAATCATAAATCTTGGCTGGAAAGAGCACGGAGGGTGCTTCACCAATTTTCAATATCTATTTTAGATGCCATGGTTATGCAAATTCTAAACTGCAAGTCTCCCAAGAATGCATGGGATATCTTGACAAGATATTATGGCACAACTACAAGTGCTAGGAAAATTCAGCTGAAGCAAAAGTTCAACAATATGTCAAGGTAGGGTAGAACAATATAGGAGTACATGACTAAAATCACAACTATAGCTAATCAATTAGCTTCTATTGATGCTTCAATGGATAATGATGACATGGTTGCAGTCCCTTTGAATGGACTTAGTCTTGAATATAAGTCTTTTGTCACTTCCATTTTGGTGAGGCCAGATATGTCAGATTTCAATGAACTGGTTGCTCTTTTGATACATGAAGAAGTGAAGCTTGGGCTGAATACTGGTGCTAGTAGCTCCAAAAATAGAGATGTTTTTTTTTACTTTAATCAGAGAGGTAGAGGTGGTAGAGGCAAGAGTGCCTCTTATGGTAGAGGTGATGTCAGATATACATCACAGGATCAAGCCCATAATTGGAGCAATCAAAATCAGCCTCATAGAGGAGGAGGATCTCTCTGAGGTAGGGGGATATTTGGATCACGAGGTAGAGGGGCTTGGTAGCCACCTCACCATGTGGATCAGCCCAATAAGGATAAGGTATGCCATTATTGTGGGAAGATTGGCCATATTGCCAGGGATTGCTTCAAGGAAGCAAGTGAATTAGAGAGGAAGGGCAAATCAGTAAGGTGATTTTGCTTCTTCAAGTCATACACATGGCACACCTGCAGACCAGTTGTTTGCTATAATGGTGGCTTTGAGGATGTGTGGTACACAGATTCAGGAGCATCTAACCATATGACACCACATGGTGAGTGGTTTGAATAGATGACTCTTGGACTGCATGGATCTGTTTGCCTGGTGATGATACTCAGCATGACATTACTCATATGGGTGTTGTACCTTTGGCTATGCATGATGGCCAAACTAAGAAATTGATTGATGTGGTGCATGTGCCTTCTATCACAAAGAATTTATTGTCTGTTGGGCAAATGGCTGAGCAAAACCTACAGGTGTGGTTTAATAAGCATGGCTATCTCATTGAAGAATTTGATAATGGCTGTAAACTTATTGCAAAAGGGAAAAGACAAGGAAGAATGTTCATTTTAGATGCAAGCATACCAGAATTGAAGGCTGCCATGTTCACCCATGGTACGAGTGTTGTTCAAGACTTGAAAATTTGGCACAAATTGATTGGTCATATTAATATTCAAAAGCTGAAAAATATGCAGCATAAAGGAATTGTTGTTGGCCTACCAAAGTTTAAGTATAATGCTTTGGGGCATGTATGTCCTGCATGCCAATTTGGGAAGCAATCTAGGTTGCCATTTACTAGGCATATGCGGGAAAGTAATAGATCCTTGCTATAAATTCACACTGATGTCTCGGGTTCAGCTTTGACCACCTCGATGGTAGGTTCATCATATTATGTCACATTTATTGATGATTTCAGCTGGTATACATGGCTGTACTTTTTGAAACATAAGGATGAGGTCCTGCCTGCCTTCAAGCCTTTCAAGCAACATGTTGAAAAGGAGTTTGGGTCATATATCACGTGCTTGAGATTAGATAATGGATCCAGGTGAATATCTGTCAAATGAATTTGATAACTTCTTGGCCTATCATGGGATTAGACGAGAGCTTACATGCCCATATACACCACAGCAAAATGGACTAGCTGAACGTAAGAATAGGGTGATTGGTTTGTCTGGTAGAGCCATGTTGAATGAAAATAACTTACCTGATTATTATTGGGCAGAAGCACTTGCAACTGTAGTGTATGTTTTGACTGGCATTCATATGCTCACACCATATGAGAAATTGTATCAACATAAGCCTGATGTCAGTCATTTAAAAGTGTTTGGTAGCTTAGCATATTGCATATATTGGATGAGAAGAGGAGAGAATTAGATGCAAAGTCTAAAAAATGTGTGTTTATAGGCTATGCTCAAGACCGGAAAGGTATAAGTGTTACAATCCCTCTACTAGGAAGACTTTGATCAGCCGTGATGTTATTTTTGACGAGATGGGATCTTGGTATGGCAAACTTGATATAGTGGTTCCACATCAAGAAACTTAAAGATTATGGCTAATTTTGGAGCTGAGATTGAGGACATTACCATGTACAGGTAGATGGTTGGCAGCTTGATATATTTGACTATCACTAGGCCTGATTTGGCATATGTCGTGGGACTCATTAGTCAATTTATGCAGAAGCCATGGAAGCCTCACTTGGATGTAGTGAGGAGGATTATGCAGTATGTCAAGGCTACATATGAACATGGGCTCTTTTATGCATATGGCAAGGAAATAGAGCTGGCTAGATACACAGATGCAGATTGGGCAGGATGTACATATGACAAGAGATCCACTAGTGGCTATGCATTCAGCCTTGGAACTACTATGGTTAGCTAGAGTAGCAAAAAGTAACCCACAGTGGCATTGTCTAGTACAAAAGCTGAGAATAGAGGTGCAGCATTCATTGGATGTGAGATTGCTTGGCTTCAAAAGTTGTTGCAAGATTTAGGATTGCATGTGGATAAGCCAGTCAAACTTTACTGTGATAACATGAGTAGTGTCTAGTTTGCAAGTAATCTCGTATATCATGGTATAACAAAGCATATTGAGCTACACTACCATTTCTTCATAGAGATGGTGTTGATGAGGCAAGTTGACCTCATTCATGTTCGGACTGAAGATCAGGTTGCAGATATATTTACCAAGTTCTTGGGTAAAGATAAGTTCACATGCTTTCAAGAGCTTCTTGGTGTCTTACTCCCTACTTGAGCTTGAGGGGGAGTGTTGGAAGACAAATGCTATCACACAGATATGTTATGGATAGCTGGACATGCCTATTGACACTATGATTGGTGTGTTAGTAGTTAGTTAGTAGTAGTCAACCCATGGCTAGTTCTTATTAGTCTAGTTAGGTCTTATCTTGTGGTTTTAGTTCTTTTTAGTGTGTTCACTTGGTTGATGTACTGTCTTTTTTTCCTTCTAGTATGGAATAGATTGTGTGTTGGAGGCTGGTTGCGCTCCTGGTGTTCTTCCTCATACTTGGGTGTTCCCACTTCTGCTACGCTATCTTCTTTGACACTCTCTCAAGAGGAATTTCAAGGATTGGGCTCCATGATGGATCTTTTCCTGGAACATCACAATTCAATGCCTTTGTTTGATCGATCTCTACAAGTTCACAAGCCCATTGCTTTTGGTTCTTTTACTTGCCTACAATGCTACTCTTGTTTTCATGGATAGGGGACAAGGATGCCTTGTATTTGCTCCATGTGCCACATTAAATATACATTTAATAGTCTTGAGGTCAACAACTAGATGTCATTCTACACAATAGGATCCATAGCCCTCAAATTCAAGTAGCTCACCATCGTTGTGACCTTTTATCACACTTGGGATATCAGTCTGGTCAAAGAACCACTTCAAAATTGAATGTGAATCCTTTGGAACCTAGAAAACCAACTCACATTCCATTTTAAAATATTCTAAGCATTTTTCATTACCAAATCAAAATTCAAATTTCCATGGTACCTCAAATGCTTCCATCCCCCAATATTCCTTTCTGATTGCACGTTGAACTGCTTCAGTACAATCTTTAGTTGACCATTGCATTCTTCCATAGGCATATCATAAAGCTTCACCATTTCCTGCAATACTCTTTGAACATCCATCACAAAGTTGTTGTTGACTATGAGTTCCAGTTCTTTGGACTCTCTAGCCTTCCCTTTCACAATTAGCATACTACCTACATGCTAAGGCTTGCTAACTAAATCTAGTACACCCAAATTGAGAGCATGCCTTGCCTTATCGACATCAGTTGGTTTTTGAAGCCAGGCTTTAACTTTTGCTCCTACAAAAAGGCATGCTTTCTTCTAGCTCTTAAACATGAGACGATATGCCCTCATACTTATCCCAAAAATATCGCAGACTCCCTATACATTAGTTGCATTGAATTGCTCCACAACTTTGCTCATTGACTCAGATGTTGTCATCAATCACTGATTTTAGACTTTTGAATTTGGGATGTTGTATAGCAGACTCCAATATTTTTCTCATAAACACTTCACCTAGCAAAGATTCATAGTGGGTTTGAAGGTTGCTTGCTCCACGAACAATCAACCTTTTACAATATCCTAACAAACCATTCTCACCCTTACAAAGGAAATGTATTAAGATGGTCAAAAACCATGGAATTGCGGGGCCTGACAAGTTTGTGGATCTACTAGATATATCTTCCCATCTAACCACAAATCCATATGTTTTTTTCCTTGATTTTGAAGAGCTACCAAATCACTTTCACTTGCTAAGTAAGATTCATTCCTCTTTAGAAATGGTGCATTTTCTGCATCAATTTGAAAATGGATGTCCACCTTTTCCTTTTTCCTGAGGTCATCCATGGTTTCATACACTTTAAACCTAACATAATAAAATATTGACATCAGCAAACAACATATATGTTCAACACAAAAAACTAATACCACATATAGAGATCACATAAATAATAAATAAAAACATAGTAAATGATTCAATAAATCATAATCTAAAACAAACCATATCAAACATGGTTTGAAAAATAATGAATAGCAATAACATTAGCACATATACATGGTAAAATCATAGAAAACAAAACTAATATCACATACAAAGATATTACACAAACAATAAATAAATTTACTTGCATTTAAAAATTTAGAGGCACAATTGACTTCATAAATCATAAATAAACAACAAAATTCACATTTACATACTACAAACATTGTTAACTATCAAATATAAAATTAAATTAAAAAATTGAATGAAATTCTTGAAACAAGGGTCTTTGGAGAAAAAATGTGATCAAACTTGTTCTCCTCAGTGGCACCTCTTGTACTCCAGGAGGTTGAAGTTGATGTATCTTTCTTTAAAGAAAATTATATGCTCCCAAACATCTCGAAATATATTTCAAACAATCTTTTGTAGAAAACTATACATAGTAAGAGTGTAGTGACTGCTCTTTTACTATTGCACTATTTTTTCTTGGAAGACAACCTTTACGAGCTCACTTTTCATGAAGTTTCTTTCAAAACAAACAAACCTTTCAGAATTTTCAAATAATGTAGTTAAAGAAAACAACACAACTACACAAAAAAAAGTATGTACACAGTAATAATTTCTTCAAATTTGCATCATTAAATTTAAAATCTTGTCATTTCCAATCTTGCATTATTCCAAAGGATATCTCACCTCAACCTCCAACAAAGCTGTTTAGATAGATCCCAAAGCTTCACAAGCTCTTCAAAATCATGATGCTCTAACCTCATCCTCCATAAAGCGACTTGGATAGATCCCACAACTTCACAAGCTCTTGAAAATTTAAAATGTCATCATTTCCACTATCTTGCATTGTTCCAAAGGATATCTCACCTCAACCTCCATGAAAGCTTCTTGGATAGATTCCTAAACTTCATTAGATCTTCAAAATCATGCCCCCTTATAGTGTTGAGACATGGTCAAAAGAAAGATTGACTTTCATGGATAAGCAAGTGTAATGCCTAAAAATTAGGCTTCTTTCATCCTTTCTCAAAGAATCTCGTCCAATAGATCCTTCTAAGCCCAAAACACCTTGCATCATTCATGGTTCGCATAGAACATTGGCTGCCTCGAGTTTCTTCACAAAAATTATTTGAGATCACAAGAGAATCTTAGATGAGAGAAGAGCTAGCAGGATTTGAAAGAAAATTGCCCAAGATATAGCAAGAAGAAGATAGGGTGAATCTAGTTTGAAAATATTCAAATTTTTGAAAGAATGAAAGGGAAATGCGAGGTAAATGTAAGTAAAGAAGGAAAATGACAAGATTTTGGTGTGAGATTCCATTTCCCGATAGAGAGATACAAGGAAAGAAGCTTCCCACTCAAAAGAAAGGCAGGAATTTGAAAACAGGGTTGGAGCAAGAAATTTTTGAAATGGAGCTCAAAGATGAGGGAGAGGGAAGAGATATGAGAGAGAATGAGAGGAGTGTGGTAGTTGGATGGGAGGATTTGTTTTGAGGACAAATGGTGCAAGTTTGGTTGAGAAACTAGGTTTTATAGTTTGGTTATGGTTCAAAAACGTGATGGGGGAGTTAAGGCAGCAAGTGGGAGGTCTACATCAATATTTGGTCCATTGAATAAAGAAATAGGAAAGTCATGCCAATTTCAATATTCTATTTTCCTCCACTAGCCAAGTTTTTACTCAGTTTTATTCACCTTATCCTTCCATGTCACCAGTCCCCAAGGGCTCTCTTACATGGCCCTTTTTGAGTCCAAATTTTTTGTAATGGAAAATGAAAGGTCCAAAAAGAGAGAATGAGGGAGAAATAGTAACGCCCTAATTTCAACCAACTATTACAAGTGAATCTTTTAAGAGAAGCAAAACTTTGAGGATTCAGATGTGGAAATTCTTGACCTTAGGAAGAGAAAAAGAGAAGGAAAGGCTCCACTAGCCATAAGCTAGGCCATCCCAAGAGACAAGCTACCTTCATAGAGCTACCTACTATTCCAGAGGTAATAATGTCATGTAGAGAAGGAAAGATGCCATCAATCTTGAAGAAAAGGTTGGATCCCTCTGGCATCCCAATTGGCATAATGCAAATTGATTACTTAATAGTGGTGGACTTGTCTTACCACCCTCAAAATGTTACTCTTTCCCAATTCATGGCATTTAGTCCACGTGTAAGCCAGGAGCTCCAACAAGTCATTTGTCTCAAGAATCAAAGAAAATTTGAAAGCTTGTACAAGAGATATCTTCTGGACATTTCTAAGGACATAGATAGGCATTCACACATTCTAGATCTTGTCATAGATAATTATAGAGTAAAGGGTGCCAATGTTGATGGGGGGGGCTCTACCTATGCAATATAATGGTGCCTCGTATTGTGTTTAACAAGGACATATTTGAAGTTTGGAGAAAGCAACCTCTTGGTAAGAAGGTTCCTATGTCATAGACATACTTTGCAAAGAGTTTCCTATGCTTAATCACTTAGAGTTGGATTATCTTTGATATGAAGTAGATGCTAGACCATGTGAAAACAATGACAACTGAGCATAAATCCAAGATCCAATATGTAGTGAAAAATGCACTAGCATGCCCACCACATGTATCTCATGAGGATTGTGCAGCAAGAAAAGTATGCGCATAGAAGAGACCTAAGAATTACAACCATTAGGCCCATTCTTGATAGCAAAAGGGCTAGATCTTCTCACCTTGGGAGCAGCCACAATGGTCTCTTCACAACATCTTTAGCAAACATCTTCATTACTTATGATTGTCAATTAATGCATATCGTCTGACTCGGGGGGGTCACTCATCATATGTAACCCTATCACGTGAGTTCAACAGAAGAATATTTTTTATTCCTAAAATTTATAGAAATAAATATACATAAGGGACTATTTAAAATAGTTTTGGAAAAAATTTACAGATTTGTATAGAAAAGGGGTACATTTTATTAATGAAAAAATTTACAGATAAGGGATTTTCAATATAGGCCTTGAACGCACGTGATATAGAGGGTTTATACATAGTGACCCCCCCGAGTCTTCTGATGTATGTTATTTTTCATAGATATTCTTATACTTATCTTTTTCATACATATTCTTGTGTATCTCTCTTCTCATAAGTAAACTTGGATTTGCAAACTCATTCGGGTGATCATATGCCAACCAGTCTTAATGAGATACAAACTCCATAGAAATATGAACAAAGATCTCGGAATAGAATCGAAAATGAACATTTACAATCATATTATGGACTCAAAACTTTAAAGAAACTTCTTACTTTACTTAATATAGATGGATATGCATTGCTAAGTACTTCAAAACATTATGAAAAACATTTGAAACATGTAAAAAACATAGATATCATAGACTGTTATATATTCAAAATTAGAGACTTCATCAATCACTTACACCCATCCGTGTAGGGACACATCCCAATAATGTGTCTCCTCACATCTTGTAATGAAAATACATAGTACTACTCTCTAACCTTAGGCCCTAACCTTAGGATAACTTTGACATATTTCAACAGAATCTACATGGAATGTTCATGGATTACCATTGGCACACCCGATGATTAGAATTTGTGGAATTCTAGAATCGAACCCACCCAAAATGTTACTATGTAAATTATCATACTTCTTTCATAATGTAAACATCAGATCAATCTAGGATCATGCTGGAAAATGGAAAGAAGTGCTTGGTGCGGTACCAAGTTCTTAACAATCCCTAGACATAACTATCTAGTAAAACCAATGGAAAGAACTACTTTGTTCCCAAATGCGGTGTAAGTGCTTAGAACTAAACTAGAGTGAATTTGACATCATTCTATGAATGAAAAACCCAAGGTGATCTACTTCCATGTTAATACTTAAATGTCTCTAGACATACATTTGGTTTTTTAGTGTCAATAATATGTGAGTGTAATATTTTGTGATCATATACAAATTATCTTAGGTCTGCCTGAGTAAACTATGAACCGATCTATTTTAGTCGACCAAAGTACACTCGGATCTCGATTTATTACACTATTGCTTAATGCACGAGGTGGATGAAGCAATGAAATATGACTGCTCTAATGTCTTAAGTAGCCTGGTGGTGGCTGAAATCTGACAGTTAAAGATAACTAGCCTAAAGGGGACTATTTTAGTGTAGCACTTTGTAACAATTAGCATGGTGGTAGTACATGATAAATGATGGCCAAGTAGTGGTTGGTTGCACACTAGGATATTAACTCCACCAACGCGGTGGTTTGCTTCTATTATTACAAGATTAATGGCATACAATTCATTCATTTATGATTTGTGGATTTGTGGATTAGTTATGGAATTTTATAAAACAAGCGCTGTGGTTATTTGGGATATACTAAAAACAAGTGTGGGATTTATCATTTGTCATTTACAAAAACAAGCTCGATGGTTAGTTTGGGATTTACTAAAAGAAGCATAGTCTCAAATACTTTCTCCATTTTCCAAGATAAGTGGAATATTATCCCCTTACAATGAGACTATATTTTCTTAGTACTATCTTAGTTGTCCTAGTCCACTGCACCAAGACACCCCAAGGCATGCTCATGCATGTCTAAATCCAATTTTAAGACTCTTGCCCTTCTTTTGTTGTGGCACAGGTTCCATCTGGAACTTAATAGCTCTTACTAGATGAGAGTACACAAAAGTTTGAGAAATCTTATGTAGCAGTTCGTAATTGTGGCCTCTCTTATATGTTTTTTTGTACCAAAAATATCCAACTACTACATCCCACTTCTCATAGGTTGTTTCCCAATCATCCTTAAATGCTTCCTCAACCTTGTGCTTAGGTTTTTTGCACTTCAACAGAAAGTATGGGTTATCTTCCTTGTTCTCCCTAGAGGCATCGATAACTACAAAGTTATCCCCCTCTTCCAGATAGTGAGTGAGGTCATTGAAACTCTCCCCAAAGTGTGGTGAGTTGTTGTTTGTCACACCATCTATACATAGAGGGAATACTTGAACTCGCTCCCATGTGTTCACAGTTGCAATGTTCTCACAATTTTCATGATTCCCTATGATGCACGCATTGCAAAAACAAGAAAGTTTTCTTGTTTTGATCAGGTGGTTGTTTGGAAAGCCCTATATGTTGTGCAAACCACCAACTCCTTTAATTTTGTCACAATTTTTTCGGCTTCTCCTTTGCACTTTATCCGTTTTCACTTCATGGAACAGTCTACTTACTACACTATTCTTTAGGCTTTGTTTATTGTATGTTGAATCTACATCTTCTATGGAGAGGTTAGATGTAAGCCATGTTACAGCATCATGGGCATCATTGAGTTTTTCTTGAGGACATGTTAATTGGTTTTTAAATAGATCTTGCTTAATAACAACACCACATCCATCATGTTCACCGTTGCCATGGCTAGACCCAAAGAAATTCCACATCATGTCTAGACTTGAACCTTAAGACAAAGTAGAATCCATGGGATAATTTAAATTGAGAGGCAGTACCATCTGACCTCACCCAATGTTGTTTTATATTTTTTGCATAGGGATTCTATTTTTTCATCCATTCCCAATGCAGTAGAAAAGCATGCTGCACAAATAAAGTGACATGTTCCCTATCATTTGAAATATAGAAATGGTATGTGTGTTGCACTGACCTGGACTCCTATGAGTCAGCAAGAAAATTGGCATTAGTCCATAGAAGAATCAAGAAAATGATTGTATGTGGTATGCACAAGAATTGTTATCTAGTTGTTGTACCAGTGAGCACTTTGTATCTCATATTGTCCTTGAAATGAATAATTCTCAGCAAAATCTATGACAGAGATAATAGTGTCATGGGGAAAATTGGCTAGACACGTTCTGAACCATTTATCCTGCCAGCTGGCTGTGAATTATGAAGCACATATTTTGGGATGGATTGAACCATGTGACCTATAAGATCCCTTGGCTGAGTGCTCTTATATGATTTTAGTTATCTCTTTTTATAGTATTCTTCAGCATTGACATTTTCAAATCTCCTCCATTTTAGAGAAACATGGTTGTCTTTCCTCATTTCATTTGGACAGACATGAAATGTCTTCTTCTTCAGCTTCAGATTGCAATGCTTGCATGTTACACGAATGCATTCAATGTGACTACCACTCATGGTCTCCCTTTGGACAAATCGCTGGCTCCCACATAGACCTTAGGCTACAAAACCTAGTCTCCTTTGCAACACATGTTGAGGATCTAGGTGGCCTACAGATTGTGCATTCATCGGGGAGACATGGGCATCAATCCCCATGGAGAAATGATCCAACATGACCAGATCTCAAGTCATTCATAGCTTGACAAGCCAGGTCAAAGTCTATGTGTGTTTTGCAACAACAAACATTCTTGTCTTTGAGTTTCTTGACATACCATGGCTTATAATGTTCAAAGCTCCTCTGCCCAATTGAAATGTCAGGATTCTAATCTATAATATTGAGATACAACTCCGTTTGCTGACCCAACATGCTAGAACAATAATATAGTGAGCCCCGTTTTTGCACTACTATGTGGAAAATGAAAACAATACCAAACACTACAGAACACAGTACACACAAAAACACAGTCTAATTAAACCAATCAACTTATGGGTTAGCAAAACAATTTCAACCCTCGAGCTAGTTAAATACAGTCACATATAATGAATCTAATAATTAAACTAATCAACCTACTAGCAAAATAAAACAATTTCAACCACCGTGCTGGTTTAGAACAATCACAGTTTCAACTACCAGGCTGGTTTAGGATAGTCACAATTTCAATCACCGGGCTAGTTTAGGACATGGTCACAATTTCAACCAATGGGCTGGTTTAGGACACATTTAGAACAGTCATAATTTCAACTATCAGGCTGGTTTATGATAGTTACAATTTCAACCACCAAGCTGGTTTAGGACACGATCACAATTTCAACCATTGGGTTGGTTTAGGACTTGATCATAATTTCAACAACCGGGTTGGTTTAGCCTAATGGTCTCAACATCACATATTAGACAATAACAAGTATATTGCTTTTCATTTTTGAATTTCATAATTAGAAAATAACAATATATTGCTTTTCATTTCTAAATCTCACAATTTCAATCAGTAATTGATATTTGTTTTAAACTAGCAACGGGCTGGTTCAGGACAATCACATTAAGTCTAGTCTAGAAACTAAGTGGTATATCACCGGAATAATAGGTTAAATTTAATAAATTTAAGGAAACATAGTAATTTCAACCATCGGGCTTGTCAACAACTAATGTCTATTCAACCATGCTTCAGGACAATCACATAACTGGTGATTCAGATGAGCCAGCCATGGTTGCATGATGTTCCAACCATCGGGTTGGTTTAGTAAAATAACAATATATTGATTTTCTGTTGCAAAATATATTAATGTTAATTTTTGCTTAACCACACTGGTTTAGGAAAATCACATAATTGGTGTTTATTGACCTGAACTAGCCACGGTTGCATGATGTCCTGCCCACCAGGCTAGTTTAGGACAATATTAATATATTAACATTCTGTTGCAAAATATATTTTTGTTATTCAAGTTGGTTTAGGACAATCACATAACTGGTGTTTGAGCTGAACCAGCCACAGTTGCATGATGTTCTAGCCACCGGGCTGGTTTAGGATAATCACATTAAGTCCAATCATGGTTTAAGAGTTGGAAGTACTTAATATTCCAATATTTTATAAGCGAGAGGTGTGAAAATTAAAAGTTTGTAGGAGTAGCAAAATTTTTTGTAGGGAATACACATCATTAGAATTAGATATCCCAAACAAATGCAATGTGGCCTAAAATGCTTCAAAACACAAAAGTCCAAAGGGCATGCTATCGGGTTTGATGCTGTGTATTATGAAATGCAATGACCTTTGGCATATTGCAAGCAAGTGCATGGAAAAAGAAACAATTCAAAATAATAAATAGTGTTAGATTTATTAAAATATCTTTGCACATGCACAAATTGCACATTTTTAACTTCTTCCATTGTAGGGTGAATCTAAATACCAATATCAAAACAATTATCAATGTTTTAAGACCACAATGCAATAGTCCCACTAGTTTGGATTCCAAATTTTCAATCCATTTTGGTTTTCAACAAATCAAAAAAAAATTATGGAGTGTTCCCTTAAATGGGTATGCGTCACTTTAGCAAAACATTGGAGGCCGTCAACCCATACCTAATGTTCTCATCCTTGGGTTGAGGAGAAGTTCACATATTGTACTTTTGAATGATTACTTGTTTGCATGTATGTACAGAACAAAATTTTGACTTTTTTGAATAAATTGCTATATCATATAGTCTTTAGGATGCATTCTTCACATGCAATATAGAACTTGTACTGCTTTAATAGTCTTGTTCCATATTATTCCATAATTTTTTGGGCTCATGTTCAAGTTTGGAATGTGTACTACAACTTGAAGACAAAGTTTATGGAATTCCATCGAGAAATGCGTAAGTTATGGGTCATGCAAAATAACTTTATACAAAAAATTCCCTAAACCTCACAAAAAATGGCTACACCCAAGCAAACAATGATCTCACGGGCTAACATTGGGTAGGAATAAATAGGCAAAAGTCTTACTGTGATAGGGAGGGAGTGATGTCCAAGAGGAGGCATTGGATGGGATGAATAGTATGAGTAAGAATAGATAACTAGGAAAGAGAGGAGAGGAAAATGAGGCCCATGACACAACCAAGAGAACACATGCAAAGACGAGATAGCTCCAAGGAAACCCCAATAGCCAAAGAGGGTGCAAGCCTAGAGCAGCATAAGATGAGCATAGACACCAAGAACGTAGGAGGATGAAGTCAATAGAGATGTTGGAAGGAGCAAGCAACAAAGAAAACCTAAAAGAGGCAATGAGTTGCAATAGCTACCAAATTGGTCGGTTCCAAAGGATGACTTATTGTTCAAAGATCCTCTGTTCAATTTTTTCTCGATATAAGTTGATAATTTTTATATAACTTATTGGACGTAGATGTACATTGTAATCTCTTTTGCTCTATTTTCACTCGATAAATTGTACTTTCTCCTTCATTTATATTTACTGCAACAAGGACTAAAATACTAGGAAAGGACTACAATTTCCTTGGTTTATGTTGTCAACTACATTTTGCTTGGTTGCACAATGGAATACATTTTCCTTGGTACACAAATATATAACTCAAAGAACCAGGGTGGTGGCTTTCATAGATCTCCTTCTATTTGCCAACATGCTAGTCATCATAGACCTCCTCCTATAATACATAAAAATAGGTTACCTCCAAGAACTAGCGCGATGGTCTCTCCACAACCTTGAAATACGGCGTATGAATATTGGCATGGGCATCCACAATTTGCCTAGTCACAACTCGCCTTGATTGTTATGGAAGAGCATTTCTAGTTTTACGCATTTTTGATTGTGCATTTGTAGTCACAACACATGCCCTATTTCTGCTCAAATCATTGCCATCTTGTCTCCCCCTTCTCTCCATACCTTAACTTAAGACTCCTTACTAACAATCACATTCATTGGCACTCATGATCGTGGTCCACAAGTTTCCCAAAATGCAAGGAGTCAGAGTATAGACTACCCTCAAGAACATACAACAAACACTTGCATCCACTAGCACTCGCGTTTGTGGTCTGTGATTTTCCCAAAATGCAAGGAAATGGAGTAGCAAACCACACCCACAAGTATAATGAATGATGGCTCACTCTCCTCCACTCATCCTTATTACTATTTGGATCTAGATTATGGTTAACTTTCTTTCCCAACTTACCAAAGGGTTTATCAGGATATGGACCACAATTAAATGAAATTACTATCCTCTATTGCTCTTTCCACCCCAATATATAGTGCCGGGCTATGCAAGAAAGTGTGAATCTGCAACCAACAATGCCAATAATACTTAAGGTACTACCAGCGGTAATATGAAAAAAACCTCCGATAATATAGCATTACCACTAGTTGTAATACCGACAGTGCCTCCTAGAATTGATGATGACATGCCAACCAGTCATGCCAAGAGGGTCAGGGTTACAATCAAACAAAACTATCATAGATGATAGAGATGAGAAAGATGCTGATCACTACAACTTGCATTCAAAGGGAAGGGAACAATGAACTAAATGATATGACCTCAAGGAACTACACTTTTCCCATATGTATTTATAAGAGCTAGGACCGTATTTGATGACAAAAGATGA
Organism: Dipteris shenzhenensis; assembly: GCF_047967505.1. NCBI lineage: Eukaryota > Viridiplantae > Streptophyta > Polypodiopsida > Gleicheniales > Dipteridaceae > Dipteris > Dipteris shenzhenensis. The sequence goes on along the minus strand of NC_141622.1, from coordinate 25,889,147 downwards.
GAATGAAGATCCCCGATTAAAGAGCAAAAGTTGAGAAGGACAAAGGTTAAAGGTCAAAGAAAAAGGACAAAGGCCAAAATTTAAAGGGCGAAGTGGCAAAAGAACACTAATTCAAGGAAGGAAAAACAAGGAAAATAAAAAATACCAAAAAAAGCACATAGGGGTGCTTGACTATGCAAGGTAAAGACGATAGTAAGAAAGATCGGACGGGTGCCGCCCTACAAGAAGAATGAAGAGAGAGGCCGAGAAAGCATCAAGGGGCACTAGACTATGCAAGACTAGAATAAGGCTAACATTTAGGAGCCTCAAGGGATGTAGCCTCAATGGAGAGAAGAACAAGAGGTAGTTAGCATGAAGAAGACATTATCTTCAAATAATGTAGCCTCCAAACAATCATGAAGCATGGGAGCATCGACACAACCTACCTTGCATGTGCAAGAGTGAACAAATGTGGGTAGCAAGTGGACTTAGAACCAAAAGCAGCATTCACAAATGCATGTTCATGGAAGTCGATAGTGAAAGGGTTGGCCAAATACTAGAAGAATGATGGACAAACGAATGATCATGAAATGGAATAGGGAAGTGCCAATATGGCAAAGTTTGACTATATGAGACTAAAAGATGGCCGGTAGCAAGGAGATCTATGAGAATTTGCCAATTTAATAATGAAATGTAGTGCAATAAATTTTAAAATAAATATTCCTAATGAAGAGAAACAAATCTATTTTGATGGACTAAATGATACGTTCTATGGTTGATCTAGTGATAAAGAAGATAATGAGAATAACATTGCATGGTTGAAGAAAGAATCCACAACTCCAAGGATGAGGGTACAAGTATTTCAAAACTTTCATTAGGTCTTTTAAGCTTGAATCTATAAATATAATTTGGGTGGACAATTTGGATGGAGTAATACTTATGTATATCAGCACTCTTCAAGTAAGTCAAAACCATTTGATCTATATATAGATTTCAAGGAAAGGAGAATATACTAGGTCCCAAATGTCTAGAGTCATGTTACACAAGACATAATATTGCTCAATAATCCACAAATGTATTAAGAAATTCTCAAGACACTTTCCAATGATAACATGATTGCATATTTCAATGGATTGCCATGCACAAATTCAAAGTACAGATGCAATGTGGTATTTTTGAGATGATCTTGAAACATTTCACCATAATGAAATGACCTCCAAATTGAGTTTTTTTCTAGTTCTTTAATCATCATCTTTTTGGCATTCTATAAATTATCACTAGTGTATTGTATAGAGTAGCATGTAGGCTCCATGTAGAAAATGCAAAGGCACAACTACTCTTGAAAACTACCTTAGACAACAAGTTTGCAAGTTAATATTGGATTAAATTGTAGACAATGAACATTTCACTATATCTATCATGCTTTAGAAGTAATTGTGAGGATTCCCTTAGGAGATTTGCTAGTTATGTCCAAATTGGAACAAATTATGGGCTATAAAAATTCTTGTACACCCACCATGCATGTAGGGTAGCGTAATGTAACTTCCCTTCTTAAAATAAACACGATGTGCAATGCATTCATATGTGCATGAAAAGGTAGTACATCTATAGGTGTTGGATGTATTTAGCATCTATGTTGTGGGTCTGTGTATGCATGAATGTACAAACAAAGAACTAAGGAAATTCCTACAAGGTTTGTAAGGCTATACTTAGAAAAGTGTCCCATCTTTATAAGTGAGGTAAGAGTAGGATAAAGATAATTACAATACGCATACTTTGTGTGTATAAGTTTTCCTTTCAAAGATGGGAAATCTATTGTTAAAACTAGCTAGTTAGATTTCTAAATCTGTGTTTTCTAAAATTCTCATTATGGGATATTTGGACTCAAAAAAAGTCCTTTGGTGTAAGGAGTTCAAGAAACCTACAAAGTCAATATTGGCCATTTGAAATTTTGAGAAAAGTATGTCGTCCTCTCATTAGTGGAGAGTTATCATTTGGTAGGCCATCACATCCCATTAGTGGAGAGCTATCAATTGGTAGGCCATCAAGATTCCATTCTTTGCCTAGACCTTAGCCCTAGCATTCATTCTCATGATAGCTCCATCATGTCTTCCTTATCTTGGTGGGCTAACGGTTTCATGTTTATTTCACTTCATGAAATTAAAATCTCTAAGAAGTCCCAAAAACAAGCTAGATTCATCCCAAAATCTCTCACCGCAACCTCTCACAAGGTAACATTTGATTCTAGTTTCTTTTTGGGACCCAAGAGACTACTTTTTATTTATTCTCTTCCCCAAAAAACAAAGTGTAGTCAAATTATCTTCCTGGTAGGATATTGAGGTTACTTCCCTGAGCCCTCTAAGAAACTAAAGCTACCCATTTAGTTTTTTGTATACCACAATGTGAAGGATTCAAATGATATTTGGATTTCACAAGAGTTTGGGCTCATTTCTTGGGGTTGAATTAAACCCTCTACAATTGGTCCACATGCGAATTTCAATAAAGGATACAACAAACAAGAAGAAGCATTGGAAACATCTTATTTTTTGATTTTAAAGGTGCATTTCCCTCTAAGAGACTAAAGCTACAAACTTAGTCTTGTGCATACCGCAATGTAGATATCCATATGATGTTTGGATTTTAGAAGAGCTTGGGCTCATGTTAAATTAAACCCTCTAAAGTTGGTCCACATTAAATTTCAAGAAAGGATTGAACAAACAAGGAGAATAATTAGAAAGTTAAAGCTGAGGGCTTAGCACATGCATGAATTGTGATATGACCTTGGATCATACAAAGAACTCACATTTTTACAAAGAAAATTTGAGTGCATTATAGCACTCTAACTCTCTATTCACTTTTTCCTTTTATTGTTGTTGAAATGTTTTATGATTTCCACTTTGTTGTTACATGCCACTTTGTTGTAGCATGTTTTCAATTATCATTGCATAGACTTGGATAAGTTTTGGACTATCAAGGCTACACACAAAAATGTAGGTAGAGCTTTCACCCAAGCCCTCTATCGATCCAAGCTACGTTCTAGCATGCTTTAATGGGTTAGACTCTCGAGATTGAATCCAAGAGCTCCCATAAACATGCACATGAATTGACTCAAGATCCAAATAAGGAAGTCTAGACTTCTAATTACCTACCAAGACTTTTCAACTAACATATAATCGAGTGAGGTACAATAAAGCGAGTCCACATAGCCAAAATGAGGTATCAAGAATGAGAAGTTTCCATTCCATTTGATGTAATTCACAAGGAGTATTGATGAGAGGAAGCTTTTCATCTAGAATCGATTCAAGGCTCTCTCTCTCTCTCTCTCTCTCTCTATATATATATATATATATATATATATATATATATATGTATATATATACATACATACATATATATGTATGTATATATACATACATACATATATATATATATATATATGTATGTATGTATGTAGCGGCTATGGTGCTTCATCTTGAGGACTTGATTCTATTGATGCTTCATGTAAAGACTATGATTCAATTGGTCTCTCTTGTCGAGCTTGTGATTCTATTGGTGTATAATCACTATTCTCTCCTTTAAGTATAGATGTTGACAGAATCTCATCTACTTGCATTGGAGGAGTAGGTATAAACTCAATTCGTCTGGAGACTATCATTTAATTGTTACTTCTTGTCGAGCCTGTGATTCTTTTGGTGTATAATCCTTTTTCTCTTCTTCTTTAAGTGCAAGTCCCAAAAAAATCACCTCTACTTGTGTTGGAGGTGACAAAATATGAAGAGGGGAGAGGAGAAGAGTGGAGATGAGGAGAGAGGGCACAGCTAGAGAGCACACCACAAATGACTAACTGTACACTAGAATTAGTTGAAAAAATAGAATATATACAAACCCTTTTAGGGTTAGGGTTAGGGGATCTAACCCTTTCCTTTATAGCACTCTATAAGGTTAGTGCTATGCACATATGATCACGTGATGGTGCTATGCACACATGATCACATGATGTTGAGCGTGAACTCTCAACACCTTCCCTCAAGATCAACATCATGAAGTAGGCCTTCCCTCAAGATGATGATTCTGGGGAATAGAAGAAGGACTGAGCATTACATTCCATCACACCCCTTTAATGGGAATGTCCTTCCTCTGCATCAAACCAAGAGCTAGTCGGTGTTTCTCGAATAGCTCTTTACCGAGTGGTTTGGTAAAGATATCTGCAACATTTTCTTTGCTATCACAATGCTGCAGTGTGATGTCACCAAGTAACACTCTTTCTCTGATGAAGTGCTCTCTGACATCAATGTGCTTTGTCCTGGAGTGATATACTAGATTTTTGGCCAATGCTTGAGCCGATTGATTATCACAGTATATTGTTGTTGGCTTTGACTCATCAAAGTAATCTGTTTTTGACAATAGTCTTCTGAGCCATATAGCTTCACATGCACCTGTAGTGAGTGCTCTATATTCTGCTTCAGTCGAAGACAAAGAAACAGTTGGCTGTTTGTTTGACAACCATGACATAGCACCTTGACCAAGGAAAAATGCATATCCCTGTGTCGATCTCCTGGTCTCATGATCTCCAGCATAGTCACTGTCACAGTATCCATGCAACCGTGGATGACTTCCTCTGTATTCTATCCCAAATTGTCTTGTACCTCTGATGTATCTCAAGACTCTTTTGGCTGCATTCCACTGAGACTGTTTTGGATTTGCCATAAACTGTGCTAGTGAGCTTACTGCATAACAAATATCTGGCCGTGTGATTGTCAGATATATAAGAGATCCAATGAGTTGCCTGTAGTATCTGTCATTGACTGTAGGCTTTTCTGAATCTTTAGTAAGTTTCAAACTCTGTTCCATGGGAGTGGCTGCAATCTTGCAATCGGCCATATGAAACTTCTTCAGGAGACTGTCAACATACTTGAGCTGACTCATGAATGTGCTATGTGAATCTCTCCAGAACTCAATTCCAAGACAATAGTGCATAAGTCCAAGATCTTTCATGTCGAACTCTGCAGATAAGTCTTGTTTTAATTTTCTGATAAGTCTTGTTTTAATTTTCTGATGAAGCTATCCTTGCTTCCTGTCACAATCAGATCATCTACGTACAAAAGTGCAATAGTAATATCTTCCCCTTGAACTTTGTAGTAGAGAGTATGATCTGCATTGGACTTCATGTATCCCAGATCAGCAAAATATCTGTCAATTCTGCTGTACCAACTTCTGGGTGCTTGCTTTAAGCCGTAGAGACTTTTCTTGAGATGGCAAACCTTGTTCTCTTTTCTTGGTTCAACATAACCGGCTGGTTGTTGCATGTAGACATCCTCGTCTAGATAACCATTGAGAAATGCATTCTTGACATCGAGCTGATACACATTCCATTTACTGAGTGTCGCTAGTGATATCAAGAACCGTATGGAATCCATCTTTGCTACTGGAGCATAAGTCTCATCATAATCTTGGCCATATTGTTGTGCAAATCCTTTTGCAACTAATCTGGCTTTGTATCTCTGAATACTGCCATCTGGATTGTACTTCACTTTGTATACCCATTTGTTGGCTATGGCCTTCTTTTCTGGTGGAAGGTCACATAATTCCCAAGTGTTATTTTTATACAAAGCATCCATTTCTTCATTCATAGCAGTTTGCCATTCTGGCTTATCTACTGCGTCTTCGAAGTACACAGGCTCTTCTGTAGCCATGATGGTAGTCATAAGAGCATAGTTGGTGGTTTCCACCTGAATTGCTTTGCCTTTCTGAGCATATGTCAATCTGGCTGGTGGTCTACTTTCCCTAGTAGACCGTCTGAGCTGCTGTGGCACTGCTTGGGGTGTTGCTGGCAATTCTTGCTCTTCTTCATCAACCTGTTCTATAGATGACTGTGAAGTCGATGCTTCTATCTCCTGTGTAGGTGAGGTTTTCCATTCTGATTCCTCATCGAAGATTACATCTCTGGAGATAATGACTTTGCGGTTGATGGGATCATACAATTTGTAGGCTTTACTTTCTTCACTGTAGCCAACCATGATGCATTTGCGTGACTTCGCATCCAATTTCCTGCAATGATCATCATGTATGTGGGCATATGCTATGCAACCAAATATGCGGAGATGCCCAATGCGTGGCTTGTGTCCAGTGAATGCTTCATAAGGAGTCATACCTTGTATCGGTTCAGTAGGAAGCCGATTAAGTAAGTAGTTAGCTGTAGCTATTGCTTCTGCCCAATACTGATTTGGAAGATGCTTTTCACTAAGCATTGCTCTAGCACTGTCTGCTAAAGTCCCATTCTTCCTTTCAGCTCTTGCATTTTGCTGAGGAGTATCTGCACATGTGAATTGTCTTCGAATGCCGTGATTTTTGCAAAAGTTCATGAATGCTGAAGACATGTATTCACCTCCTCTATCTGATCTCATGACCTTGATCTTTCTTCCTGTCTGGTTTTCTACCATGGCTTTGAATTCTTGAAATCTGGCAAACACTTCAGATTTCTCTTTCAGAAAGTAGACCCAACAATATCTGCTGTAGTCGTCGATGAAGGTCAAGTAATAAAGTGAACCATTGATGCTGCGAGTCTGGGCATAACCCCATACATCTGTATGAATCAAATCAAGAATACCTCGTGCACGAGAGGTACTTCTGACAAAGTTGGTTCGCTTTTGTTTGCCGAAGCAGCATGCTTCACAAACTTTTCCAAGAAACTGTAGCTTCGGAATCCCAATTGCCATATTCTGATTCCTTAGATCTAACAAGTACTTGAAGTTGACATGACCATATCTCTTGTGCCATTTTGCGGATAGTGGCATCTGTTGCATTTGAGCTGACATGGCATGCTTATCTGGTACTGTAGCTAGCATCCTGTATAAGCGTCCTTCCTTGACACCTTTTGCTACTAGCTGACCTCTTTTGGATTTCTCTCTGATAGTGCATTCATCACCGTCGAAGATGACTTTGTAGTTGTGTTCCGTCATTTGACCTACTGACAAAAGGTTCTTGCTAAGCTTTGGAAGATAGAGCACATCTTTGACTAATCCTTTTGTACCAGTGAAATTGTTCATAGGGATAACACCTGTCCCTTGAACCGGATTCGGTGTATTGTCTGCTGTGTAGATGACATTCTTTTGACCTTCTAATGGCTTCATTTCTGTGAACCATTCCTGATGATTTGTCATATGAGATGATGCACCGCTGTCGATGTACCAAGGATCCTGTTCCACTTGGTCGACTTGATAGCTGAAATCCTCTTTGGGATTGAAATCAGTGTCTAGGTGCATTGTATCAGTCTTATGCAATTCCTCACTTGCAAGAAACATATTTCCATGTTCATTTGCAAAATGACTGTGACTAGAATGTCCACCACGATGATTTCCTCTTCCTCGGGAATTCCCTCGGGATTGACCGCCTTGGTCATATTGCTTCTTGCGGCAATCTCTTTCATAGTGTCCAAACTTGTGACAATAGTTGCATTGAATGTTTGACACATTGGTGGATGCATTCCCTCGTCCTTGGAATCTTCCTCGGTTGGAATGATTTCCTCTTTGCTGATTTTGATGTTGCTGAGGATGCTGCTGATGCTGATGCTGATTCTGACTTTGATTTTGTTGATGATGATGACCACTTTTCTGATATGATCTACCTCTGTTTCTGCCTTTGCCTCTGCTTCTATCTGAAGCTGTGAATGCCTGATCATTAGAATGACCTTTACGTGCTTGAATGGCCTGAGTCTTGAGTTCTTCACCAAGTAGAACTGACTGAAGTTCTTCCAGTGTTGGAATTTGCCGTTGGATGGCAATACTCTGGACTAGATTCTCATATCCTTCTCCTAGTCCATTCAGGATTACTTGAACCATTTCTACGGGATTCATAGTCTCTCCTGCTGCTCCAAGTTGATTGTTGTAGTCTTTGATGCGGAGTACATAAGCATGACCGGTTTCACTGCTGTTGCGGAAACTCTGGTTGATCTGGTTTCTCAGGGTGAGAATCCTGGATGTGTTCTTGGACTTGTAGAGAGCTGCGAACATATCCCATGCTTCTTTTGATGTCTTGACTGTGTTGAGCTGTCCTAGCATGACATCTTGCACATTCTGCTTGATCAGGTGATAGGCATACTTGTCTTTCTTATCCCATTCTGCTTGGGCAATGGCAGGATCTGTTACTGGTGCGGAAACTGTTTGTGTAGATGTAGATCCCGATGTAGATCCCGTTGCTGGTGCTGTGACAACAGATGGAGTAGAGCTACTGGTGGCTGGATCGGCCAATGGTCTAGGTATAGATCCATCGACATACTCCCATTTGTCCTGAAGCACAAGAATGGTCTCCATTCAGTATTTCCATGTACTATAATTGGAGTTGTCTAACTTAGCAGATGCCTCCAGATTGAGGTTGCTAGTCGACATGGTGCAAACAATGTACTCAAAAATGTCCTGAAAAACTCTGTATGAATCAACTGCAAATACACTGAGGATGCCAAGTGAAATCTCTGTACCATCGGTGAAGATAGAACTGCTGTATATAAGATCTGATCTGTGTTACAAGACTTGTGGCAATGATGCCAGGAATAGCCAAAAGGCTTTACAAGGCTAAAAAAATGATGTGCACGATGCCGTGAGATAGCCAAACAGGATTTACAATGGTGGCATGTGTGTGTGAAATCAAGTGCTATCTGCCCACTGAATCAATCTGCAATGCCTCTGAACTCTGAAGTCTGCTCACTGAACTGATGAACGTAAGGTTTCAGGTAATGTAATGATGTGAAATCGGATGTGAGCGTATGGACTGACTCCGAGTAGGTACTAGTCGGGAATTTCGGGCATGGCTTAGATTGGCAACTTGGGGAATTCAAAGCATCCCCTCTATGGCGATCTAGTCTACTCTGATCTAGATCTAAACCAACCGTCGATCGATGAAAGAGCAGCAAATAATTCCTTTTCCTTTGTTCTTTTTAAGTGCTGGGTCAGATGCGTCGATGTAGAGGCAAATGTGCGTGAAGGAAGTGGTTTTGTCGGCGAGGCTTAAATGTGAGTGTAACTTGCGCCGAAATGTGCGCGTGATGTAACGAGCGCGTAGAGCACGAAAAATCGAGTGACTTTCCTTTTTGGAGCACCCTCAAATTCTTCCTGGATCAAGAGATATGACTTGATCTAGGTGGAGGGGCAAAAGGAGTGCAAATGGTGCTCAATGATGATGTGTCACTGTGAGTCACATGCAGTGATGATGTGGCACTGTGCTTAGCAAGACGTGTGCCAGTGAAGCTCTGTGCTGAGGTGGCAGGAGTGTGCACATGCAGTGTGTGCACAGTGTGCCTAGCAAGGGACTGTGCCTGCAGAGGGTCAGTGCTGACTGGACTGCTGAGGTGGCAGTGCTGAGGTGGCACAGATGATGTCAGCAGGGTGACATGGCACTGATGATGTGGCAGATGACATGGTAGTGCTGACATGGCAGATGATGTGGCAGTGCTGACGTGGCAGATGATGTGGCAGAGCTGATGTGGCAATGATGACGTGGCAGCTGATGTGGTAGCTGACGTAGTAGTGATGATGTGGCAGCTGATGTGGTAGTGATGACGTGGCACTGTGGATAAGGGTGCCACGTGGCTGATCCTTGACCACACCTGTGTGTGTGGTGACCCTGGGTAGATAAGGTTGGGGATAACTGCCACGTGTCAAAAGGAGGGCCACCGAATTTTCAAGATTCTGACAGAATCTTTGTAGATTCCGTCCTCATTTTCATCGACGATGCGATGGCGCTATGTGACGAGGGAGCCCGTGAGCTCTGGCAGAGATCGTGCATTTGATGGCTGCTTGGAGAGGTGGCCGTCGCTATTCGCTGGAGCTAATTGTAGGAGGTGCTTGCTCGTTGGTGCGGCGAGGGTGTTGACGCAGAGGTCGCCCAGCCGTAGTTGCTGTTGAAGAAGGCTAAGAGCCTTGTTCGGTCGCGGTTGAGCCTTGTTCGGTAGAGAGATTCAGGATGCCAGAAGCCCCAGTTTCTCCCGAGACACTGAGAAGCTTGCGATGAAAGTGAGGAGTTCATTGAGCCGTGGAGTGTGTCGTCTGTTGTAGAGGCTCACGAGGCAGGAGATCCGTTTAGTGGCGCTGCTCGTTGTTGAAGAAGGCCGCTGGCTATTGGCGTTGGAGCAGCCCGTGGCAGGGCTGTTGGTTGGAGAAGTCACTGGTCGAAGAAGAAACTATGTAGTGTCTTCAAGCAATTGCTGCAAAAGCTTGATATGAATGAAGCCAAAGGATTTAACGGATTGTGAAACTAGTTCCAGCATTTTGACGCACTGTTGAGCTGTGCGTCGTGAGTTCTTAACCCTGGGCCTGGAGTCTGCACTGTTTGATGAGGATGGTCGTCTGGAGTATCCCGATTTTGGCCTCTCGAGAGGGCTGGTCATTCATTGATATCCTTCAGCTGTGAAGGAGCAGATGCAACGAGCGATTTGAATTTTCTGCATTCGCTCTCAAATAGAAATCTCTCTTTCTCTCTCGGAATGAACAAGAGATCTCAAGGAAATCTTTCTCTCTCACTCAATGGACGGAAATTCCTCACATGAACGGAAATTTTCAAGAATGAATGGACGAAAATCTTTCATCAACGGAATGAAAGAATGGAAGCACTCAATCTCTCGATCTCTCTCATGCTCTCAAGAATCACAATGTCTCAACAGAAGACAAGGGTGCTCTGATACCATGACAAAATATGAAGAGGGGAGAGGAGAAGAGTGGAGATGAGGAGAGAGGGCACAGCTAGAGAGCACACCACAAATGACTAACTGTACACTAGAATTAGTTGAAAAAATAGAATATATACAAACCCTTTTAGGGTTAGGGTTAGGGGATCTAACCCTTTTTTTTATAGCACTCTATAAGGTTAGTGCTATGCACATATGATCACGTGATGGTGCTATGCACACATGATCACATGATGTTGAGCGTGAACTCTCAACAGGAGGTACAGTAACTGTCTGCTCTACTTTAATAGTAGGTATAAACTCAATCTCCTTTGCTTGAATTCTAGGTATAGTCATAATATCATCCTCCTAGTTTTCAAGTACATTGAGAATATCATCCTCTTCAATTGTTGGGTGCTCCTAGCAATTAGGTCTTGAACACTCACTATCATAAATGCTTGTAGATCTATCTCTGTATATGCTGACAATGGTGGGTATGAGTTTAGACCAAAATGGTGGTTTAGAGCAACATGGAGTTATGGCACACTCTCACCCACAGCTGTGGCCATCTTTTTGGTGTACTACTGGGCATTGAAAGAAATCCATTGTGTTGACTAAGTCACCATGACCTATGAGATTTGACCATGACAAAGATCAGATGCCGATCTCACCATGACAAAGAGTTTTCCAAGGATAACATATGAGGTGGAAGGGTTACCTTACCAAGGTATGCTCAAGCACGCCAAAGAAGGAAAAAAGAGGATGCCATCAAGTGCTATCACAACATCTCCACCACTTCAACGAGACCCACAAGCATCTTTTCAGCAGCTGGCTCGGTTGTGGGAAATTGAGGGGCATTTTCCTCTCAAAGATACTCCTGAATATGAAGGATGGGAGGAAAGGGAAAAATGCCACATTTTGGGGCAAATACAAAAATTTTGGTGGGAAAATTTGGGGCAAATGCCATATTATTACACAAATAGATACGCACACACATGGAGGTCCAAATCTTCAAAACCTTTCATGGAAAATCATCAAAACTTGGAATTTTTGGATCTTTTCCCAAGTGTACAATTTTGGAAAAATATTTTTGGGCAAATGAAAATTTATTATTCATAGGCACTCTACATGGTGCCCTCAACACTTCCCCCAAGTCAAATTGCTTGGGAAATGCCAAATTCAGGCCAAGTGCGAGCCAGCGTGAATTTTCCATCCTCTAGCCCAAATCTATGCTAGCTTGCACTTGTCCTTGATTTGGCATTTTCTTGGCAATTTGACTTGGGGGAAGTGTTCCCATAGGTGCAAACACTCAAAAAATTTACTTTGCCCAAAAAATATCAACAAATTTGACCATGTAAGTTGTAATGTAATGTTTTGGGGCAAATGCAAAATTTTTTTGGCAAGTGCATTATTTTTGCACAAATACACTCTACCACCCATGGAGGTCCAAATATTAAAAACCTTTCATGGAAAATCATCAAAATTTGGAATTTCAGGATCTATGCCCAAGTGGCCAATTTTGGAAAAATATTTTGGGGCAAATGCAAATTTATTGTTCAAAGGCACTCTACATGGTGCCCTCAAGACTTCCCCCAAGTAAAATTGCCAAGAAAATGCCAAATCAAGGCCAAGTGTGAGCTGGCATGAATTTGGGCCAGATGGCAACACCATCTAGCCCAAATTTGCACCGGCATGCACATGCTCAAAATTTCCACCCCTTTTTTTTGTGCCCTTTTCCCCTATCCCGGTATCTCAAACACTAAACTAGTCTTAACTTTATATTTCTTATGCCATTGTGATGGGAGCAAGACAAGCTATGACATGATAGTTAATAAGTGATATTTTGGGCTAAGAGCAAAAGTTATATAGGAAATCTTGAGCACACAAGCCATATTTCAAATAACTAAACGTAATTCAACACTAACCTTGAATAATCTCAAATAAACTATATTCAAATGATGTAAGAAATCTTTCACACAATATTTTAGATAATTAAATGCATTTTAGAGTTAATACAAACACTAACCCATTATACATTTTACAACTACTTTTGTTATTATTTACAAGGAAGTTCTTTGTACAACTACTAGGTGAGGGCTAAAGATTAGCCTGAGTTCTCTTTTTGTATTAGATCTCGAAGTATAGGGTTCAATGTTATCATTTATATACACAATTTATGAAAAACTTCCCCTTAAAAACAATGGAATTACACACAATAAATGTTTTTCACATTTGTCTATACATTGTATTGAACTCTGCATCCAGACTGACAAAATATTCATGAAAACCAACAAAAATCTGCTTTAGTTTATCAAGTCATTAATACCATCCAATCATTGACTTTTGATCCGTAACTAAATGCAATCCATAAATAGTCTATTGAAATGCAATCCACATAACTAAATAGAAGAGGCATTGAAGCCTACATAAACCAAAAAACCCACAAAAACCCAAAACTGCCAACATGGTGGCATGGTCATGGCCTTCTACAAAGAAGTTCTCTCTCTTGTGAGGGCAAGCCTCACGTCTTGCATCTTCAACACAGGCTAATGGGTAAACCTATGCTTCTCTGGATCAAGGCCAAAGGCTTGCATAAACACAAAATAAATATGCTTTCAAGCCAAGTATGATTTTCTAGCTCCTGCCCTTTCTTCAAAGTCTGGACATGTGTAGCTTGGTCCCTCCTTTACTGACACTTCATATCGAGAACAACCAACTGATTTGCTGATGTTGCTTTCTATCACAAAATCTTCATGCTCACTAAGCTGCACCACCTTCCTCTCTACAACACATGCATCAAGGGTCATTGCAAGATGAATCTTTTGCCATGCTGCCTTTGACAATTTTGACCTATAATATGCATGGGGTGGTAACACACCTAAATCTTCTTGGGCCATGTTTCTGCTTGAACTAGCACATTCATTCCTTTCTTCATTGCCACCACTAGAGCCTACATTCTCCAACACTTGAATCCTGTAGTTGTGACACAATCAACCTCTTCTTGTGTAAGGGATGTTCCTTCCTACACAAGCCACACATTCAGGATGGTATCGATACTCGACTAATGTTGGAGTCAACATTCCATGCATGCGTGCATGTTGTATTGCAGAACCACACCATTTGAGATACTGGCCGGCCATAATAATGTTTCCTTGTAGAAAAGAAACATGGTGTTGGTATTGCCAAGTTGTGTTTTGAGATAATCTCATTGCACTTTCTTCTCTCAACTATCCACCCTAAACACTTTACCTGACTTCCTACATTGGTCCTTCGAATTGCCCAAAATGCATCTGCCACCTTTCGCTCCACCACCCTTTCCCCATCTTTTTTAGCATAAACTTGTTGTTGACCTTCTGAGATGGTTTTTTTCCTTTCATGTTCATTGCCTATCAATATCCTATCAGGCCTTCCTCTTTTTCCTAGGTTGGTTGACATGATCATACCTGTGGCTGGTACCCTCCTTAGGTCTGCTTACCTTTGCTGGTTTTCTTCTCTTTTAGCGGATAGTCTCCCGATCACCTTCAAGGTGTGTTCTCTCATTGTATAGAGGGGATCCGACTATCTCATCCCTAATGATGTGTACCACCTCGGAAGGCTTGCATGTCTTGCCCTCTCTCGCGCTCTATTATAGGGTTGCTAGATGGACCATGTCCTATGTGTCTTCCCTCATCATATATATTTTGCTTTGCACTTTGGATAATTGTGTTGCATAGATCGCTGATTGCAGCATCATATAGAGATATCTTTGTTTTGAACCCTTCTCCTGCTAGCCAACTATGGTGTTTTGGTTCTGAGAGATTCACATTCGGTATCGGGGCTGCTCCAGGGCTTTGGATTGCCTACAAACGATGTCAATCGACAATTATATCTCAAGTGTCACTTTTATTACAAAAATTAAACAACATCCTATTCTACTTGCATCCCTTAACCACTCCTTTGAAATTTCCCCAATGTTGAATTCTTACACCCCACCGACTAAGCCAACTCTCCATGTAATGTAGCTTGGCTGCTAGAAGAGTTTCTCGCCTCCAAAATGCACATATATCTTCAAATAGTTGGTTTACCTCCTCCCTTGTTTGACTCAGATGCCATTGCTCACATTAACTCCTTGTGCTCCACATGATGTCCAGTCGCTACATATGACTGGCGTTGATGCAAACTTTGCTCCCAGTGGAAGAGGCATGAATGCTTCCTTCCTTCTATCTCACGACCCCCATTGACATGTTGTACTACCAACCACCTTGCTTGTGCTTCATTAGCCCATAAATCCATTAAAAATTACTTTTGCATAGCCGGACCATACCATGACTTGGTTATGGTTCTCCCAGAAGAGTATCTATGCATCTGTGTCCTCTTCTTTCATTTCACATGTGGTTATATTGAGTACCTCCCGCAAACTATGATATAAAGAATAGAATACAAGATCAGCATGCAACATGTAGCAAACAAATAGTATGGGAAAACTGTAGCAAATCATGGAATATTATACCATGGATCATAGACATGACAAGCAAAAGTGCTCCAACCAACCACTCTCCATGTGTGATCAAACATCACCTAGCTTGTCTTCAGATCACCGGAACCATCATGATTCATGCGATTAACTATCTCAACCCCTAAAGCAAGACCCTTTGTGGACATTTTGAACACAAAACATCTTTCCTCCTCAAACCCTTGTCCAAGAAATTGGCTACAGTGAAAGAAGTCATACATGCATTTTCGTTTCAGCTCCAAGATATTGTCTAGCCCTCCATTGCTAGGTAAAATTTTCCTTTTTGCCTTCCCAACAATGTCTTTCATTCTGGTTAAAATAAAGGCAGAAAACCCATTTATCATCAAAAACTTCCAAACACCAAGAAAGAAAATGATAAAGGATTTTGAGATACCTACATGTTCTTGCTAGAGGCTCCAATTCTTCCAGAATGTTGTACAACTCAACATTGCCAAAATGAGACTCTAGAGGCCTTTTAGAATTCATTAGCATTTTCTCTATTAGTCTTAGTGTCACATCCATTTGTATTTTCCTTGCTCTAGCAATGCGATTTGATTGCACAGTTTCTTGCACCAATGATGTTATCTTCATCAAGTTCCATCCTTGATGTTCCAACTTGTACTTTGTGTGCATGCATGCCTCCATGTATCATCAACTAAGTGAATGTTGCATCATGGGGCATGACACTTTCTTGCAAAAATGGTACCTCAAGGACCCTCCATCCTTGATAGAGTGCACCATGCTGACATCACACTTCTTTCCTAATAGACCCTTGAAAAGTGCATCATTCTTCATTCCACTGTTCAACAATTTTGGACACAATGGATTGTCACATTCAAAGGCACCTGCACATGAAGATTTGTAAACCATGCCTTCAAATGCAATATTTCAAGTTATAGGCTTTGTCTACAAGTGGCCATCATATTTGAGCTCTATACCCTCCATTGGTCGATCTAATCTTTGGGGGGGCAGCTCAAAGACACAATCTCCATTACACTCTCTTGGGAGCTCATCCACCTGCACAATGCGCCCACTCCTTCTCACTAATGTCACTAAACTGGTTGATGCACAATGTGAAAGTATGTATTATACAACACTGGTCCCCTCTGATCTTACACTTTTACTTGTGGAGGTTTCATCCTCTTTTGTGTGAACAATATCTCATCACAAATAGTTTCAAAAGGAGACCGACTGGCTGAGGCAACCTTGTCTACACTTGTTTTCCATGCAAGACTAGAGGAAGATACACTTCCGATAGATGTGCGGCATTTACTCCTAGGTGATTCCATAATATTTATTGGTGTGAGGAACCTGAAATTGTGGATTTCCACTCTACTGTAGACACCACCTGGACTATCTTGTCATCGTCCTGAACACTCACAAAACATTTATCATTGCTGTATTCATCATCCTCAACATATATGTTGTGTGGATCACTTCTAGCCATTGTCAGTGAGGATGTCCTCTCTGTGGTGGACACTATATACTTGTCAGACAAGCTTGAATCCATGATGAAAATGTATACCTCCGTCCATGTCGATGTGCTCCACCATAGGGACAGAGTTTGGCCACAAACAGTATCAGTAATCACAGCATTGAATCCATCAAATATGAGACCTGTAGGAAGCTTATTAACCAAGAAACTTTTGTTTATAACACACTTTCCTTCCTTCAATGGAATTTTTACATCTTGCAGCAGGCATTGAGCATCAAATGCAATGGTTGCAATGGCCATTGTAGAAGTTTTCTACAGAGAAGTTTGTAGATGGTGTAGTCAAGAGTTGCCAAGGTGAGGGTGGGTACGGACAAGAAGAGAAAAGTACTACGAGAGGAGGTGGAAGCGAGGACGTGGAAGGGGAGGCAAGGAATTTTGTTGGGAAGGGAGCAAAAGAGAAAGGCAGGGACCAAAAGAGAAGGGCCAAGTACCAAGGGATAGGGCGACAGTGCAGCGAGGAATGTGTAGAAGAATGTTGGAAAAGTGGTTGTTGAAGTAACACTTAAAGGGACACTTCTTAAAAATTTTCTCATGCATACTCCTCCTCCTTCATGATTCCTTTTTAACTCATGAACAAACCTCTCCCTCACTTTTCAAATCTCATCCTCCTCAAATCCCTCCTCCCTCCTCCCTCCTCAAATCCCTCCTCCCTCGCGTTCGTCCTCCTTCCTACCTCGCCTTCGTCCTCCCTATTAGATATGCTCAATGCCCCACCCTCCTGGTAACCACCAGTGGTCCAAGGTGCTCAAGTTGTAAGGCCCCCATATGAGGAGAAGCCATGTGTGAGCCTGGGACACTGGATGGATCCTGACTCAGGGGGGTCACTATGTATAAACCCTCTATATCACGTGCGTTCAAGGCCTATATTTAAAATCCCTTATCTGTAAATTTTTTCATTAATAAAATGTACCCCTTTTCTATACAAATCTGTAAATTTTTTCCAAAACTATTTTAAATAGTCCCTTATGTATATTTATTTCTGTAAATTCTAGAAATAAAAAATATCCTTCTGTTGAACTCACGTGATAGGGTTACATATGATGAGTGACCCCCCCGAGGATCCTGACTTGCATGTCAAATGAGGTCTATCAAAATGAGACCGTTGATGGTAGAAAGGTGATCTATGTGAGTCTAGCCTATGGGCTAGGCAGGGTAGGTAAGCTGGTAGCACAACGAGGCACATTGTCTTGAATGTGTGGGAACCCCTTACTCTTGCTGGGGCCTGGGGGCCAGCGGGCCCCCTTGGTGGGGTTCGAGGGCGAGAGCCCCCAAGGCGATGGTATAGGGAATATTCCCTGAATATTCCATGGACGACTAGTCGGTTCCACCGGCTAGGTTGACTGGTTGGCTTCACCGACTAGGTTGACTGGTCAGTTCCACTGACTATGTTGATCCGACTACTGCCCTCATAGCTATAAAAAGGCAACCTTCCCAGTCCATTGTACCAGATCAGATCTTCCAACAGAGATCTTCTAGCTAGTAGCTCTTCACCTAGTATCTATCTAGATCACTATTTAAGCTCCACTATGGGAGCGCATGGGTGGATGGAGCCATCATCTGTACTACATCAGTATTGAAGGAAAATTTTGTTCGTCTTCTGTTTGCTGTGTACTCTCTATTCTTTGTTCAATTTCTGTTCTGCTGCGCTGTGTAATTTAACACTCCCTCCTTCCTCCTCAAATCCCTCCTACCTCGCCTTCGTCCCCCCTGCTCACTTGCCTCCTTCATCCTACCTCCTCCCTCACCACTCCACCCTCGTAGTTCCTCCCTTGCTGTGTGGCTCCTACTGTGACCTCCTCCCTCGTCACTCCTCCCTCGATGTGTGACTCAGAGGTAAGCTTCTCCCTCCTCCCTTGCTTTCGTCCTCCCTTCTCCCGAAATGCTCCTCCCTCATCTTCATCCCCCCTCCTCCAGAAACACTCCTCCCTCTTCAAGTCTTCGTTCTGAGGGCCTGATGGCTGAAGAAAATGCCATTTGTGCCAGGTGCAAATGGCTCCTAGCAGAGCCAAATGGCCCAAGAGGGCTTGGTGGTGGTTGAAGAAAATGCCTTTTGCATTGGGTGCAAATGGATCCTAGAAAAGCCAAATGGTTGCAATTGCCTGGGGCTAAAGAAAATTCCATTTGTGATGGGTGCAAATGGCTTCTGGTAAAGCCAAATGGCTCAAGAGGCCACAAAGCTTCCGAATGGCTGTAGAGTTATGGCAGCTTGGCCATTTGCACCGGGCACAAATGGATTAGAGCCAAACGGAGACTGCATGGCTTGTCTTTGACAAATTTCCTTATCGTAATGTGATTGAAGGCTTATAGAAGCCTGGTGGTGGATATGTATTTGAATGGCTTTGATTTAGATGTATTTGTGGCAACGGCATTGGTGGATATGCGAAATGTGGGAAAGATGTGTAGCCAATTTGGAGCAACAAGAAAATGTTATCGATGGAATCATTTGTGTGTGCAATGAGATTTGGCGAGTGGCTAGCGGCTTGGCCATTTGTGTCACGTCACGATTTTATAGTCTAGAATGTATTAGGCTAGCATGATCAAATGTAATAATTAGAAGGTAGGCTAGGTAGGTTTAGATGGCTAAATGCCATATGGATAACGTATTGGATATGTTAATTGATATGGAATAAATGGTGCACTCACACATGTAGGTCCTAGGTTAGGAATGGGTAGGAATGCATGGGTGCATTAATAAATGGTAGGCATAAAAGAGTCATAGGCTAAGGGTAGAATAATGGGGTATGCCCAAGGGATGGATCCCAAGAGGCATAAGAGGTTGTGACCTCTCGTATGCATGGAATGTGTGCATGGGGCATTATGCATTCATATGTGGTTTGTGGATTGCATGAACATGGTAGAGTCATTTCAATAGCAAAAGTACACTCACGTGGGCACTCCTTCCATCCCATTTGGAGGGCCAATGCTTCCCAATCTATGCATCATTGTTTCACACATGTGCATCCTCCAATCGGTACGTGACAAGTGGTATCAGAGCAGTGATCCTCTGACTGTGTGAACCGGTCATGTGAAAGCTGCGACATCAGCGTGACATCAACACACAAAGAAATTTACCAAGGGGCTCTCTAATTCTCCATTTTCTCTCCGTAGATTTCATGATAAGGGAAGTGATTAATGAAAAAAAAAAGAAAGAACAAGGATAAACATAAATATTGACTAAGGATATGGCTCATAATGGCAGCCAAATTTGTCTCTTCTACCAAAAACTCAACAAGGGGGGCCATAGAATTTATGTGTATTGCAATGTTCCAAAATTCGTGTCATTTTGCCTCCTTTATGGCCGCAAATGCCCGCATGGTGCGTACCGTCATGCAATCATCTGAGTCTTTGACTCGTGTTTAATAAGGCCTAAGGGCCTTAGCACATGGATGGGACTAGCATGGGTTTAGGATGGAAATATTTTTGTCATCATTACTCCCATCCTACACCAAGTGGTCTAGAATGGATTTAGAATGGGAGTAGCCACTTTTTCTCCCATCCTGGACCATGGCCTCTAGACCCTGGCAGCTAGAATGGGTTCCCCTTTTTTAGGGATTCAAAAACATGGAAGGATGACATGTGTCCTTGTCCCCACAAGGTCCCCACCTCTTAAACACATGAAATGATGCCATGTGTCCTCTTCCTCCTTAACCCATCCATGGTTCTTTTTTTGTTAGCACATGGTGGGATGGGAATACGATAGAAATATGCATGGGACCACTTGGGACCACCTTTTCCCATTCCCATCCTATTTCTTCCCATGTGCTAAGCCCCTAAGTAATTCCTCATTTTTGGAAGGCCTTGTGAGGCCTTGGGCTCCCAGGTGCACACAATGTGCCGCGTGATGCACGGTGCCCCAATTTGCATGCGATCGTGCCGCGTGTAGCTGCTACAGCCTCTACCCATCACCTCTGGTCCCTCTGCAGCCTGTGTGCCCCTGTACTGCATGGCACACCACGATCTGCACCATAAAACATGTTGCAGACCCACCAGCCCCTGTAGCTGCCACGCGTCACCTCAGCCACATCAGTTGCCTCTGGCCCTCTGCGAGCCCTGCACCGTGTGCTTCTGTCGGCCGCCAGCAGCAGCCTCTACCCCCTTGCCATCGTGAACATTAAAGGGGTTCCCCCCCCTCATTATTACATTGTTCAATTTACCCTCCCTCTACCTACTACCCTCCCCTCATATTTCAAACCCCCTCGCCTCATATTTCAAACCCCCCCTCCCTGTTCCTTAGTTAGTTCCCTTTCCTCTAAGTCCCTCTAGTTCCTCATTTTTCCCCCTTTCTTTTCCCTTAGTTCCCTCTAATTCCCTTACCTTGCAATTTTTATTTATTAAAAAAAAGATAGAGATAAAAGATTTAAAAATGGAGAAAATAATAAGAAAAGATAGAATAAAAAGAAGTTAAAACATAAAGCTTAAAAGAAAAAAAATTAAAATTAAAAGACAGCATTGTAAAAAAAAGGGGAAATTATTGAGAAAACAAAAGGAAAAAGGTTTATTTTAAAAAAAGGAGGTTAGACAATTAAAGGACGAAATAGGCTGGTAAATGTGATAGGAAAGAGAATAGTTACATTATTTGAGATATAAAATAAATAAAATATCAAAGAAAATAAAAAGAATTGGGATTTGAAAAAGAAGTAATTTGTAGCATATAGAACTTAGGAAAGATTATGAGAACATAAAATCAAGGGGTACCATAGATGAAGCGTGGTTGCTTCACAATTAGCAAGGCGGGGACTGCTACAAAACACTATTTTTAAAAAAAAGTGAAGGCTACAAAAGTGGAGGAAACTCGAATGAAGGCTACAAAAGTGACTCGTCATCTAGAAAAGAATGGAATACACAATTGCATGATGATGACAAGGGTCAAAGGATTGATCTACTTAAACTTAAGATGAGCATTTAGGATAACGAATTAAAATAATGCATTTGCATGTAGGCTAATGAAGTAATAAATGCATTTGCATGTAGGATCATATGCTTGGGGTAGAAAAAAAAACTCAAGAATTGAGCACATGCACATTTATTACCTTGAAAATGTACACAATGGTATCGTACAAAGATGTTGGCAAGCTGGCCTTTGGAAGGCATCCATGGTGCTAAGAGTCTTGAAGTTGGAGTACTAGAGATGGTTAAGTCATTCTCTTAGGTTGGGTTGATGAGCCAATGTAGTACTTGGGCTCTTCCCAAGCAAGAGGGTGCTATACATGGCCATAGGTTTGGTAACCTTAAATTAGACTAGATTATTTGAGTTGAAATCTTAAGATGTTAGGACATTTAAAAGAGTGATTCAATTGGAATCATCACTGAAAGGTTCCATAGTCCTACCTAGGTGTTGGACTAGGTGGTGAATATGTAAGCGCTTCGTAAGGTCTAGTGATCTTAGAGAGATCTCAAGTAATTGGTAAATCATGGATGCATGACGATGGGTGGATCCACAAGTATATCTAGTGGTCTAGAATGAGTACTCGTTAAGATATGGTGATCTTGATCTTGTAAGTTTTGGGTCTGATCAACCTAAAACTAATGGTTCCAAACTAGTCACTTGGAACTTAGACCAATGCGTGCATATGAGAGAGATAGATTAGGAAATCATAACTTATTGGAAAGGAAAACTAGAATAGAAATAGATTCCTACTACTAACCCTAATGGATAAAGTTGAATTAGTCTTTGTAGGAATGTCCATAGCAAAGGAGTATATGGACGACACAACATGAAAGATAAGTACTATGTCTTTCTTATTGATTTATTTGGAAATTTGATTTAAAGGAACATACTAATATTGGACTTGTTTGGCAGGAGTACCAAATATGAAGATGAAAGATTGAAGTTGTTGTATGGAAGTTTATACAGGAACCTAAAGAGTGCTAAAAACCATGAAGTCAAAGAAGAGTACCTAATAGATGAGGACATCTATGCCCCAAGCAAGAGGGCATCTCACGACATGATTTTGTAGTCTATAATGTATTAGGCTAGCATGATCAAATGTAATAATTAGAAGGTAGGCTAGGTAGGTTTAAATGGCTAAATGCCATATGGATAATGTATTGGATATGTTAATTGATATGGAATAAATGTTGCACTCACACATGTAGGTCCTAGGTTAGGAATGGGTAGGAATCCATGGGTGAATTAATAAATGGTAGGCATAAAAGAGTCATAGGCTAAGGGTAGAATAATGGGGTATGCCCAAGGGATGGATCCCAAGAGTCATGAGAGGTTGTGACCTCTCGTATGCATGGAATGTGTGCATGGGGCATTATGCATTCACATGTGGTTTGTGGATTGCATGAGCATGGTAGAGTCATCAATAGCAAAAGTACACTCACGTGGGCACTCCTTCCACCCCATTTTGTTTCCCCCTTCTAAATTTTAAGAGTGAACTTGCTTCATAGTGTATTCAAATATGATGGATTGGCATAGTGTATTCAAATATGATGGATTGGCACATTTGAGTTCGCTGCAAGTTCTTATAGTTCGAGCATACACAGGAGGGTGAGGTGCTGTTAGCACTAACTGAGGTCAACAGGTATGAATCCATTGTCATTTTTATTGTTATGCTTTGACTTTCTAGTTTTCTGGTGTGTTAAAATGGTCATCTAACCAATTGCATGTCCATGTGTAGGCTTGCACGTGTCAATGTCCCACACACTATAGCATGTGATATATTTATGATGCAAAAATTTGACACTGCAAACAAAGAGACACTCATGCGCTATTTTGCAGCGGAGGACAAAATATTGGTTTAGGGTATGTTGTTGAAGGAGAGGAGTGTGCCCTTAAAGGCATGGTACAACTTGCCCATGTCTGTACTTGGATAGTTTGTTTTTAGGGTGAGTGCCTTAAAGATGTTGGTTGATTACTTCATAATGATTTCTAGATTATGTTATGTCAAAAAAGTTGTGGTTGCTTTTTTCGTAGGATGAGTACCAAAAGAAGTACCCAGAAGAGATGGACAAAATGGACACTTCGACCCTATCACTTGAGGAGTTAGACAACTCCAATTACGGCACATCGAAATACCAAATGGAGACCACTCTTGTACTTCAGAACAAATGGGAGTACGTCGGATCTACACCTAAACCATTGGACGATTCAACCAGTAGTAGCTCTACTCCACTTGTTGTCACAGCACCAGTAGCAATGGGATCTCTAGCTATACCAATAGCTTTTGCACCTGTTAGCAGATCTTGCCATTGCCCGAGCATCGGCAGAATGGGACAAGAATGACAAGTATGCAAATCATCTAATCAAGTAGAATGTGCAAGATGTCATGCTAGGACAGCTCAACATAGTCAAGACATCAAAAGAAGCGTGGGATATGTTCGCAGCTCTTTATGAGTCTAAGAACACTTCCAAGATTCTCACATTAAGAGACGAAATCAACCAGGGTTTCCACCACAGCAGCGAACCGGTCATGCTTACATACTCAGGATCAAAGACTACAACAATATATCATAGGGTAGTGAGAGTTGATTGGCTAGATGTGAACTTGTCACTAGTGGATGGAAAGCGGCACCAGTATAAATTCAATAGTTTGCAGGTGTATTATAATCAAAATGGTATGAATATGATTATTGATGTGAATGCCAATTTTCTTCATGTCTCATGTGAAAGTAAGGAATTTTCTTAAGTTGTTGACCCCTCCATCCATCACAATTGAAGAGAAAGAAACAAAGGCAGCTACAAGCATGATGTGGGTAGACTTTCCCACATCATCTCTGGTTGAGCGCATCTCTGTGTGGAGATGTTATTTGTGGCAATGTTTGATGCACTGCCTAGAAAGGACAAGTCAGTTGGAATTGAAGCTAGTAAGGATTTCTTGTTATTGCATCTCAACCATGTTGGAAGGATGAGGAAAGGGTTTAACACCTCTTATAGTCATTCTTTTGGACATGCCCACTAGCAAGGAAGTGGACGTTTTGACGGTATGCTTGGCTGAAATGAGTAGTCCAATGAAAGGCTTGAGTGATTAAACTTAGTATGGAAATGCTAGATGATGCAGGGTGGGTGCTTTTGATTTCCTCCACCACCCACAAATGGGAGCCAGAGTTTCAACTTGGGAGACATAGATTTCATGTCCATGATCATATATATTTGCATGGAGTGTATCCATTTGGAAGAGAGACATCATGGTAAACAAGTACTAAGTGAATCCTTAGCCTGCATAGTGCTTTTAATCTTTGCAATCTTATGTGAGCTATGCTACATGTTTGGAAAACTCTATTGGATGGGTGTTGTAAAAAACTTTATGTTTTATGCTGAGTCATCCTCTCTTACTTTGCTTTTGTATTCCTCTTTAGGAGATGGCTCTAGATTTATATATTTTGTGTCATAAGATGAATGTGCCAAACATGCATGAAGAAGGAACTATGCTACTAGAAGACAGGTTGTTTTCACAAAAAACCAATGTTTGGACCCATCTGCTACCCAATCGGAATGGGGCATGGATGGTAAGAGTCCATTGAGGGGAAGTACAGAGAAGAGCAAATTGTTTTTGCAGTTTCTCTTTCAAGCCCAAAGCTACAAGGTTCGAGGGCTGATGATTCATTGTAGTGAACCAATGTGGGTGTGCAACTAAGATAATGTTAACACATATCAACAACAACAACTAAGTAGATTTTCAAAACTTGACTGAGCTGCTTCTTGACATAGAGACTTAATTTCCACAATGGAGTGTGACGGATAGTGAAAATAAGATAGAGAGTATTTTGACCATCTTTTAAACTACAAGAGTACCTTTAAGGAAAACAATCGCGATTCACAGATGTTTTCCATGTTCAAAAAACAGAACACGAGATGAAGAAATATGTTTCAAGGACAGAATGGAATGTGGCAACTATGATTAAACGATCCTGAGCACAAGGGTTACTTCTTTGCCAAATTTTTCCAGGTAGTTTTGTTGGAATCGTGCACTTTGTGCTTTTATTTCAAGTGACATACCTTACCTTATTGTGGCAACACGTGCCTGTGTTTGCCTAATTGTGTTGCTATCCAACTTACAAAGTCTATGTAGTTTGTGTTTCATCCTAGATCTCGCACTTCCTCAAAGAAAGCCTCCTGTGCTCCATTATGAAAAGGTCGTATTCTTCGTACCAAATTCTAGGATAAGTTGGCAGTCTATGATGGCTACTACAATTGATCATAGCAATATCAACAAAAGGTCGTATTCTTTGACGCTTCATGTAATTGGATAAGAATTCCTTCTTGTATTGCAGCTCGAATTTCTAAGAGTGATGAGTTCTTCCAGCAAAAGCAATCAGGTCCATGATGGAAAAAAAGGACAACTGCTATTGTAGAGCATCACATGATCAGAGACAATTTTGTAGCTTATCAAGGGTGATTTAATTGCTTACATTGGTAGCTTTGATTATTGATAAACACATGCTAGAAATAAAATTTACATATAGTAAATGCAAAAGAACGTACCTGTGTTTATCCTCCCTAACCATGGCCTTGAGTCGATGGTTTCCATCCCAAACCAAAAATTTCTTTCCCTTTAGGTTGACCCAATTTGATCTCGTATCCAGTTCATTCTCAAACTGTTGGTTTACCACTTCCCATGTATAGCTTGCACCCTATCGATCCTCATTTGTCCAAGTGAGCTCCAGCTCCTGGATGCCCAAATGACACCAAGAAGTCACCCCTGCTATCAATGTACCTCTGTTGGTCCAAAATCTCTGCCACAACACCTACATTGTCTCCCACCATCCTAATGGCCTCGTTTACGATGATCCTGCACAAGGGTATCAGAGGCACCTTCATATCTTTCTTGACAACGAGTGTGTCCATGACCTACTGCACCAAGTCCACCTTGATGTGCTTTCCATATCGGTTACTTAGCTCTCTAGGAAGGTGGATATCTTTTGCCTCTGTACCTTCAAGCAAATGTTAAATTTTAGAAAAGCATTCAACTATCAACCTATGAACAATACAATATCATGAATAATTTTTTACCATTCTGAACTATTTCATAACCTTCACCTTGAAGCTCATGTGTTTTATCGCTACTCTCTGCCGGTCCCTTTATTTTTTCAGATGCCTTACTTTTTTTTTATGTAGAAGGATTGGGCACTTCTTCCTCATTGATCCTCTCCAAGGAAGATATCTGAGATGTGAACACGGCTCTAGAGGTGACCTCTGGACCTTCTGACATTATAGCCTTCTTTGATCTCTGTTGAGATCACAAGGAATAGCGGGATCCAAGTCTACTGTTGGATTCCATCTACAACATTTTAGGAAAGAACCATTCTATCTGAGTGAGTCTACTTGCATAAGATGATTTGCTTCCTTTCCATTTTTCATACTTTTCTGCACATCTCTAGAAATCTATAAGTCATTCAAGCTATTTAACCATACTAATACCATTTAAACCCAAATCCTTATCATCAAGTTTTGACTTTTGCAACTAGTTGTTTTCAGTACACCAAACCTAAAAATACATTGTTGATTTGTCAAGGCAAAGAAACCTCAGTAGGAGTCACAACTTTAGCATCTTGGGCCATTTAGCTCTAGGCTAAGCCATTTGCACCAGGCGCAAATTGTCACGTATCGGTTGGAGGATGTAAATGTGTGAAAGAATGATGCATAAATTGGGAAGCATTGGGTGTTGGCTCTTTCTTACGACTTTCGTAGTAGGAAGAGCAAGGTATTCTCCGTATGCAAGGTTTCGAGGCTTTTTGTCACCTACAGATATATCGGGGTTGTCATTTGTAGTATACGTGTAGCTTAGCACCTCGAGTCGTGTTCTGGTGAGAGACGTAGGCTTAAGTGTGGTAAGCAAACACAGTGCATGCATGTGTAAAAGGAACGTGTATCATCATGGTTGAGGTAATGAAGCCTTTCGTCTTCATTGGGGGTTGAAGGGTTTAGAAGGAGTTTAAGGGTTAGAAGGAGGTTCCAGGGTTTAGAAGGAGGTTCCAAGGTTTAGAAGAGGTTCCAGGGTTAGAAGGAGGTTCAAGGTTTAGAGAGTGGTTCCAAGGTTTAGAGAGAGGTTCCAAAGTTTAGAAGAGGTTCCAAGGTTTAGGGTAGAGTACATGATGGAGAACTTGTCTCTCTGGAGGTTAAGGGTTGAGGAACTAAGGGTTTAGGGGGAGCATAGGAGTGGGAGAGGAAGAAGGTGTAAGAGCATGGGGGAAAGAAGAGAGAGGAGGGAGGAGGAGGAGGAGGAGGAGGGAGAAGGAGGAAGGAGAAGGAGGAGGGAGGAGGAGGAAGGAGGAGGAGGAGGAGGGACAAAGAGGAGGGAGGAGGAGGAGGAAGGAGGAGGAGGAGGAGGGAGGAGGAGGGGGAGAGGATGGGTTGCAAGGTTGGAGAGGGAGAGAATGGGTTGCAACGTTGGAGGAGAGGGGAGGAGGAGTTGCAAGGTTAGGACATGCTTTTGGACATGGGGTGCAAGGAAGCATGGACGCTTGAGACAATTGCTTGGAATACCAAAGTAGAACTCAACACAATGCCCCAAAGGGTGTGGGCTTCATTCCATTCTCCTTGTGCATGTAGGAATTGTAAGACATTCTCTCTCTACATATAGAACTTGCATATAGAAGTTGCATGTAGGAGTTGCATGTAGAACTTGCATGTAAGAGTTGCATGTAGGAGTTGCATGTAGAACTTGCATGTAGAACTCGCATGTAGGAGTCGTATGTAGAACTTGCATGTAGGAGTTGCATGTAGGAGTTGGATGTAGAACTCACATGTAGAACTCGGATGTAGGAGTTGCATGTAGGAGTTGCATGTAGAAGTTACATGTAGAAGTTGCCTGTAGAACTTTCGTGTAGGAGTTGCATGTAGAGCTCGCATGTAGAACTCGCATGTAGGAGTTGCATGTAGGAATTGCATGTAGGAATCGTATGTAGAACTAGCATGTAGAAAATGCAAGTTGGATTTCTAAGAGGGATTATTTCTAGCCTTATGCAAGTACAACCGGAGCTTTGCCGCTACTCTACACACACATTCTGTTCTACCTAAGTCCATGTTGGCACAGAGACAACATACCTAGATTACCATGCCTTTAGTCCAGTGGCTGTGGAACTTGTGTCATGCCAGACGATCCTGCTATAAAGCCTTGGCACCATACAATTTTTGCTCAGTTTCCAGGTAGCCTGTATCCACCATTTGTTCGAACAGAAATATGTGGCGTGCTTCTAAGAAGATCACTCTTTGATAGAGTCGAATTGTAATTTGAGCATCGACTCATTCATTGGGATTGAAACTGAGTGGAGGCAAATGGGTATCGATGTAACATGGGACCTCCAGAATGAATTCCAATTTTTTACAGAATATAGCACTTAGGTGAAGGAAGCGATCAATGTTGCCGTGCATTATTTGCTCATACTACTGAAGTGCTCGGATCATTGTGCCTTGGATATTCCATTCTACACCAGAGTATGGTTCAATCATTGGCCAATTAATGGTTTGATCTTCATCCAAAGTGTGTATGTTGGCTTTCCATTTTTGTGTCATGGAACTACGTAGAACTTGGGATGGGTTCTGAGACATGGAGGTGCACATAGGTACTCCTTCAAGAAGATTACATCAAAGAGCTTGGGACAATGCCAATCAAGTTGTGGATCCAACTTGCTTATCTAGCCTTCACTAATTTGATGTTGATGAAGGTTGGTAGAAAAGTTGTCTAGGGTCCATCTACCTCAAGTTTTCATATCAAGATATTTGCTCCAAAATTCCTTGATGGGGTTACTAGGAAGTGGTATCTCATCAAAATCATACCCATCATTGGAACTTGGCATGGGAGTACGAATTGGATTATCCAGATCCTGATATTCAAGATCAATTACTATGTCATTTTCTGTTGATGGAAGCACAAGTAGTGTCGAAGGTGATGACAGGGCAAGGAGAGAATTTGGGGACATGGGGGAGAAATATGGAAGAGTGTTAGTTGCAGAAGGGGGAGTAGAGGGGAGGGGGGGAAGAACTAGGCAAATGGTTTGAGCAGCTTGGTAATCCTCAAGGGTAGGATTAGCAAGGGAGGGGAAGAAGCTAGGTGTAAGGGGCTCATAAGTTTGTGACTGTTGTTAGTTGAAAATGGTGAGAGGCATGAGCAAAGAGATGATGGAGGGAATAGATGTTAGGATGGAGCTGAGGGAAGGTTAAGAGGGTGGTAGTAGCTGCAAGGGTAAGTGAGGTTATGAGGTTGGTAGAGAGAGTGGTTAGATATGGGAAGTTGGATGTGAGATAGGCACTGTCATCTTCCGACACTTCTTTTTGCTAGTACGATGGGATCATCAGCTACATGGGTGGGATGTCGGTTATGTCATGCCTTGCAAATAATAGTGATGGCCTTTGTAGCAATGGCAACAAACCTGCAATAACCCTGAGGGGAGGACTACCCATGAGGCATACATATGCAATGAAAGCATTCATCCTGAGTGCTATAAACCTAGCATATGTAGATAGACAGAAGATATTTTTCTCATCTTCGGACATCTTGGCAAATCATGTGTAGGGTTTTGGTCCCTATGGAACATTCCCATTTGATTGTTGGATGAGCCGATATGATCCTAATTTGGAGTTTCTTCCATTGGATAAGCATGTGTGCGTTGAGGTGATCTTCTACTTGTAGAGCAGCCACAAGCTCTTGGTACACCACCGTTGTGCATTGTAGTGGGGCTTCATTGGTGTTGTCTTCTAATGCCTCATTGTTGTGCATTAGCAATTGGAGTTCAAGCTTGGAGATGATTATCTTTTGGGAGTGCATCTCATTAATTTTTTCTTTGTATTGCTAGTAGATGGTTGTATATGCCTCAAGCTTTCTCATTTGCAAGGTGACCTTTTCCTGTTGAGGAATGTCTTCAGTGGTATTGGACCATTGGTCCAAGACTTGTGCTTGTTGTGAAGTGCTGGGGCCTCTTGAGCGATAGCAAGTTTGTCCTTTAAGATTCAGCATTTCCTTGTAAGCTCGTCACTACTAAAGGCAAGTACTGCCAAAGATTGTTTCATGTCTTCAACCTTGTCTTTGCAATCCTAGAGCTCTTCTACTTTGTGAATTAGAGTCATTCGAGCTTGTACCACTACCTCCATCTATTGATCATGTGCAGATGTCAAGGAGTTATAGTAGGTCTGTAGGATTGCCGTTGCTAGTACTGCTGCTACTGTCAGCTGTGTTTAACTTTAGTGGAGGTTGGAGGTCACATCTCTCATTGCCTTCTCTTGAGCTTGGTTCATGCGCACTTCTTCTACCTCCTTCTCATCTATCTACGCTTGAAGTGCCTTGACCTCTATGATGTAGTACTATTTACTATAATTTTTTACTTCTAAATGTGTGTATTTTATCGATATCCTATTTACTTATATAAATAAATGGGAAGTTCAACTGCTCTATTTGTTTGTATAAACTGATCTTCATTATTACATTGCGAGAATATATACGATGCTATGATATTATAAGTTTTTACTTGCTTGCTATTTAATGATATCGATGTTGGTAGTGCCGGTAAATTGATATGTTACTTTGTATTCTAACGGTTGTGTTAAATATACTTCATTTAAAATTACTATGGCATGAGTAGCTTTTATGATTTATTACTGGTGCTACTTGGTAGAATACTTACATAATGATTGTTGATTGGTCTAGATCATCACGCAACAATGGAGCACAAAAACTCAACAGAGGGAGAGAGTGTAAAGCTGAAGTTTGAGATTCAAATGCTTATTCATGAGTTTTCAATCAGGCATGTCATGGCATTGACCAATGAGGAAATTAGATCTACTACAGCTAGTAAACATTTGCTAGATGGAATGCAAAAGAAAATATTTAAAAGGTTTCACATTGCTTGGCAAAAGCATGGACAAAAAATAGGACCTGAAGTCCATGAGACGGTAAATGGATTCTTTCCTAGAATACTTGGGGATATCACAACACAATTACAAATACTGCTTAAGGCAAAATGCTTTATCTTGCCTATTGATGGACATGATAAGTTAAACCTATGGACAATTCTTTGGAAAAAATCACATGCTGCTACCCATAGGAAAAATATCAGAGAGAGAGGATCAATAGGGAAAGTAACTACTAGTGCTCTTGTTCATTATACTAAGATGGCTAGTGGATCTAAGGAAAACACTAATGTTTCAAACATACAAGGAAGGGCACATATTGAATTGTGCACTCAATTTGCTGAGTTGTGTTTTTCTACTATGCATTTTCCACTAACAGCATTAACAGTTCATGAATATTTAGGTAGTGGAATAGAAGGAAGGGTATACGAAGTGCAAGTTCAAGGTGTTCTAACTTTTAGACCAACGTTATCCTATGCTGGCAAAAGACTTCTAAAGGATAATGCAAGAGCACATTTGTCTCACTAAAGACATAGTTAGTAATGAGTGTGACACATAGAGCTGTGTGTCGAGCAATAGGCTATGTGCATGACAAGGAGCTTTGGCTAATTAGTCCATTTTTCAATGGTGGCACTATCCATGACATGCTCATGTCTCTTCCTCTATCTTCTGGATCATACATCAATTGGATAAAGAAGCAAAATCCTTTAGAATAACCACGTTTCTCATGGCATTCTATAATCACCAAGATACAAGTAAGATTGTTTTGCCAGAATACTTTACAAATTGCAAGTGTGATCACAAGTGCAATGGGTTGAGTGCATGAGCAAAATGTCACACATATTGACCTGAATCCTTGCAACTATGTCTTAGATTTTACCAGTGATGATAAATCAATAAGAGTAGGAGTCATTGATTGGGGAAAGAGTTTGCATTGGACTGAGAGTAGACCTGAGCTAGATCCAATATTTGTTTCCTCAAATAGGTATCCTTGGCTCGCACCAGAATTATATGCAAGTGTTAAAGCAGGGCCAAAATATAAGGGTGACTGGTAACAAAAGTCAAATTCCTTTGCTGTGGGCTAGCTGTTTGGACAAATAGCTACATTTATCATAGATTCTGCAGATGCATTACATGATAACTTATATACGAGAGGAATTGTTATCAAGCTCCTCATGGATTATCACAATAGTCTATGTAACAAATATCATGAGAAAAGAGCAACAATGAAAGAGATTTATACAAAACTACATATGCATCATGTTGATGAGAACATTGTAATGCGACCTATAGAAGAGATGAAATCATGTTTGTAAAAGTTTTTATTTTAGGATCATGTAAATATATAGTTTCAACTACTTTTACAAAATGTTTTGAAAGTAGACATTTCAAACTCTCTAAACAGACTTATATTCACATTTAAACATTCTATGAATAGAGTTTCAACTACTTTTACAGTATGTTTCATAGGTAGGGGATTCAAATTCTCTAAGTTACATACACGTCTTCCAATCTTTTATAACATGTTTCACAAAATTTCCTAAACATACTTGCATTCATTTAACCAATGCGTGTATAGCTTTAACTACTTTTATGAGATATGTTTCATGGATGAACAAAAATTCTCTAAATCATTTACATGTATTTTAATTTCAGTATTCTTATATTATATTCTTGTATTTCTATTTATATTATACATTGTGGCTTTTTACAAGTTACTTTTTTTTTTAGTAATTTTTTTCCAAAGTAATTGAACATTTAAATAATAAGATATACATACAAAAATAACATAATGATTCATCTTTAAATTCTTATCTTGTAAAATCAAATATGTTTCATAGGTAGGTAATTCAATGTCTCTAAGTTACACACACGTGTTCCAATCTTTTATGACATGTTTCACAAAATTCCTTGAACATATTTGCATTCACTTGAGCATTATGTGTACAGCTTCAACTGGCTTTATGATATGTTTCATGGATAAATGATTGAAATTCTCTAAGTCATTTACGTGTATTTTAATTTCAGTACTCTTATATTATATAGTTGTATGCCTATTATATCATACATTGTGACTTTTTACAAGTTACTCTTGCTTCAGTAATTTTTTTTCAAAGTAACCGAATATTTATATAATAAGATATACATAAATATATATATATATATATATATATAGATTTTTTTTAACGTTCTTCCATTGTAAAATCACAATTAAATATAATTATTTTTTAAACTTTTACTTTGTTAGATTACAACCAAGTACTAATTTTTAATTTCTGATTTCAACCTTCTTTCATTTAACTTTATACAATTATATAATTGTGTAGGATGGAAGCTATGCAGCTACATAACAACGAGTTGAAAGTTGTCAAGGTTACAAATCTCATCGAACGGATGCAAGGAGTTGCATTTGAGGGATTAATCCTTAATCGTTACGGAACATTCGACTTCCACAAAGAAAGTTCATCTTTAAGTGTATGTGCTGACTTAATAGATGATGAAGGACTTGCAATAGTTACATTACAACTTGACAAGGAACTAATAGAAAAGTATGAGCAATATATACAAAAGAAACATCATATAAGAATCGAAAATTTCATTGTTTTGGGAAAAAAGACATCATATGATAAAGGAGATGCTAATATAACAATAAGAATTGCATACTATACAAAGATATTCAGGCTACATACAAAGGTAATTGAGGTTAAATTCTAATCTAATACAAGTATCAAATCATTAACGGGTACATTCAGTATCTATTCGGGGGGGGTCACTATGTATAAGCCCTCTATATCATGTGCGTTCAAGGCCTACTTTTAAAATCCCTTATCTGTAATTTTTTCATTAATAAAATGTACCCCTTTTCTATACAAATCTGTAATTTTTTTCCAAAACTATTTTAAATAGTCCCTTATGTATATTTATTTTTGTAAATTTTAGAAATAAAAAATATCCTTATGTTGAACTCACGTGATAGGGTTACATATGATGAGTGACCCCCCCTAGCATTCAGTAAGGATACAGAGGGCACTCTTGCCATTGCTATCTTGGAAGATAGCGGAAAAAGAGACACTGACAAGACTACGATGTTCTACATCCAAGTTGCTGATGGCGTGAATGAAACAGACAATGAATTGGTAAACTAGCTACACTTCTGTTAAAATATTTGGTTTAATCTAGTACCAAAGCTATACTAAAACTATGATGTTTTTTTTATTTTTTGGAATTCTAGATTACCTTTTTCCACGAAACAGAAAGTGAAAGAAATTGGATGGTCGATGAGCTACGCTCAAAGGATTTTCCTATGTGCATTCTAAAAAATGTACATGCAAGTACATACAACAACAAACAAAACATTCAATTCCAAACATCCAGTATTGTTGCTCCAATAAATGATGCTACAATACAAGAAGAGTTGATTCAAGTAGCAAGACACTGGAAAAAGCAAAATTCTTACAAAGAAGTATGTTTTTTTTTTGTGCCTAGACATTTACAATCAAACATTAAAACACCTTTCAATGTCCTCAAGTTTTATTAATGATGTTATTGCACTTGTGTAGGTTAAAGGTGAATTCAGATTTACTCCTACAAGCAAACCTTTTTACCATATTTGTTCAAAGTGCAGTTCAAAAGTACAAATCAACAAAAACTTGAACAACGATGGTTTCTACTACTTGAAGTGTCAAAGTGATGTTGAGACAAAAATAATATCACTAATGGCAGGCACCATTAGTACAATCTCAATTGAGCAAGATCAATGTTTTCATCAGAGACCAATGGCTTCTGTCATTTCTAGGAACAGATAAACCAATCAAAACCTACTATAACGACAACTGAGCAAGGTTTCACACAGAAACTAATGTAAAAAGAATACATGGACGGTTCATGCTAACTGGGGCAAACACGATTATTGCAGGATGCGATAACATTGAAAGAAAGAAACAAAAAACGGAAAGTGACAACAATACAAAAAGTAACAAGGGAAAAACAAAGATTGACTAATCATAGGCTAGCCTTAAGCAATAGGATTTGCTGTCATCAAGTACCATGATTGGTGATTACTACTTGTACGTGAACAGGAATACAGTCAACATGTTATCTGAAGGATAACAAAAGATAGAGTAGACCTTCATCTTTGTTTCCACCTTAAGAGTGTTTCATATCTACTTCAACATTAGAACTCTTTTCCTAGCCACATGTTCCTAGCAAAATGGTTTTTGGTTTTCATTCTCTTTATCGTTGTACCTTGGTCCATCAACACAGCTTGTTGAGTTGTAAGAAGTACATTTACCATGTTTCCCAGCTACACGTTCCTAGTAAAATGGTGTTTTGTTTTCATTGACTCTTTACCATTGTACCTTCATCCATCAATATTGTTTATTGAGTTGTAAGAAGTAGATTTATACATACACATTTTCTTCTAACTTAATGCCATTCAAATTTATACGTTGTGCTATTTTCTTTTATTTTTTTACTAACTTGTTATTATTCTAGTATTCGATTCTAATTTAAACAACCTGTTATATAGTAAAATTTTGACCGCATTACATCTTGTCCTTTTTTGTTGCCTATAGGTTCCAAATAAAAGTGTGCATACAAGCCATGGATAGAATAGACAGAGCCCTAAGCCTGCATGGCTTTCATCATCCCTCAAATTACAAATACATACCTGGTGATTGTCTATTTGATACTTTAAGCTTTCTAATGGATTTTAAGCAAACTGGTCCAAACATACGTAAAATCATAATTGATAGTTTCCTAGTAGCTCTTAAAAACAAAAAACATGATGCAACCACATGCATGCGTACTTTCTTGACACTTGATGTACTTTCAACTTTACATGGAGTATATACAAGAGAAGAATACTTTCACTGTATGTGATTACCAGCTTCAGCCAACAGATTATGGGGTGACCATTTTTGCATTTACAGGTCAACAAGATGTTTTGCTTGTTCAATCACGGTGTGATCTTTAATGCTCATAAAACCATACATTACATATACCAACAAATGCCACGTGCCTTCCTTCAATATTTTATACGATGACCAAACTGGACATACAGGACACTTTGAGCCGTTAATACATCTTGAACACTCTGTACAAACAACATGTGAAGATCAAAGCACAACACAACTAGACATGCAATGAGCAAAACACAATCTACAATGAATCCAAGATAATGATTATATAGATGGAGATTCGCTTTTTATAGTATTCTTACTTACTTGAAAAACATTTTAGCTCTCAATAGGTACGCTTCGAGGCTATTAAATAGTTACAACTCGCATTTCAATACTCATATATTACAACAGTTAATACTATACAGCATTCCTTTAACCAAGAACTTTTCAAGTTGCATGAAATTAGTATCATGGACAAATACTACATCAACATGTCTAAAAGCGTTATTGACGGTGGTTTCAAAGGTGACTTCTTCATGCTACATTGGATAGCAGAGTGGATACAAAAAAACATAATACTCTAGTCGCACGCAACAAGTCAGTCATTTCTTCAAATAAATATCAACCCTAATCTAGAGAAAATGCATTTAGTATACTTTGATACACAACAAAATAACGGTCACCATGAACCAGTAATTATTAAAAATAAAGTGAAAAGAAAATTTAAAAATTTTGAAAAAGATGAAAAAATACAAAATTGTAAAGTCCAACAAAACAAAAAAGTAGAACATGAGAACAAAGATCCTAACAACTATGACAATGTAACACCATGCCAGAATACAAATACAAGTATATCCATGCTAGACAAAATACTACATGAAAGATGATTAGTAAGAGTACCAAACTATAGCTACAATGTAGGAGATTGTCGTTTTGATAGTATCTCTTATATGTTAAAATTTTTTTACACAAGCCAAGAAATACGAAACAAAGCTGCTTCAAAATTTGAAGAAGAACTTATCCACCAACAAACTAAACATGCACTACAAATTATGCAAGTACACTTGACACACGATTACTTGAACACCGTGCACAATATTGATACTATTGACCAATATTTAACAGGTGTGGCTATGAACGGCACTAATGGCGGGTTATGGGGTGACTCAGTAATATTGTATTGGATCGCAAAAGCACTTAATATAAACATTACTATTTGGTCTAGCTCAACAGCCTGCCCATTTTTAAAGTACACGTTCGAAAATTCTTATACATGTAATCTTGTATACTATGATACATTTCAGAATAATGGTCACTATGAACCTATTGTGGACATAGATGCTATACAAGAATACAATTATCTCGAAAGTATCCATAAAAATTCCAAGCCACCAAGTATTTATAACAATGGGATAGATCAAGCACAAGATAAAAGAATCCGTACATCATGGAACAATGATGTCAATAATGATTTATTTCGACAAAACTAAAAATTGTCCAAGTTAAAAGTATGCTCAATGTTTTTAAAAGAACACCCACAATTAAGCATAACACCCTACTCTGCAGTTAAACACTTACAATATATACTTCAAAAAGAGAAAAAACTTGCAAACACGGAATCTTTAAAGCAAAAATATATCCAAGAAACATGTATTGAAAAACTTGAACCTTGGCTTGATATCATTCATGACTGTGACCAACATGCTGTTATGAATTACCTGAAGAAGATTTTAGACAATCCTATACATGCTTGCTTTTGCTGCAAACGGTTGTCGTTTGCTTTTCAATTGAAAGAGCGTTCCTCAAAAGGAATAGATTTCCTTGAACATGAATTACAAATGCAACTGACATGCAGTAAAAAAGAAGACACAAAGGCAAACCCAAAAAGACAAAATACCAAAATACGCATCACCATACTGTATCCAGATGCAAAAAGAGTTGCCAAAAATCTCAAAGTTGAGCGAACTAGAAGAAAGACTATTCGCTCCTTGAAACACATTTGGCCAAATATACCAAAATTTGAACTACGGGCAATACTTACTAAAAGGTAGTATTATTAATGTGCCTACAAATACCAATATCATACAAACTGTACTTCCACAACCAATAGAACATACAACGACAATAGGTGTGGCAATAAAGCATAAACTTATTGAATGCAAATCAATTTATACAAGTGGGTACATTCAACCATATAATGTCATGAAAGCTTTACACATTCTTACACAAACACCACTTTATAGAAAGTATAAAGTTAAGATCTCAAATTTATAGATATCACAATTTCATCTAAGTTATGAAATGAACAGACCAAATCAAACACATGACAACCACCAAGATAGTGATGATAATATTGAAATCTCTAACGAAGAGGCCGTCGATGCTTGCATAGATACACTTGTACATGGTTTCATGGTCTCAGGTGAATTTTTTGACACCACATCTAATATTATAACAATAGCACCTTCACACCTTCACAAGAATACCATCCACTTGGATTTTTCAAAGATGAGGATTGCGAAGAACTAAATTTTCCAAAATTATTCTATGGCAATGAAGGAAAACAATAAAAGAAAGACTCAGCTACCAAAAAATAGCACAATGGGAATTAACAAACCAAGACCACCGATGATTCGCTACACATATTACTAATATATTTTTCAAGGTGATCAAAGTTATGATCCAACAAATCGCATCATCATTGTGGATCCGGCTTCGAAGAGGAAAACTAAAAAATAGAATCATTTATGCAAAAGACGTTAAAACAAAAGCAAACCTCGATCAAATATTACATTCAGACATAGGCTATCGTGACTTGCAACGATGCGTACATCACCAGTTTACCTTGAACAATTGCAAAAGAACCTATTTGCTATGATACGTCAACTTGGTCCACCTATATTTTTTGTGACGTTTACTAGCGGAGAACGCCTTTGGGAACCTCTTCAACAAGCTTTGCAAATACTAGCAAAAGACAATGATAACCAAGATACTAGTAGAGATAACATACATAAACTAATTAGACAAGATCCCATTACATGTGCACGTTACTAATCACACAAAACTTCTTCACTTAGAGAACTTCTAAAACATACAAAACATATATACGATGAGGTTGAAGATTTTTTCTTTGTGATGGAATTTCAATCATGCAGAAGCGAACACGAACATGGTTTACTATGGGTTAAAAATGCACCCACATACAACCAATCAAACAATGATGAAATCATAAAGTTCGTAGACAAGTATATCTCATGCAATAGAGAACTTATCGATGAAGAAATACGAAATATACAAACACACTATCACATGCACACATGTCGAAAAAAACATAAAACAAAATGTAGATTCAATTTTTCTCAACCACCAATGAATGAAACTACGATTCTAGTACCTGATAAAGACATAAAGAAATAAGATCTTGAAAAAGCGAAAGAAATACTCCAATTTCTAGAGACATACATTGAAGACAGTAAAATTAAAACATTCAAATAATTTTTATCCGCCTTACACTTAGATGAACAGGCATACAAACAGTCAATTTCTGCAACATTAAAACATCCCAGAGTCTTTTTAAAATGTAGCCTAACAAACATACGCACCAATCCATTTTCAGCACAGCTTATAAACCTATGGAAATCTAATATGGACATCCAATATATCTTGGAACCATATGCAGTAGCATCATACTGCACATCGTACCTCACAAAATGCGACAACACAATGACAAAAACTTTTAACGCAATTATAGAGAAATGCAAGCATGAGCACAGTGATGCTACTATGCGTATCAAAAGCAACTTGGATCAGCATTCTTAAGCATGCAATAAATATCTGCTCAACAAGCAGTGTTTATAATACTCTCGCTACCCCTGTACCATGCCTTCAGATCATTCCAATTCATCAACACAGCACCTATAGAAGACCAATCTTTCGTGCTGAAATGTAATTATGAGCTTCAAGCCTTACCTAACAATTCGACGGACATAATGAGAGTGCTCTCAATGGAAGCAAGAACGGAAGAGGGAGAGAGAGAGATAGAGAGCCACACAAGTTTTGGTGGGTGCAAAACACCCTAATCTTCTTTTTCATTCATTTATATATGTGTTTGAGTATTGTACATAACCGGGGTAAAGGTAGAGTGACCTTTAACCCCCACAACCTCCCACTTAAAGGACAATGTGCCTTTAAGGAGAACAACCAGTGAGCATACTATCCAATGCCCATCAATACATGACAATACTCAAACTGCTGACTAGGTAGACTCTTCGTCAACATATCTGTAGAGTTATCATCTGTATGAACCTTGAAAAGCTCTATGCACTTGTCCTCAACTGATGAAATGGTACCTAACCACAATGTGTTTGGTCTTTGCATGAAAGACCAGATTCCATGCTAGCTGAATAGCACTCATGGAATCACTATGCAATGTCGGTACACTTGTATGAATCCCCAAATCTCCCACTAGCCGATCAAGCCATATAGCCTCCTTGCAACCCTCTATGGCTGCAACATACTCATTCTTTGTGGTAGACAAAGCAACGCACTTCTGTGCGCGAGACATCCACGACATTGCACCACCTGCAAAGGTGAACACATAACCAAAAGTGGATCTCCTACTATCCACATGCCTTGCATAGTCTGAATTTGTGTACCCAAGTACACGCATGTCTCCTTTACCAAAGCAGATGCACATCTCCTTGGTACCCTTCATGTACCTCATGATGCACTTAACTGCCTCCCAATGCCTCTTTCCTGGATTATCCATATACCGGCTAACAACTCCCACTACAAATGCAATGTCTAGTGTAGTAACTATCATAGCATAAATAAGAGTCCCAACCGCTGATGCATAAGGAACCTTGGCCATCATGGCCCTATCCTCATCTGATTTGGGACTATCTATATGACTCAGTTTCACATATGGAGGCAATGGAGTACTCACTGCCTTCCCCCCCTCCATATTGAAACGCTGCAATACTTTTGTAACATACTCCTTCTATGAAAGCCAAAGGAGTTTCCTACTCTGATCACGCGTGATGCGCATACCAAGAATATGACCTGCAAGTCCCAAATCCTTCATATCAAAGGCCTCATGCAACTTGGCCTTTAATGCATCTAGCTCATAAGTATTCTTGCTAGCCAATATCATATCATCCACATATAGTGCCAGGATTATCAAGCTATTATCCTTAGCCCTTTTAGTGTAGAGGCAGTGATCAATTTCACTCCTTCTAAAACCCTGGGACCGAATGAAAGCATCAAACTTCTGATACCATTCTCTAGGTGCTTCCTTAAGACCATAGAGACTCTTCTTCAGTTTGCAAACTAAATGCTCTTTGCCCTTTTCTTCAAAGCCTTCCGGCTGCACCATGTAAATTTTCTCATGCAAATCCCCATGCAAGAAAGCTATCTTGACATCCATCTGCATAAGCTCCATATCTTCTGTTGCCACTAGTCCAAGCATGCGTCTAAGTGTGGTCATCTTCACAACCAGAGAGAATATCTCATCAAAGTCCACACCCTTCTCTTGCTTGAACCCTTTAGCGACCAAATGGGCCTTGTACCTAGGCACATCATCACCTATGACCTTCATCTTGTAGACCCATTTACATGGCAATGCTTTCTTTCCATGTGGCAAAGAAACCAAGTCCCAAGTCTTATTCTTCATAAGTGAACTCATCTCTTATTGCATAGCATACTCCCACTTGCATTGATCCTCGCGCATCATAGCCTC
Source organism: Dipteris shenzhenensis (assembly GCF_047967505.1). Taxonomy (NCBI): domain Eukaryota; kingdom Viridiplantae; phylum Streptophyta; class Polypodiopsida; order Gleicheniales; family Dipteridaceae; genus Dipteris; species Dipteris shenzhenensis. Next base: position 25,847,098 of record NC_141622.1, on the reverse strand, counting down.
TCCGTAGCAAGAAGGCTCCCCGCAATCAGTAAGCATCACATAGTCTACCCCTGGAACAAACCTATCAGGCGGTCTAGACACTCTGGATGATCTTCTCAAGGGCATTTTAGCTTGCTGTCCCACCTGCATATCAGCCATATTTGGCTCATCATTTCCACCAATAGAAGATCCATCATCTACCCTTGATTGTATACCTGTGGGAGTATTTGGTGGTACCATTTCTTGCACATTTGGTGCATGGACAACTTGCTGTCTATCAACATATGTAAGTGGATTCACATCTTGGAAAGTGATTCTCCTCCTTTCAACATCCCTCATGGGTGCCTTATGCATCTTCTCATTGAAGACTACATCATGGCTGCGTATGATATTCTTTGCTTCTGGATCCCAGAGACGATAGTCCATCTCTCCACTTTCACCATAACCCAAAAAGATGCATTTCCTAGACTTAGGATCTAGCTTCTTTCGAAGCTCTTTTGGCACATGTGCATATGCCTCACACCCAAATATACGCAAATGAGAGTAAGAGGGCTTCTTGCCACTCCATGCCTCTTCAGGAATACCACCATCCAAACTCTTACCAGGTGATCTATTGATCACATGCACTGTAGTCTTCATTGCCTCAGCCCAAAAACCACCAGAAAGACTTGCATTGGAAAGCATGCATTGCAACCTTTCTTGAATGGTACGGTTCATCTTTTCTGCAACTGGATTTTGCTCTGGAGTATGAGGGGATGTGAGCTCCCTCTTAATCCCACATGTATCACAGAAATGCTGAAAGTCATGAGAGAGATACGCTCCACCATTGTCAATCCATAGGCATTTAAGCGTTCTACCTGACTGATTCTCAACCAAGGCCAGCCATTTCTGAAATACCTGGAACACATCACTCTTCCGAGCTATAGCATAAGCCCACACTTTCCTAGTTGCATCATCAATGAATTTCGCATAGTATTCAGCCCCGCCTAATGACCGTGTAGGCATGGGACCTCATACATCTGAATGCACCAAATCAAGCTTTTCAAACTCTTTCTTTTCCCTTCTTTTATGGGCTGATTTAGTCTGCTTCCCATAGAGACAATGCTCACAAAATTCAAAATCAGAGAAACTCAAATGCGGTACATAACCCAAACGGCATAAGAGTTTCATTCCATTCTGGCTCATGCGCCCCAACCTGCAATGCCACAAAGAAGTGCTTGGCTACTCGGTTATTGCAACAACATGATCAAATACCCCTGATTCATGTAAGGGATATAAAGTCCCACACTTGGCACCCCTGGCCAAAAGCATAGAGCCCTTCTGAATTTTCCAACTCTGAAAGCCAAAAGTGGTGTGAAAACCAGCATCATCTAGCTAACCCACTGAAATAAGACTCTTGGTCAACTTAGGCACATGTCTCACATGTTTCAAAATAAATGCAGACCCATTTGCAAAGGAAAACTTTATGTCACCTACTCCCACTATGTCACATGCATAGTCATTTCCAAGATGCACACAACCTATCTTTCCACTGTCATAAGTGGAGAACCATTCCCTATGGGGAGTAACATGGAATGAAGCACCAGAATCCAAAATCCAATCCTGGGAATATGCATCCTCTGAAGTGGTAAGCAACTCTGTAGATAAACTAGACATGAAGAGAACGTCATTGTCACTATCATGTGTGACTGCATTGATCTCCTCGATCTTCACTTTTCCTTTGTCCTCCCTTGGACTCTCTTCCTTTTGATTTGCACCCCAATTTGCATTCTTTTTCTTATCCTTTTGCTCTCTTTTCAGCTTGTAGCAATCCTTTTTCATATGGCCCTTCTTGCCACAGTGGTAACACTCAATGTTCCATGCCTTGGATTTGCTACGAGACTTCCCTCTTTCTTGGGACTTCCCCTTGAACTGTGATCTGCCCCTTTGCACATTTAAGGTTGCATCCTGCTTGTTGCCGTCCATAGACTTCCATCTAATCTCCTCAGCCAACAAGCTACCCACAACATCATCAAATTTCAGTACTCCACCAGGTGCAGAGTTATTGACAGCTGTACGGAAGGTATCCCATGAGGATGGCAATGAACATAAGAGAAATATTGCCTTAGTCTCCTCATCAAAATTCATCTTCTGAGCCTGTTTTTGGTTGAAAATAATATTGAATTCATTCAAGTGAGAAGCAATGGAGACCCTTCCTTCATCTGCAACTCAAACAACCTCTTCATGAGGTAAACTTTATTAGAGGCATTTCCTTCTCATAAGTGGCACAGAGCTTCTTCCACAAATCTTCCGTAGTCTGCTCATTTACTACTGTGAAATAAACTGACTCTGCAAGATGAAGTCTTATAGTAAACTTTGCTAATGCATCCAACTCATTCCAATCATCCTCAAACATATTTGCAGGCTTAGCTTCAATCCCTGCCAAGGGTTTAATCTGCTTCTTTTGAATAAGCACATCCCTTATCTGTTCTTTCCACAAAGAAAAGTTTGTCCCATCAAACTTTTTAATGTTGAAAAACTCTTTTTCAGACATGGAAAAGGATGCCATAATGCAAATAAAGCAAAATCCCAAATGCTAGTGCCTGTAAGAGAGAATCACACCAAATACCAGGTGCACCCAAATGTGTATGCCACAATAGACTGAAATATCACCAAAACTCAAAGCTCAAAGCATCAAAAGATCAGCTGACTCATGTGCATGTACTATGCATCCATATGAGCAAATCTGGCCCAAAAGAAAATGCCAACTGCAATGGCAATCCAAAATGCCAATAGGTGCCAAATGGCTCAAGCATAAACACCGTCCATGGGCATATGCATCAATAATATCTCATCCAAGAGAGCATAACACTATCAGTGCATCACCTGCAATGTGTCAAAGCTATCCCTCAGCATAATATAGCATCCATGTGCAAAGCGTCCATAAAAATAGCATCCCACAAGGCAATCTGGGCCTATCAGCGCATCCAATAAGGATCGCAATGCATCCAAATGGCCTATAAATCATCCACTGCAACCCAATGCACACCACGAATGAGCGCACATGGCTCAAACGGCAACCAGAGTGATCTACATAAGGTATGCTCAAGAAATCATGGTCCCACGAAAAAGACCGCTACTGAAAATAGAACTAAGATGCCTCAAAACATGGGCGCCATTGCATAATCGGACTCAACAAGAAAATCTACAAATATCTCTCTTCTGTCGGAACTCCAAAATCCCAACCGATGAGTGAGAAATGGGAGTCAACACTTATCCACTGCCATGTGGCATAAATCTAAGGTTTCAAAACCTTAGAATGAAAAATGCATAACATAGAGACGGAATCGAATACACAGATATCTATAACTCTGAAAATACTCCACCGAATCGCACAAGAACTGATAGGCAGGGGTCTTTGGGCGTCCGAAACGTAGTGGGATAGACGGTAATGGAAACCGTGGTCTCAATCACTAGGTCTAACACACGCACTAAAAAACGTTTTTGGAAATAGAGCTATTTGTAAACTCCACCAGAATGCGAATGATGAGCAACATAGAAGTTTTAGGACCTCCTGAGTCCATCGGAACTGACAGATCTGCAAATGGTTGCTCCAAACTTGAGTTCCAACACCCGGGCAGAAAAACGTAGGAACTGACACAGTGAGTCAGAAATCCAATGAAATGATCCCATATTCAAGAATGAAGGTGTTTCCAAGCTCCTGAAGTGAAGTGGACACCGAAAGCAAGCAATAGTTGCCTCTACAAGTCAATGTAGAGTCTGTCATCGAACGGAACAGGGAAAAGCTCAAAAAACAACTTTTTCTTTGAAAACACTTAACAGGCTCTCAAAACCACTTTGCAAAACCAAAGTGACTTTTCCAAAGGTTCCTCAAGGTCTCTACATACTCAGATGCAAGTAAAGTCACCCACAAAGCTTCCCACAGAGCTTCTCCTTCCTTCCACAGAGTTGCTGAGCTTCCAGGCATTCACGCACGCTCAGCTACATCACCTAGGCTCTAATACCAGTTGAGAGTGCTCTCAATGGAAGCAAGAACGGAAGAGGGAGAGAGAGAGATAGAGAGCCACACAAGTTTTGGTGGGTGCAGAACACCCTAATCTTCTTTTTCATTCATTTATATATGTGTTTGAGTACTGTACATAATCGGGGTAAAGGCACAGTGACCTTTAACCCCCACACATAATGTGTACATCCATTACAGAAAAATACAAGGCACGTCCCTCTCACCTTGACAACTCTATCCTATCTAACATTGTTGCATTTTATAATTACAATGAGAGCTTTAGAAAGCGAAAAAAAGAAAGACTCATAAGATCAATAAAATACAATAGAAACAGTGACCCCAAAAACCACTACAGAGAGATGGTCTTATTACATTTACCTTTTCGAGGAAACGAAGAAAATTTGAAAGGTTCACATACAACGTGGAAAGACCTCTAGAATCTTCACGTTGTCAGCAGGGATGTTTTTATCGAAGCTATTCTTATATATTAATATAAATTCTTGGCAAAAGTTTATTGAGCTGATTTTTTAGTTTCACAATGTTGATAGAAGATCTTACAACTTTATATATTTTCTTTTGAATTTTGAAGAAAAAGTTGTAAATCTTGGCGAAACTTTAATTTTTTTCACATAAAAGTTTCAAAACCTGGCAAATGTTTCAAACCTTTATTTTTATTAAGGCATACAAATTTCGACACCAATATAAAAATTTCACTTCTTAACGAAACTAACAAGAAAAAATCATCCATGATTGTCAGTATAACAAATAACGTAAAGAAATATACACATGTTTACTATAACAAAGAAGACTCTAACTGGAATAACTTTGAAGAAAATGCCCATCAATTGTCAAAAGACAACGATGACTTCATAAACTCAACACCAATCGACTTTCATGAGAACTATATCGAGTTAACTAATGGTGCAAATGTTGAGTTATATAACTTAACCTACAAAGAAGATAGCGAAAAGGCTAAACGAAACATGCCACCATACCAGTTACTAACACCAAAAGGAGTTGCTCTATCGTCAGATGACTACTACAAACAAATAAGACAAATCCACAACAACAACAAATTTTTAATGACATTGTGTTCAAGTTAGCTTACCAAGAGGAAGAACAAATACACGCATTCATCACAGGAGGAGCCGGTACCAGGAAAACAACTCTATTAAAGGTACTCGTTGAATTCCTAACAAGAAAATTTAATTCACATAAATACACTGATCCATTGAAACTGAAAGTCCTGAAACTAGCATACACTAGTAAAGCTGCATACAATATAGATGGCATGACGCTACACTCAGCTTTACATATTCCTATCAACCAAAGAGAAAAGTCACAAATACCAGATGAACGATTAGATGCACTCACAAAAGCGTACTCCGAACTGCAAGCAATAGTCATAGACAAAATATCCCTAATAGGAGCACGAATGCTTACAACACTAGACAAGTGTTTATGCACAATTAAACACGCTCGACATCTATCATTTAGTGGAGTGCATGTTTTCTTTTTTGGTGACTTATATCAAATCCCACCTGTATGTGACAGGTGGATATTCGCACAAGAAGGTATACTGCCTACAAACATCTGGACAAAGAATTTCAAGTACTATGAACTCTCACAACTTATGCGGCAAACTGACATCGAGTTTGTGAATATCCTAAACAAAGTTCGAAAAAACAAAAAAACACATGAAGAAATCAATACAATAAACGAAACATGTTTCCGTGAACCTCTAGATGACTTGACAATACCACACTTATTATACACTCAAAAGGCTACAAACCAACACAATAGCATCGTTTTCCAAAAAACCCAAGGTGAAATTCACATCTTCGAAGAAAAAGACTTTTACAACAAAAATTTTAAAACAAGCATAATGTTACCAAATAATCCAAACAAAACAGCTGGTTTACATAAAACCCTAGATTAAAGCCATCAATGTTAGTAGAACTATGTGCAGGAAATTACGACACAATAGACGAACTGGTTAACGGAGCAGACGGCTACTTTCGCGCATCAACAAAAACAGATACAAACGATCCAATTATTTGGATACAATTCCTTCAACCACGTGTAGGTGCACAAACACGAGCCCGATATACAGACTTATATACAAATTGCATATACAACACAATTGGACATGCATCTTTTCTGTCTCGAAAGAGATACAAATAGGACACCACAGTGCAAATGCAGTAATCAAAAAACAGTTTCCAATACAAAGAGCTACAGCTCGTACGATACATTGCTCACAAGGTTTAACTCTAGAACAAGTAGCTTTCTGCCCAACAAACGTTACTAGGCATGGGCTAACATACACTTGACTATCATGTATAAGATCAAAGGAATACTTATACCCACTATCACCACTTATAGATTCAAACTTTCATGTAGACAACGCTGTCGAAGAAGAAACGAAACGACTATTGACAAAATCCTTGTGGCAATTTTCAATGTTACAAATAAAGACTTCACTGCAGGTCGCCACAATATATTGACACTAAACACTTGCTCTTTATCGCCACATGCAAACGATCTAAAAGCACATTACTTTATGGAATACAGTCACATCATTTGTTTAACAGAAGTCAACACACCTCAGTTAACAACATGCTTTACTAGCAACAACAAATACAAATCTATCAGCCTTTAGTAAACATGCAACAACACTTCTCTACGATAGTGAATATACTTTAAAAGAAGCACTCGTAAAAACAACAACCGACTATGACATAATTGAAACAACATTACAGGCTACTAGACACACGTTACTCCATATCATAGCAATATATCATTCACCTTCCAGTAAACAATCAGCTTTCAAGATAAAGACAATATCAACTAATTCTGTAACCTTCATCCTTGGAGACTTTAACATTGATATGCTCACAAATAGTAAAGAACAGAGAATGTTGCAATCATTAATGTCTACTAATCATCTAGTACTAGCAACAGCTTACCAACAACCAATTATAAATCACTCCTAGATCATATATGGACAAATGCACCACTATCAGAATCAGTTGCCAATAACATACCGATCTACTGGTCAGATCATGACGTAGTTATACTATCATACAAAACACCATCGTATATGCCTTCATTCAAAATGACACAAGAAACTTGACGATAGAAAACTTCATACTTGGAAACTTGAAACTTGAATCTGAGATAGCTAGAAAAATGGACTTTCAGATTCCTATTCCTCGGTTAAGATAATCGGTAAATGGCTCGCTTTCTATTAATACTAAGTACATCAACAATCAATCCCTTCAAGCATGCTTGTAAATAAGTCGATCGACAACTGATCCTTTCAGGTTAGTTTATAACTAACTCACATCAATGCTTGCTTACATTATTTCCCTCTCTTTCACATCTTAACTTTTATTGAACTATAGCTACTTTTACTAAACAAGGAATTCTCTTCACTAGCAAAGTTTCGATGACACTAACCAAATCTTGCTATATTTTACAGGAAAGAAGTCAACATCTTGCAACAAAAAAAACAAAGACCCAAACGATAAAGTCACTAATTAAAATACGGGTCAATTGCATACAAAGTCATGTATACGTTCTCTCTCTTTGAAAGTGTTAAACATTGAATCATGGCTACAATCTAACCTACTTTCTTTTAACTCGTTCACAGGTCATAGCAATGACAAGATCAACAATAGTAGTGTAGCAGCAAAACCACAAGTCCAAATATCAAACCCATCCAAAAACCCTATAAACAAAGCATGATCAACTTCTTCGACAACATCAAAGTTCTTACGACTTAATCACATTATATGATTACATGATGTAATCTACAAGATTCGTCTCACTATACTAGCACAATCAAACATTTCAATATCAGGTTTTTCGAGCTCCACATAGCTTATACCTTTCTTTGAGCTCCTCTTAGAAAGTTATAAATTTCCCTTTTTCCTCTAATTAATTTAAATTTCCAACTCGAAAATATTATAACCAAAAAATGAGTCACTTTTCAAAATTAAAAAAAAAAGAATTTATTCTTTCTTCTAGGGGGAGTGCTTTCGGCACCGAGTGCCCCTTGTTTCTTCTCCATTGTATTGTAGTTTCGTCTCATTAGGCTTGATTATAATATCACCACGATCAGTTGGCAACTGGCTAAAGGTCACTACAACTGAGGATTATTTGTTAGCATTCCGGGGGAGCTCTAGCTAATTCAGATGCCCTTTGAAAGCGGAACAACTAGAGTTTTATCAGCGACATGGGGGCACTGCTCTAGGCAAGTGTGCATCTTGTTTGATTCGGCTTTAATATCACCAAGATCCTCTGGCAACTGGCTTTTCTGTTTTTCAGTTCCTTCATTCACTGATTTTCTGTTGCATCGTTCTGTTTTTGTTCAATATCACCTAGATCCTTTGGCAACTGGCTTTTCTGAACAACAGATGATCAGTGCTTTTCTGTTGTTCAGTTCCTTCAATCACTGATTTTCTGTTGCATTGTTCTAGCTGTTTTTGTTGCTTCAAGGCTCGACTTTACCTGAACGATAACAAGACGCTCTGGAATTCTGTTATGGCTCCATGCAGCCATGCTTTTCTTGTTCTGGACGGCTTCCTTCTACTTTAGTGTCATCCTTCCTGGAATTGTGTATATAAGAAGAAGTAAGAGTTCTACGAATTATTCATTGTAGAGTCCTCGTAGAAGGATCAGTGATAGCGGAGAGGGCCCTGACAGAAGAGAGCTCGAGCACACATGGTGTTCTGCAACGTGCATGCAAGTCGCCATGCGTGCTCGTTCTCCATAATGAGATGGCTCCTATGCTAGAAATCTCAAATTGTATAAACTTTTGCCATCTCTCCTCCTCCTCGGAAAGAAGTATAAGCTAGAAACAAGAAGCAGAGGCACAATATTGCATTAGAGAACAACAATATCATGTACATCTTCCTCATTGCATTAGGGTGATCAACGGTGTTTTGATACCAACAGCTTATCTATGTATATAGCAGTTCATCGGCAGCCTCCAGTCCTGCTCCATCAAGAGCAAGGTATGGTTTGTTTTGTTTGGTTTGGTTTGGTTTGAAATAGATCGCTTCTACACAATGATTTGTTTGTGTTTCGAAACCTAGGATTGAAGATTCATAGAGATCTCTCTACAGACTGAAATGAACATATTTGTCTGTGTTTCAAAACCTACGATTGAAGATTTCATAGAGATCTCTCTACAGACTGAAATGAGCATATGCTAGCGTGAGGATGAGAGCCACGGGGTTTACGAAATGAAAACCAATAGGCTATGAGGATCACCGAATCAAACCAAGTGGCTCTAATACATTGAGATATTGAACGCTTTCCGAAGAAAAGTACAAGAGTGAGAGTGGCGACGCATGATTGTGAGGCCAAGCAAGGGTTTTGCGAGGGAGATAATTTGATGCGAAGTTCCAATTTCAATCAATTGGTGGCTGCCTTATCCACAATAACCGCTAAAGTGTCACAGAGGTTTGAACATGGAAGCCTGGTCTGGGAATCATGTTCAATTAACTCATATGCAATTAAACATGGAAGCCTGGTCTGGGAATCATGTTCAATTAACTCATATGCAATTGACCCAGAGGTTTGATCGACGACTCTATCCTCAACTGATGGTAAGAAAACCGTCAACTCCGAGGAGTATGCAGAGGCTCAAGTATAACACATTCGTAGGTAATCCCCTCCAACAATCATGCATCGCTATGTGCCCAATTGAGTGCTGCAGCAGGATCAATTGGATTTGATTCAGAACCATCGTCGATTGATAATCATCCATAGTTCTTGTCTCAAAGCGATTGACATTTCTCACTTTTGGGAAAATATAATAGTATTACAATAATAGGAGAGGCTTTTTAATTTAAATTTAGAAAAAAAATCCGTTAGTTCATAAGTAAAGAGAGGTGGTTTTATTGAGGGGAAAATTTTAGTTGTGGGGTTTTTTTAATACCCCTTCAATGCACGTGATACCTAGGATTTCTTAGTAGTGAAGCTCTACAACTTGGATATGGATGAGGGAGATTCGGTACATGACCACTTGACAAGGTCAAAGTGGTAAGGGATCAACTAGCGTTGGTTGGTTAGAACGTGAAATTGTGCTAGTTGGCCTTGATGGTATTGAGGAGGATTACCAAAGAGCGAGCAAGGAAAAGCGAGCGAGCCCAATTAAGCGAGTGTGATTAAACAACAGGCAAGCGAGCAGCCCTTGATCCACTATATGATTAATCAAATTTCATTGGAGAGAGGAGTCATGTCCCAAAATGATATTGCTTCCCTCCTTCCTTCTCATGCTATCACATTAGACTCATTATGGAGATAGATTCAATAGTATATAAAATATATGATTCACAAAAACAAAGACTACTAAGTAGAGGGCACATTGTTCGAATTGCACATCTCCTTCCTTCTCATATATTTACATTACAATAAATTTGGCAAACAAACACATAGTGGTACTGAATACGAGATTTGAAAAAGAACTAACATTGCACACAAGTTTTACATTACATATCATGCCCGCCATGCTTATATGATTACATATTCCATACATGCATCATGAATACAAATATCAGGCTACACATATCCTTTCTCCCCATACTTGGTATCTTTCTCCATACACCCATCCAAAGAAAAGGAGTAGCCTACACATCATATTAAATACCTTTCTCTCCTTACTTTCACACTGAAATCCTTATGGAGAGACAACAACATAGGAGCAGGTAGAATATAGCCAAAACGTGCTCATACTCTACATGTACATATCATGCCTTCCATGTTTGCAGAAGTACATCTTCCAAACGTCTGATCCAAAAACTGGAAGGCATGTAGAGCAAAAAAGCACATTACATCTATTGCATCTTCTACTATTCACCTTAAAGGCTGACATATCTTGCCTCTAATGCTTGCAGAAGTATATCCTTACTTCGATTACAAAAACATAGAAGGATCCCTACCTCTATAATCCGCATGTTCAGCAAAGAACAATAGAATTTCTTTCACATCATCTAGTCTATGGAAGATGGATTTCTTTTTCCAGCCAGTGCTTGAAACAACTCAATCTTAGTCAACGCTGCTTGATGCATAAACTGATGCACTGTATCACTCAATCCCAGCACTACAATGAACACAAAGTATATGTGCTTGCAAGGCATATAAGGAGTTTTACTTGTCTCCCTTTGAGTGAAATCAAGACATGTACAACGTGGGAATTCTGAAATTGAGACACAGTATGTTAACCCCTTGGAAATTGAACCTGATGTACGAATGTGGAAAAGATGCACCTCATTTGGAATAATAGTGCTCTCTCTTACAACCTCCCCAACACCATTGCTTGCACTTCTACCAAGTGCATTGATCATTGCCCCACACCGTCTCCGACTTTCTGTCAAGTAACCAAAGCATGTGACAACACTATGTGCTTCAGTTCTCCTAATTGCCCAATTGGCATCATGAATGTTTGCCTCTCTACAAACTACCTGGTTTGTAGGATTTAAAAAATCAAGTTGTCGTCTTTTTCCAATCACTCTCTTTGTAGTGACAGTGATGTATTCAGGGCGATGGCTATCAAGTGCATGGACCACAGTTGAACATGTAGAACTCCTCTTTCTTCTCATACTTATCGGTTCTGTCATCGGTCTATCCATCTCTGGAGAGTGTAACCCAGCCTCTTCAATCACAGTGTGTGATAAATCAACAAGCCTATTTCTATCTCCTTTACTAGATCCACCACCATCAAGTATTCTTTGTCGTAGAACATCCAAATTTGGACCTGTACCCAAGTGTTTTCCATTCAAAAAGGCATTATAGTGAGCACTCTGAAGGACACTCATTGCAAGATCTGCAGCACAAGCTTCATACAATGTTATGTGTCTTGCATACCCATGTGCTGCTCTCATGCTAGAGTGTTTTGTCTCCGAAAGATTTACTATAGGAACAAACCCAGAATTTTTCTCTTGCTGCAAAAACATTCCCCATCCCACCAAGCCAACCATGTGTGGAGTGCTGGCAACTCACCCTCTCACATGCAATGGAGACCAATACAAGGTCAATGTTCTCTTGCATTGATCTGCAGAAGTAGCTGTCGTTGCCTCCCTCCATTTCCTACATAGAACCTTATGCTCCTCCTGAAATTGTGGCTTAATGCATCTTTTGGTATGCTCAACCATGCTCATCTCCCAGTGAAAACCACAAGTCCTTTCTTTACCCTCCATTACATTTTCAGGCCCACCATTGTAAACTGTGCGGATAGCAAGCCAATTTGCTCCTGCTCCATCTGCCATGAATCCTCGGAATTGAGGTGGTTCAAAACCATTCTTCTCCATCTGACTATTCAAAAGCTTCCAGAATTGCACTTGTGCATTGGTATCTTCCACCTTGAATTCACATATAGCTATTGTTAAGAGTTCCCTTATGTAAGGGTCATACACATGAGCACCCATAGTTGACCATCCTTTTACTCGATGGACGTGGTAAAATGCACCCATTGTGATCCAAGGCTACCTCCTGGCCGCATTCAATTCACCAAATCAACCCCTGATCCTGGACCAATGGTCGACATTTTGAAAATATGTGGTTGTTGTTCATCTTGCAACTGCCCAGGAAACAAGATACTTTGCACATATGGATATCTGCATCTCTTTTTCAAACCCAGTATTGAATCCATTTCACCATCTCCTCCTCTAGCATCACATCTTGCACTCTGCACTATTCTCTAAAGCCTTCTCCTTTGTGTCATTGGTGTGATTGTATCCAAAACCTCTTCAAATTGTTGGTAATCTAGAGGTTCCATAGCAACCCCCTCCTTTGCAAGCAACATATCCATCATAAGGTCTTGTGTAACTGAGACCTCAATGTTTTTGCAAGATGAATTTGCATTCAGCCTAGCACGCATTGAAACAAGATCATCCACTTGCAATTCCTTTGCACGACTTTTTCCTTTCTCAACATGATGGTCACGGAACCCAACATGCACAGCACATCTTGTCGTCTTCGCTCTTTCATGAGGCAAGCAATAATATATGATAGCACTGCATTGATAAACACACTCTGGGATTTCTAAACAATGCTTGCAGACAATTGATCCCAAGGTTGGATCAATTGGACCAGGCATAGGTGGCTTCCTAAGCTTTCCCTTCCATTGTGTATCATTCAGAACTCCCATTCGTTCAAGGTAAGGACAATGAATGTTACAGCATCTCAAGTATCCAGAACATCTACTCATCCTTACAATTCCATTGAAAAAGTCTTGTGAACATGAATATTTTGTCCATACATGACCATCGGCATTTTGTTCCATTCCAGACATTGGAGATCCATCAGGCAAAGGGGGGAGTTCAAAGACAACATACCCATCATAAGTTTTAGGCAGTTCAACAACCTTCTCAACTCTAACTGCAGAAGTTAATGCAACATGCAAAGAACTATTCAAAGGCATCTTCTCTATAAGTGAAATAACACTATTAACTTCAGCATTTTGAAAGTCACTATGAGAATCTTTCCTTCTTATCACCTCAACTCTGAAGGTTGTTTTCCATTGATCTTGTACCCTTTTTGACCGTCCTCCAAGTCCACCAAGGGAAGCACTATGGCAATGTCATCCACTCTGATTTCTTGATGTAGACTAATCTCCTCATCCGCAAGGTGAAAGTGTTCCTTGAGATCTACTAGGGAGACCTCCAATAAAGGAGTGTCGTAACGAATGGACAATGTTTCTGATTCTCCAAAGCGAATGAACACAGATGCAGGCATGTTTTAGATGCACAAATGAACAATAAAGGATTGGCGCCACCCACTACGAGAACAATTTCATCAATTTGCAAGCGCAAAAGAAGACGGAGCTCTAGAATAGCTAGCGGCTCTTGATTTACAAAAGAAGATGTAGCCAGTAGAAGAGTGTGATAAAAAATGACATTGCCAGAGAAGAGGTGGCATCAGAAGAGCAAACGGAAGCACAAGAGATGGAAATAGAAGAAAAGAGGTTGATAGAAGAGGACATGGCAGCGGAAGAGAAGATGTTGATAGAAGGACGAGATGACAAAAGAAGAGAAGATGTGAAAAAATCATGTCTTTGAAAGGTGGCGAGTTAGATGACGCCATCACAATTATCTTCATAAAGGCTCCATGACATGGTTCATAATATCCATAAAAATGGTAATCATTTCACAAGATGGTAATCTGAATATTAAAGGCTCCATAACTTGCAAACACAAATCTGGTAAGAGGATATGTTTAAGAACAGAATCAATATGAACCGTTACCTTCTGTCAATATGAATAGAATCAAGTATAGTCAAGATTTAGTGAAGATTTAGTAATAAATCCTTCCTTGACTCAATAGCTAAATCTGGAAGCGGGGCGACTGAAGGTTGGGCGCAGAAGGCGAAACAATCTGAGGGAAGAACAACGAATGAAAGCAAACAAGGCGTGGACAGCAGAAGCCACACACACACGTCGTCCTCGACCTAATCTGATGGCGAAGCAAAGGAGGGAAGTTGGAGAAGCATTTATGCTTCCATGAATGCATAGCGAAGGGGTGCCAATCTTTGAGAGGCGTGGCGATGACCTGTGCCATGTGTCGGCTCTAAAGATGGCGTGTCGTTGGCATAGAGTGCCATGTGTAAGCCGAGCATCCAAAGAATTGCTCATAAAACACCATTTACATCGCTGTCATGAGGAGACTCAGCCAAGACAAGCAGCTGCATCGACATGGTGGCATCTTTGCGAGGTCTCGGCCAATTTCTTGTACTACTAGGCTAGTCGAAAATATCCGTTCCAAGCATTAATGGAGTCTCTTGGATCAAGCATTAATGGAGACTCTTGGATCCATGGAGACTCGGGACTCTGTAGTAATTACCTTTTTTTGCCCGTCCTGTACTGGACGCTATGGAGGTTGAGCTTGCCAATGGAGAGGTGCACCTCCAGCACAGAACGTAGTATATGTACCGGAAGACATGAAGCTGAGTTTGAAATCCCATCAAGGTGGATGAGTATGCACTTGCCACGGGAGAGGTGAATCGAAGCTATGGAGGATCTTGCTAATGGAGGATTATGTAATCGATTATGTAATCGAAGGAGGATTATGTCATTGGCACCTTCCTGCAGTGTCAAAGGCACCACGAACATCGTCGCTCAAAAGAAGCCACGCATCTCGTTTTATTTTTACATGCTTGGGCTCTTTCTATTCAATTCCTTCTCGGCGAACCCAAGCGCAAACACAGAAAGAGTTTTCGTTAACAAGTTTTCCCAAGCGTATTCCTCTTCTTAATTAGCTCATCTTCATCTTCTTCATTCAAAAAATCTTCATCTTCTTCATTCAAAACTTTGAAACTCGCAAGAAATCTTCATCATCTCCATTCAAAATTTTGAAACTCGTTAGAAATCTTCATCTTCTTCACTCTGCGCTTTCGCTCTCACCACCTTCGTTCTGTCTTGCTACAACGCCGGGATCTTTGGCGTCCATGTCCACGTTCTGTGGTCGTGGGTCTCGCAGTCTTCTACGGCGGCATCAGGAGTGTGGGAGTTTTGCGTAGGCAACACATTCGGTGCGACGGCCTTCACGTTCTTATTCCAGGCTTTGGTGTGGCGAGTGGGTACATGAACGCCACTCCAAGCGTTCTTAACCACTCCGATCTGGCAACGTTTCTGCTGGCGTGGACGATCTTCACGGTGCTCATGTTTGTGGCTTGATTGCGCTCTTCGCAGCCCTGTCGCTCACCTTCTTGCTGCTCACCATAGCTGAGTTTCGGGGCGATGCGAAGGTGAAGCAGGCAGGGGGTTGCGTTGGCATCGTCACGGCTGCGATTGCGTGGTACAACGCCCTAGCAGGCCTCCTCTCCAGCCAAGAACGTCCTTTCTTCACCCTTCCTGTAGGCAAGATGGTCGCCAAATAACGCCCCCGCAGGCCATCCACCTCTTGGACTCTCTCCGAATTAGCTCCTCTACCTCCCTTCTCCCAAGCGTGTTCCTCTTCATTATCGTCTTCCCCCAGACGTACTTCCTGCAGGTTAACGAGTTCCGATGAGCTTGTTGCCTTCGAGTTGAACCTCTCCAATCTCTATCAACCTCCATCACTCACGCTGATAAACCTCTCGCCTTCTCTTCTCGCCATCGCTCCCTCCTTCTCTTCTCCAATCTACAAACCATCGCTCGCTATAGCCTTCTGCCTTCTGCCTTCGCCATCGCTCGCTATACCCTTCTGTCTTCTGCCTTCGCTCCTTCTGCCTTCTGCCTTCTGTGTCCAGCCGCTATAGACCATCCTTCTGCCTTCTGCCTTCTAAGTTTGTGAGTCTCCCTCCTTGCCTTCCCCATCGCTCGCTCCTTCGCCATCGCTTCTCTTCTTCCATGACCCACCTCCTCTTCCACGACCTCGCCTCCTCTTCCACGACCTGCACTCCCTCTTCGCTTCTCCCTCCTCTTCCACGACCCGCCTCTCCCTCCTCATCGCCTCTTCCTCCTCTTCCACGACCCGCACTCCCTCTTCGCTTCCTCGGCCCTCCTCAAGCTTTCTTTGGCCTCCTCTCTTCTCCTTCCATGCTCCACCTTCTCCTTCCACGCTCCACCTTCCTCCCAGTGTGGTAGTTGGAGTAGCCGCCTTCTCCTTCCACGCTCCACCTTCCTTCCAACGTCGCCTCCACCTTCCACGCTCAACTCACCTCCTCACGAAAGGTCTTGTGCACTCCCATCTTCTCCATCTCCTCCGCCAAGGTACACGCTCCCTCTCCCACGCTTTTGTTTTTGGGAATTCCAAGCTTCGTATAAAAAATTAGCCAAGCTACACACATCCTTTTTTTAATCTACTTTCCATGAGAAAGGGCAGCACGTTGGCGTGTTGACACGCTGCCCTTTCTCATGGAAAGTAGATCAAAATCATGTCAGAGGAGCTATACTAAAAAGCATTGGGGGTATACTAAAAACTTAAAAAACTTTCATCAATTTTTGTCTATACACCTCAAATTGATTTCGAAATTGTGAATCCTTCTTCTCCTCACATCCTCATCCTCCAATTTTTCAATCTTCCAAGACCTCTCTAGTGAGTCCTTAAGCATTTGGAAGAGCCATGACGTTAGGAGCATTTTGGATACCCTTTCCATTGAAATGGACAGCACGTTGACACGCTGTCCATTTCAATGGAAAAGGACATCTAAAATCCTCCATTGTATCTTTCATGTACCACCTTCATATTTGAGTAAAGAAGGAAACTTTGATGCTTGTGATACCAAAATGGACAGCGTGTCAACGCGCTGTCTATTTCGGTATCCCAAGCATCAAAATTGGCCTCTTTTATGCTTCATAATAGAATTTCAGTGGGGTGGCATTTAGATGTCTTTTGCTTCAAAATGGACGCGCTGTCTTTTTTGGTAGAAAGAGCTTTACAATTTAGGACACTGACATGCTCTCACACTTGCAACAGTCTTCCTACAATAAGATTGGTTATTGGGATCAAGAATGCTGCCACACTTGACCTGCATGGTGACTTGAAAATAAAAATAGCTTCCAGATCCCTGAGTTACTATGTCAAGCCATCTTGTGTCAAGTCTTGCTCAATAGTGGCCTTGTATTGGGGTAGCATTTTATATGCCCTTTTCACCAAAATGGACAGCGTGTTGACGCGCTGTCCATTTTGGTAGAAATAGCACTAAAATGCACACTACTAATGTGTGCTTTCACAGTTGCATTCAACCTATACATTTTAAGATTTTTATTAAATATGAATGCTCATTGGATATAAGATCTCAAAGAGGAAGAGTGAAGTAGATATGAGGTCGACATAAATGTCATCTATGTAGCTTTCAATTCTGCAAGTTATTTTGACCACAAGGATGATTATGCATTGTATGCTTTTTCTTTTAATCTGCATTCTTGAATTATGCCTCAAGTTAAAGGAGGAACTCCTTGATTGAGGAAAGTCCTCTATGGAAGGGGGTGAGAGTTTGTGGAATATTGGGAGAAATCCCCCAAAAGATCGCCACATGTACATGTATTACACAATACATGTATATAAATAGACACGCTTAAGTATTCATATACATGTATGTGTGTTATACATTTATTGTATATTTATTTGTGTCCATATGTCATGTATGAAAATGTCAAGATGTATATATGGAAGTCTGTTGTAAATGTAAACATATGCATGGAAGATGTAGTCTTTTCCATTAGCAAATGAGTGCTATATGGGGTTGAGAGTTTGAGAGGTTATGTATATATATGGCCTGTTAGCTCTATGTATCTAAAATAGTATAGGAGTTTGACTGTTGGCTCTAAGATAAACTAGACCCTAAATGCATGTGTTCAAAATGATAGTGTAAACATGTATCTGGTTAGTGTTTAAAAAATTTAACAGTTGTGCTCACATTGAACTCTTGATCTTCATAGAATGTTTTGGAGAAGAATAACATGTGCCGTGAACAATAGATTTTTTCTATAGTTTGCTATACTATATTTGCTCTTGGAATTTTCATTGTCTTGCAATCTCATTTCATATGTGACCAGTGTATGAAAAGGTGTTATTTTTGTATTTCATTTCAGGATGACAGGAAGGAAAGGTAAAAAGCCTCAAGAGGCTCTGCCTCCAAAGCTAGCAAGAGGAAAGAAAATAGATCCCCCTTCCCAATCATCAGTAGGTGGGACAGAAGGACCAGGGAGTGCAGTAGGTTCTGAGCCTGATACATCCTCTGCTCCAAAAGATGAAGGACCAAGATTGGAGGAGGTTGAATTGGATGACACTGAAGTGCAAGTGGAAGGAGGAGGTGATGTGATTGGAAAATGCAGGATGCTTGATTCAGATCATTGTCCTCGCATTCCATTATGTAGATTGATCCCCTATGCACGAGTACGAAGACTGCGTGATGATGTGTCTTCATTAAAAAGTGCATTCCAAGTGGAGGGCTACCTTCCAGAGAAAGGATCTTTCATAGTGTCCGTTTGCAAAAGTGATGGAGAGGAGGTAGTAGTGACAGATGATATGATGGAGAGGTGGTCTCCCACTTGGAGAGATGTTGATGAAGAGTTTGAGAATGACTTGCTATCAAGTCATGAATTTAAATTTATGTCAAGAAGGATGTTTTTTGTTTGGGAGGGAAATCATAGGACTACTACTTGGATGAGTGTTATAAAGGATATCTTTCCTACAAACAAAAAACGACACATAAGAGTGGTTTGCACAATAATTGATCCTAGAAAAATAAGTGAGATTGCTCTATTGGCTGGCCTACAGCGCATGAATTCGTAAGTACTTTGATACCTTTTTTTCTTCCATTATTTTGTCTTGTATAATTCTTTATCTTCATTATTTTTATTTTGTACAAACGAACTAATCTTTTGATGTATCTTGTAGTATGAATGAGCATGCCATCGTCAAACCTAGCCTCCGAGACACACTTATAAATGCACGCAGCATTTGTGAGTGTGATCCTACGATATTTATGAAATCATTGTCTCCTAATGAAGTGAAATCCATAGAGAATTGGAGGGCTCATGAGAGTAAAGGAAAAAGGCCCTGGTTTCCATTGACAAGAGGCTATCTTGCAAGATTGGTCTTTCAGGTTTAATGCTACACTTCTCTTGGTGCTTATTCTCTTTCATTCCTTTTCTTTCTATAAAAGGAAATCTTTTGTGTAGGTTGAGTACAATACAGAGCTTAAAAAAGCAATTGATAAGATATCCACAAAGATGCCTATAGACCAAAGAACAGAAGTTGAAGGAAAGCAACGCGTCCTGATTCAAAAGAGAATTGCTGACAGGATGGGAAAGGTGAGAGTTTAATTCTTCTTGTTGTTACATTTTTTAATCATTTTATGCATCTAACATGCAATGCTTGGATAGGTTTTGAATTGCATAGATCCAGGCTTGGGTGAGGCCTGGATGGAAAAGTTATTTGCCTTGCGATTTGATGGTCTGGACTCTTGTGTAACTTTGGAGAAGCTGCAACTCATAGCAAAGTCTGATTTGAGATTGGAGAAAAAAATCATTTTTCTTTCCTTGTTGGAGGCTACCAAACCAATGAGGGATATGTATTTCATGCCTGTGGGGGATGTGGAGTATAGAGGGTGAGTTGTTCCTTTCATAAATAAACTTATTTTGCAGTGTTTGTATGTATTATAGAAGTGCCATAAGTCTTAATTGTGTGAATACTTTGTTTTTCACTTGTGTAGATGGATTAATAGAGAGATATTTCTTGAGAAAGTAGAGACCCAGGCTTTGAAAGTTCTTGATGACTTGAGGGTTGTAACAATGATGGGCGTTCCTTTAGAGACACCAAAAGATTACACAATGCAACAGTACATGGAGGACATAAAATTAGAAGGAAGAAAGCATTTGTTCTTAGCTCTACGATCAAAGGATTCAAAGATTGAGAGTAAGGGAGGAAAGAAAGCAGATGGTCTCTCTGAGTTGGACATGGCCGCTCACAGGGTTGTCTACAGGTTGGTCCCTTTTAGTTTTAATGATGGTGCTTTTCTATTTGTTTTGTGAAGCTTATAACAACATTGAACTTGACAATCATTTTTATTTGTCTCAATTTTTTTGTGAACCTTTCTTTATATAGGAGGTCCAAATAATTAGTGATTGTTGATTTGTAGGTATCTTGCTCATTTGGCAAGAGAGAGAAAGATCTTAGAGATTCCAAATTTGTGCAAGAGTTGGGTGGAAATTGGTCATGCTGCTTGTATGTATCCTCCTGGCATGCACAATCACTCTCAATGGGAACTTGCAAATTGTCCTTGGTGGATAGACTTCCCCAAGGGACAAGTCTTGGTGCGTGAGAGAGACTTTCACAAGAAATATGCCTCATCTAAGGACATTGAAGAAAGTAAGGATAAAATGGGCGGAAGCTCTAGAAAAACAAAAACACAAGCACAAAAACAAGAACAAGCTCAAAAGAAAGGTAAGAAATATACATACATGTTGAGTTTCTAATGTTGTTTGTGATGAGGGTTTGGAATGGTATACTAATGTTATTCTTTCCTATCCATTTAGATGAGGAGCCATCTAGTCCACCAATGCAAGATAAGGATCAAATGGAGCATGCAAGTAAGGTTCTAGTTTATTTTTGTTCTTGCTATCGGTGTTTCAAAATTTCCTTTGGTTGTGTTTGATATAAATTTTCCATGTAGGTTCACAATCTATCACAAAGTTAGTACAACATTATGTATTTCATAAGGCACAGTCACCGGATAGTCTATCGATTTGAGGTATCACTCCATTATATGCTTGTATGGTGGGTGATTACATAACCATGGGCATGGACTTTTCACAGTCCAAGAAAAATGAAAAGTATACTATTTTGCATGAGTTTTTCATGAATGTAGTTAGCCCTGATCAAGACTACATGCGGTTGGGTAAGAAGATTAAGTGGGCTGCGGATTTTATATTGGTTGACTTTCCCACTGGATTTCCACTTGATGAGAGAGAACCCATCCCAGTTTGGAACCTCTTATTAGAGGACCATGTGCGTTATGGGCTTGCTGTTGCAGCAGCTTCATTATCAGATAGTGGTTGGCTGGCAGTTATATGTCCTATGGCAGGTAAGGTTTAAAATCTAGCACTATTGTTGTTATATGTCCTCTATTCTCATTTTTCTTCTATGAGATAGTGTCATTTGATTGTAGGACACTGTATTTCGTGGATGGAGCGCTTTGCATTTGTTCAAGGCTTGGAAGTTGTCAGACGTGTAGTCATTCATGATAAGCTTCCACATGGATACTGTAAATACCATGGTATAACTCTTAAGGTATGCTACAATTCCATGCATGGTGTGTTGTAATGCTACATTCATGAACTTTTTAATGTGTTTCTCTATGTGGGATTGATAGATGCCATGTTACATGTAGTATGCATGCTGGGTTTTGATGGTAAAATCATATATTTCATTTGTGTTCCATATGTGTGGTCACATGTAGTCTTTCATGCTATGATACTTGTTGGCTAAGGTCATTCTTTGGTATGTGGTTCTCTATGCATGATTCACCGATGCAATCATCTATGTTGGCTCTAGTACGTAGAGCTAAGAAGACTCCATCAATTTATTTGGAAGAGAGTGTTCCACTATTTCAAAACCTTTCCATTGATCTGCTATCTGATTTATGGACTCACTATGTGCCTCTCAGTGAGAGGACAATAGTGCCTATGTCTTCTCAGATGGCTCGAGGTGGACTTGAGCGATGTTGCTACTTTGTTGGGTGCCTTTTGTCTCTCTTATGTGTTCCAGGAGGATTGGTTTTAGAGATGGGTTGTGGCACAGCTCCTCTCATGCGTGCTTGTCAGGCTACTGGTAGACCTTGTTTTTCTTTTGATTCAGATAGCAGTATTATGGCTACCATTGTTGAGCCACTTGTAGCAGACCATTTCGGGAAACGGGTGAGGTCAGAGCATGATGGCGATGGGGATGAAGATAGAGTGGATCCCATCACAAATCCATATGATGATTAGTATGGTACTGAACTTAGATCTTTCTTTGATGACATTTGGATATTTTTGGATTGTTGTTATTGTGTCTTTAACGTTTTGACTTACTATGGTTTCAAATGTATGTTTGATTGTAGTTTGTTACCATGCTATGCAGAAGAAATGGCAAGATTCATGTCAACTGAAAGAAGATATGATGAGAGGCATTCAGATAGGCCATGAGCTCGCATTTACTTTGTTGATGATGAGTGTCAAGAGGAGTAGAATATGATTTAAAAGACCATTTTGATGAGAGCTTGGTGATACTTGTGAGAAGAAGTCCCATTTTGAATATGGTAATATTGCTCTTTGGGGTGAGCTAACAGTAATGTGGTAATATTTCTCTATGTATTATGCAATCCTATGCTTTCAAATGATACTTGGGTTCTCCCACATATGGGTGAAGTGGTATTAATGTTATTAAGTATAATTTCAAGCAATGTGGATGTTTTGATTGTAGGAAAATAAAACCCATTTTGAATGTAGAAGAATTGTTGTGTATGTGATGCAACCCCACGTTTTGAAGTGACACTCCACTTTCTTTTGATTACTAATGACACATATTGGAAGTTACATTATTGAGATAATTCTAATCAATTTTGTATCTTTTCTTGTACTATTAGTCCAAAACATCACTTTTTGACCTCGGGTGTGTACACAGGTCATTTGACACCCAAATCATGTCAACTTCAAGAAACATGTATTTCATAGACACAATGTATTTCACATGCACAATTTAAATGGGATAGGAAGGACAAATACAATTACCATTTGAGAAAGCAAAATGTACAAGATGTTGTGCTTGGATAGTTAAATACAATGAAAACATTAAAAAAGGTGTGAGATATGTTTGCAACTTTATATGAGGCAAATGAATACCTAGGATCTTGATGAAGAGAAAGCAAATCAATAAAAGCTTTTGACATGCATATATAGTGAGACTCATAGACATGAATATACAACTTGCAGCCATATGAGGGACTATGAAATATCAATAAATTGTGCAAGTCATCGTCAATAGACTCACTAAAGTATATGAGAATTGAATTGTTGGAAAAGTCTTAGTTGCTTTAGTCTCTCCTGTGCTACCAAGTCCAAGTTACATTATCAAGATAATTATAATATATTATCAACTTGCTTTCCTCTCCCAAATATGGAAAGTAGGTTAAGTTTCATTTTGGAGATTCTTCCCAAATAGTGGATTTCACAAAGCTATGTTGGCTACCTCTATAAGGGATTGTGGAAAAGATCGCTCACTTTTTTGGGCCCGCTCGCTTTTTCTTGCTCGCTCTATCGACTACCTCGGTATTGAGGAGGCTACCTTGGAGTTTCAAAAGCTTCGTGACGACTGTGACAGCAAGACAAAGGACCAAATCTCCGACTTTTGAGGAGTTGGGAGGGAGTTGGGTCCATTATTGCTCAAGGAAGAAGCTAGGGAGAAGCTCGACAACAACGACAAAGATGACAAGGCATTGCTAGCAAAGGATTACGTTGGCAAAGGGAAGGGCAAGCCTACCGGTGGCAAGTCCAAGAAAGATGACTCTGATGACGAGGACACTTCCAAGAAGAAGTAGAAGAAGTGCTTCTATTGTGACATGCTAGGCCATTTTACGAAGGATTTCAGAAAGAAGAAGGCAGTTGATACTGACACGAGGGTGGATTCCATGGAGTGGCCTAGGGCTTCATGTTTAGATGGATGCTGTAATCCAGAAGAGGACAGTACAGGATTGCACAGGCTATTGGTATGTGCCTCGATGAGGTGCATGTTTTGCTTTTCAGAGCAAGCACATAGGCAGTACGATGATCTGGTATGTATTTGATGTTCTTAATTTGAGCCTTTATAGCATCCTGTGGAGAGAATCTACTCTTCATATGTCTCAGGTAATGCGAGATTGGAAGGAATGGACCTTCTTCGAAGGCTAAAAGGGAAGTGTGGGTGCTTCTTTAATTCTTGGACACAGATTGCTAGAAGGTAATGGACAAGGTGTACTGAAGCTAGAAGAGTACCTCCTTAAGAGATCAGTGAGAGTTCGTGGTCTAGGTTATCTGGAGATATTCTTTTGTTGTGGGCATTCCCAAAGGAAGGACGGGTTGAGACAAACCCTCAGAGCATGGTGCCTGGAAGACTCCAAGTTGTTCACTCATTATTGAGGAGACCATTGGAAGATCGTGGTGCCTGGATTGCTGGAGTTCAAAGGCAGGAACCTAACTGAAGGTGGAGGTGCTACCAGAGATAGACCTGTGTACAAGAATGGTGTGCGAAAGTGAAACCAGACTTGGTGGAGTAGGAGCCACTAGATGAAACGCTAGGAAAAAATATCGACATCAAAATGTTCCATAGGACTATGACCATGGAGTTATTGGAGCATCATCATCATCGTGTAGGGATTGGGCTGAGATGTGTCAGGTGTTGGAAAGGTCACCTCCCCATCTGTAAGTCTCCATATGAGGAGAGCATGGGGGAGGGAGATCTAGGGAATTTGCTCAGAGAAAAGAGTGAAAAGAAGGGGCCACCACATGGACAGCATGATGTTTGTCATGTGGGCAGCACATATGAAGAGATACTTGGCAATGGAAGAAATTCCTAGAGGGCAAATCTGGCAGAAGGAGATCTAGAGGCTGTCCACATGGAGAGAGGACCTGGTTGCACAGGAGAAACAGGGGTGCCATCTGGTGATGACATCACCAGAGGTATAGATGATGTAAGTAAGCCATACGGCTATTGGGAGAGTAGTTCCATGGCGCGAAGGAGACCTTGCAAAGAGGGGCAGTAAAGGGGCAGAGGTGGATGCTATGGTGTGCCAGCCACCTAGCCATAGATGTTCCCAAGGGTGGCGCCCAATGGGAGCTACCCTTGGGGCGGTGGCCTGGCAACAGTATAAGAGGGCCAGCAAAAGGACCTTATATAGGGTTGCTTGCATAAAGTCCTCCAGAGGGGGGGTAGAAAGTCGGCCAGAATGAGGATGCTGGTCGCTGGTATTTCCAGCCCCTTGGGGGCTATATAAAGGGACCAATGTGCCCTCACAATTCATCTAGCAACTCAGTAACAACAGGAGCAGACAGGAGCAGCGAGTAGCCACTCCCTTGGGCCTTATACTAGGGGTGAAGGAGAAATGAAAGTGTGCTGCAGACTGATCTCTCTAGGGGCTGAACCTTGGCTGTCTCTCAGGGCAGCAAGGTGTTGTGATCTGGATGGAGAGTCTACATACGCTTGAGGTGGAGCACGCGAACTCAAGTCTAGAGATGTCCGGCAGATAGTAGAAGTACCTTGTGGTAAGATCAAAGGACCACACTGTGGTGGGACTTTGGATCTATCTCTTTTGTATTGTGTCCATAGCTTTGGACAAAAACATATTGTTTTGGTGGTTTCTATATCTGGCTGGATCATTGTCTATTGATGAGTCTGCACATCTATGATGCACATTAAGTAAAGAAGTTTGTGATTCCACCCCCACATACACTGTGTGAGCGCCTGGGCTATTCTATCAGTCTTCTGTTGTGTGTATCCTCTGTTGATCCATTTCTAACAGGACATCCTTTGGGCCACACATGAGTTGTTCATACCCGTGACGATGTGTACAAAAACATTTTGCTTCTCATCACCCCCATGACTGTCATTTGCACACAATTTTCTCCCTCTCTTGCCGGTGGATACTCCCTTGTAGCCTCTCCTTTTGTGGTAGCTCCCACACTAGCTCCTTCTCTACATAGTCCAGCAGCAGCCCCTGCAGCTCCTTCTGCGTAGCTCATCTGCAATTTCTCCTCCTGCAATAGCCTCTACAAGGAGCTCTTTCTGCTCTTCTGTAGCAGCAGTAGCTCCTGTAATAACAACAGTGCTCTGCATCAGTAGCAGCTCCTGCAAACACCACCTCTGCAACAGCATCAGTAGCCCTTTCTACAGCAGCTCCTCGTTCAACCTCTTTCTCTGCAGAAACTCCTTCTGTAGTAGCTCTCCTACGGTAGCTCTTCCTGCAACAGCACGTTTTCCTATGTGCTCCTATTACCAACAGCTACTCTCAATCTTGAGGCAAATCTGTAATAGACTTACATTGTTTTCCACATAGCTTGTAAAGTTGTATCAAAGATCTAAATCAGAATCTCCTTTTTCAAAGCTTTGGCTGAGTGTTACTGCATTGCCAGCCCTCTGCATGATCCACCTGAGCTATGCTTGCTAATGTGGAGCTAAAATGCCAAATCAAGGCCCAAGTGTGAGCCATCACAAACTCGATGCCATCTGGCCCAAATTCGCACCAGCGTGCACATGCCCAATTTTTATTCGTTTGTTTTTTTATTGCCCTTTTCCCCTCTCTGGGTGTCCCAAACACAAAATTAACCATAATTTTTGCTCCTAGACTTCAAAAGTTAAAAATACGTTCTATTAGGTACTAGTATGGGTGTAAAGCATGCATCTCTACGACATACAAATTAAAGGGTTTATACAATACAATTTCTCATAAGTAGCATTTGTTTCAACTTACACTGAAATGTACAAGAGGAGGGCAGAAAACATAGGCTTCTCAAATTTTAAATTTATTGAAGGGATATAATTATTGATCCTAAAATTCACGGTAGGGGTATATAAAATAGATAAAATGTGGTTACAGAGGGGTTTTTTAAATACCTTTCGAACGCACATTGTATAGCTGGCATATGTAAGGTGGACCCCCCGAGTAGTGACCAAAGTGTGAAGCTAATTGGATATTTTAGTAAAGTATTTTCTTTGATTTTGATATCGGTTTATCATTATTAAAATGATGGATAAAGAAAACAAGGCTAGATCATACTAGAGAACATGATGAGGAGATATGCCTTAGGTTGACCAATAGAGTAGGAGAGGTATATCCCATTGAAGGAGAATTTTCCTACATCTATAATGAGCATATGGCTATAGCATGTAGATTGGCTATACTTATATAGGGACCGAAGGTAGGCATAGGTTTTATTTGAATAGATTGAGAAGACATGTTTATCACATAGTTCATGAATATGTACAACGGCTTGCATAGTGAAAAAATGATCTAGTGTAAGTGCTATTGATTGCACAAGATTGTGTGTAACATGATGTATTTCTTGATTATTTATTAGACCAAAATATAAGTATAATTGATATTATCTAATGATTGATTAATTTTAGATTTAGAAAGTGTCTTGTATGATCCCCGTCAAATTGTGTTAGACTATTTCATCGCTTTTTATAATATGGCTTATGGAATAGATTTCTCCCTTGTTTTTAAAATTCATGTACTATTCTTCTCCATTCACAAGAAGACAAACATAATGACATAAGTTGAATCAAATTACATGATGAATGAGTATATCCAAAGAGCTCTTCTTACATCACTTGAAATATTGTGCGACATTGTAAGAACTCACCATAATAACTTCTCATGTTTGAAGGTTTTGTAATTATTTTCAAGAGTTTATGTGTCACATAGTATATGTGAGATATATGTTAAATAAATCTAGCTTTAAATAGAATATCCAATGCAAAGAGAAGGTCAATATGATCCATTTATAGGATATCAATAGCTTGCTAGGAGAACTAGTCATATCTCTTTCTAACAATGGGGTGCCAACTTCGATCCCTAACATTATGAGAGAACCCATACAGCTACGCTATTAGCCTAGTGTACTAGGGCTAAGTACAAATACTTCCACATGACTCATGTATATATTGAGAGTTCAAAGATCAATGGAGTATATATAATATGCATACTTGTTTTCACACGAGGCTTGTGTCCCATGCACATAAGTTACAAGTTATCGTTACCAAGAAAGTTGATCAATCATGAGGTCAATTACATGTGAACATTTTATTAACTTTTTTGACTACTATTAAGTGAAACCTAAAAAATTTGCCACTTGATTTAAATCTAAACAAAAACCGTTACACATATATGTCTTATGCACTTCATAATATTTTGTTGCTTGAAAGTAATAAAATATTTGTGCATGTGTATGCATGTATGTGCACACACCATAAGGGGTGCATCAAAAAATGTGCAACCCACAACATGGGTTAAGAATAAGTAGTTTTCTAATCCATCAAATTCATATAAATATACGTACAAAAGGGGGGGTTTTATCTCACAACATCATAAATGAAAGAAAAAGGAATGTAGGATCCATATGTAAGTAGGGCTGAAATGCAATCAAGCAAGAGCTAAAAAAGGACAAAGCAATTGCCAGCAATGCTGGTGACTTCTGCTTTGTCACAAACATAGAGCTAGCCAGCATGACAATGGTTTGCTATGGATTAAAGGTGTGCCAACTCTTGCAAAATCACCTACATTGGACATAACCATATTCATTGAAAAACATATATCTGTTGATATAGCAATATGTCAACCAAATCAGCTTAAACACACCACCATTAACAAGGATGCAAGAAAGCACACAAGGTATGTAGATATGACTTCCCTAAGTGACCAATGCGAGAATCCTTCATCTTGCAACCAATCGGCCACGATGTCGATCTTGTGATCTACAAGTCCAACTGCAAGTGAAAAAAACCAACAAACACCCACATGAGCTTGGCTATGATGCAACAATTTTATTTGATAAATGGCTAGCATTGCTATAGACAATAGAAGCCAAGTACATTTAAGCGCTTAGGTATTTTGCAAGCAAGCCAATAATTTTTATGGGAGACCTGGACGGCATATATACTAAAATTCAAGCCCAATATGTCTTATCTCTCGGATGCAAACACAAATATTCAATTCATCCTAAGCTCACATGCTGTAGTGGCATATTGCACATCCTCTATCACAAAAGTAGTGATGCCAGGCACAACTAGAGCAATGAATGAAGTAGCACAATCAAGCATTTGAATACTGCATAAAAAATAATATCAACACAATCAAGCATTTTACTACAACATGGAAAATAATCTTAGCACAATTGATCCCAGAAACACAATGATGAATATTCAAAAGCTAATCTTGCAACAACAAGCTATGTATGTTGGACTATCATTGCATCTAGCAAGTTGTTCATAGTAGGTTGTCTTCATCAATACTAATTATGAAGAAGACAAAACACTACTACTAAAGTGCAAAGCAATCCTACAAGCCTTAGCTGATCATGAAATCGATGTATTCTTTGAGGATATCATACAAAAATATTTGAATTGTCAGGCCCATTAGGAAAAAAGGGAGCTCATTTTGGGGACTCGAGAGAAATCCACAATTTCTTCTTTTTTCGTGAGTTTGAAATATAGGAAAATAATAAAATACTCCTTAAAATATACATAAGTACTATAAACATGTTAGGGATGATAGTGGATGAAAGAATAAAGATATTCTTTTATATTCACTCCCATATCTCATGAACGTTATTATTCAATGCTTCTACAAGGCACGTCTTTCTCTCAATCATTTTCTAGCCATCTCCATGATCGTTAAGCTTCTCTATCAGAACACCATAACTAATCTCGCCATATGCCTATTTTTCAAAGTTTACCGCCTTCACGAGTCTGCCTTATGAAAGAATAACAAAATCGCGAAGCAATGGAAAAACATTGCACTTAAAATAGCAACGCCGAACTCCAACTCTATAGAACAAGCCAACAAGAGACGGCAACACCATCTTCATATTGATTTAGCTCAAGAATATGTGCCTCTTCCAAAATGACAACACGTCGATGCCATGCAAAGAGAAAACATGAGGCGAGAAGGTTTACAACATATTGACTTATGGTGTGATGGGAAGGTTTATCCAAAATGTTTTGTCGGAAGGCTACACCACCATTCTCGAATTTGACAACATTTTTGAAATTTGTGGGCGATGGAACAAAGGGCATATTTATGTATTTGCATCACTTTTTTCTAAAATTTTGAATATCCTATCTTCCAAACCATATGCTAGATGCATATGATATAAAAGGAAAATTTGTAGAACGATGAAATATTATAGCTTCTTTATTGAATTCAGATCTTAATTATTAATGCATCTGACAGTTTTTCAGTTTGGAAAGCATCCTTTATTCCATTTCTACTATATTTCAATTCAAACTTTTGAAGGACCCATGCTTCCCCTCACAAATTTGAGACCATATGTAAATAAAATAATGATCATTTTGGCAGATAGAATTGGAATACGTGGATCTTTAAGGGAAGTGATACACCACCTGTACATTGGATGCATAGTTTCTTGGATATAGTCTATTCTTCCTTTAGTAGTCCTTTAGAGTTTTACAATCCATCTTTTGCTGCACAATATGGAATTTCACACAAAGGTATAGTTAGAGGTTTGGGATGTTTCAAGCTTCGATGAGATCCATATCACACTTGCATTGATTGCACAATTTGGTAGATAAACTCTATTTTGTAGATGCTCAATTTGATATTTAGACTCTAGCACACAACCGAGGGTCACAAGCTATAGCCAAATTTCATCAAAAGCACCAAATGAAAAGGTAGAGTTGGATCCAAAGTACAAGCATATTGATATCTAAAAATAGATACAAGTTACAACCAAGACTTGTCATCAAGAGTATAATCAAAAACTTAGACTTAGACGTGGTAAAAAATCAACTAGAGATAGCTAGACTAAAGGTTGCTATGCAGACTTCTCCTCGTCATTGATGTATCCTTGAATGACCTCAGCTGGATAACATGGAGGAAGTGGAATTTTCTTGTTTATAGTGTAAAGATTATAGCCAAGGGAGGGCCCTAAAACAAGCCACTTGGCTTCCAAAAATTGACCCTCTCTTACGTGGAAGGGTGGCACATGGTCATGCCCAACCACCTTAACCCTGGGCCCTATGCACACCATATTTTATTATACTATAGCCACACATACAAGTGTCAAGCACACACATATATTTATGCCTTTTACCTTGGTCAAATTTATCCATAACAGTTCCCCCCCCCAGGCAGGGAATGCACAAGATTTCCATGCGTGGGACCATCACGAACAAAGAAGGGCTTGAGATAACACTTGTTAATCACCTTCTTGCCATATGGCTTATGCAGCTCGTGAACTTGTGAAGACCCATTGCTACATTCCTTGATGACTTTGTATGGACCGGTCCACAGTAGGAGGAACTTTTTATCCATCTGGTGGTCCAATCTATTATCAAAGCATAGCACAACATCCCCCTCAGCAAAGTTTCTTTCCCATCCCTTGCAAATCTTAGCATCCATGCAAGCCTTTTTTCGATTCTTTTGGATCTTTGTTTGATGGAGTGTAAGGCGTCAGGTTTCATCTAGCTTCTCAAGTTGTACCAACCTGACCTCTACATGTTCATCTTCTGTCATCCTCTGTTCTCGTGCCAATCTCAAGGCCGGAATCTCTATCTCTAGTGGTAAAATTGCCTCAGTACCGTACACCAACTCAAAAGGAGTGTGACCTATAGACGTTTTATGGGTGATGTTGTAAGCCCACACGGCTTCGGTGACCTTCTAATCCCACTGGCTCCTGTTCCTTGTGGCCATTTTCCCCATGGTTTTACAAAGGAGGCCGTTGGTCCGCTCCGTTTGTCCCATGGACGCTGGATGATAGATGCTAGAAGTGTCGTGATCAATACCCATGTGATCCATGAGCAATTCCACTGCTTCATTTAAGAATGGACTCCCATGGTCAGATACTATTTCCATGGGTGTCCCAAACCTTGTGCAGATACATTCAAATATGAAATTTGAAATTGCCTTACCATTTGCAATAGGGAGGGTGATAGCTTTAGCCCACTTAGTGACATACTGAGTGGCTACCAAAAGATACTCCTTTTTGCGGGCAGTCATGGGCAGGGGCCCAACAAAATCTATTCCCCACTTCTGAAACGGATGGATGGACACCACTGGGTGATGTTTCCCAGGACACAAATCCTTCCTACCAAAGAATTGGCATGGTTCACAAGTTTTACAATACATAGTGACATCCTTGAACAAGTTCGACCAATAGTACCCAGCATATAAAATCTTCTTAGTTGTATAGTCATCGGCATAGTGGCCTCCACAAAATCCATCATGATAATGCTTCAATACCTTAGGTACTTCATTTGCATCAATGGCCCATCTTAGTACCCCATCCAGGCCTTGACGGTACAACACCCCATCAAAGAGAGTGTAGTGCCTACTATCTCTACAGGTTCTCTTTCTCTCATAGCTAGTACTTTTTGGAGAAAAGGAGAAAGCGGTCAGAAACCTGTAGATACCACCATACCATGGATCCCCAACTTCTATGGCCGCTACAAGGGTTACATTGAGGCACTCCTCTAAATGAATCAAAGCATTCTTCAAGTTGGAACAACCCCCTTTTACAATTTTGAAAGAAAAATCATATTCTTGTAAAATTGCCAACCATTTGGCCACTTGGCCCATGGGATTTGGTGATTGAAGAACCTGCTTTGCAAGAACATTGCTACAGATTATAATGAAGGACTTTCCAGCCACATAATGCTTAAATTT
Source organism: Dipteris shenzhenensis (assembly GCF_047967505.1). Taxonomy (NCBI): domain Eukaryota; kingdom Viridiplantae; phylum Streptophyta; class Polypodiopsida; order Gleicheniales; family Dipteridaceae; genus Dipteris; species Dipteris shenzhenensis. The sequence goes on along the minus strand of NC_141622.1, from coordinate 25,814,264 downwards.
CTCAATGCAAAATACCGACGACAAAGCATGCTTGTCAGCCTCAGAGTAGCGTCATTCAGTTTGGAGAAATTGTCAAGAAGCAAATCGAATGGGATACATGAACCGATCCTCCCCTTGCTGCAAAAGAATACCTGCTAAAGTGTGCTCACCAAACCCAAGATTGATATAGAAAGTCTTTGAAAAATTAGGATTGTGTAGAATGGGTTCTGAAGCTAGAGCACTCTTGATTTGTACAAACCCATGATCACAATCCTCATCCAAAGAGAAATCAACTCCATCTTTTAATAGCATAGTCATGGGTCATGTCAAAGTAGCATATTGATCAATGAAGCGGCGATAGTATCCTGCTAGATTGACAAATGAGTGTACCTGACATTTGGTTGTTGGTGAGGAGAGCTTGAGGAGAGCTTCTATCTTCTCGGGGTCAGGTTTGATGCCCTTGGATGAGACAATATGTCCCAATAACCTCCCTTGAGTGGCTCCAATGGTGCATTTATCAGGTTTGAGGCTGCCATTCGCATCATTGACCCTTTGGAAGGCCAACCTAACCTTCATGACGTGCTCCTTACGTGTCGAGAATATACAGAAATCATCTAAAAACACCTCCAAGAAAACCCCCAAATATGGAGCAAACACCATCTGCATAAATCTTTGAAAGGTAGCAGGAGCATTGGTGAGGCCAAATGGCATTACTTTGAATGCAAACATCCCCCAGGGTGTGGCAAATGTGGTTTTAAGCACATCCTCCTCAGCAATTCTGATTTGATAAAACCCGGAGTATAACCATCACAGAAAGTATACATCTCATGACCACTTACCTTCTCAATAATGAGGTCTTGAAAAGGAAGAGGATGATGGTCCCTCTTGGTGGCCACATTGAGTTTCTTATAGTTGATGTAGACCTGCCACTTGTTGTTTTTCTTTGGGTAACTACCACTGGTGAAACCCATTCAGTATTGTGAACCGGAATAATAAACCCAACTTCTACAAGTTTCTACAACTCTGAGCGCAAAGCATCGGTCTGTAGGGGCCCTAATCTCCGATACTTCTGAGCCACAGGCTTTGCATCAGGCTTTAGCTCTATCTTGTGCTCTATGGCAGTCACATGGCGAAGGTGGTGGTAGCTAGTTGCGAAGAGGTCAGGGAAATCTTTGAACATTTCTAGGAAATCATCTTTCTCACTTGGAGTGAGGTCTGGGGAAAGCATACATTCAAGCTGTTGAGGACTAGCTGTTACCTTTTCTGCAGGTGGCGGGGTCAGAGACACCCCCATCATGTAAAATTCCTCCTCTGAGAACTCCTCCCCCTCGTCTGATTCTTCCATTGATTCACCAAGGATGAGAGAGTATCACTGTCTTGCTCCTCTTCTGCTTTTGCTTCAGTGGCGCCTGGTTGCACCGGGATCTTCTCCTTAGAAGCACCAAAAGACATGTGTCATGTCTTCCAATAGGTTACTGCATCACTCTTTCTCAACCATGGCCTCCCGAGTATGGCTGGGTAACTCCTACCTGTATCTTCGATGTCCACTACATCGAAATTGACGATGGTGGTCAACCCATTGAGAGTGATGGACAAATCCTCAAGTGTGTGTGTGTGTGTGTGTGTGTGTGTGTGTGTGTGTGTGTGTGTGTGAGAGAGAGAGAGAGAGAGGGTGTACAAATGAATGTGATACAGAGGGTTGGGAATTTCCCAACCCTCCATATCACGTTCATTTGTATAGTTTCTCCCTTTCCCTCTCTCTCTCTCTTTCTCTCTTTCTCTCTCTCTCTCTCTCTCTCTCTCTCTCCCTCTCCCTCTCTTTCCTTCATGATTGTCTTATATTGAATGAAACTATGAGAGACGGAGAGAGAGAGAGAGAGAGAGTAGCATCACATACACACATAGAAATACATAGGGAGTAAGATGAAGAGAGAGTATCATGACACACACACCCTGAGAGAGAGAGAGAGAGAGGCACACCTTTCTCTTCCATTGTGGCGTGGAGAAGCAACAGTGGGTGGAGGCAAGGAAACTTGACAGCAACGTGGAAATTCAACAGCAGTGGAGGCATGGAAATTCGACAGCAATGGAGGCAATGGAAATCCGACAGTAGTGGAAATTTGACAGCAATGGAGGCGAGGAAATTTGACAGCTTGAGTCTCTTTATGAAGATAGAATTACACCAGGCTCCTGACCATTGGGGGGGATATAGCAAGTTTGGCACTACTTTCGAGGCACACGTGCGACTATTAAATTCAATTTAATATTCTCAAAAAACACGCTTCATATACTATTTTTATCCAACGACTCCTTTATTGACATAAACATCTATTTTAGTCAACCATTCCTATATTAGCATAAATGACTAATCTCCATCTGTTCTCACAAGGAGCATAAATGACTCCTCTCCATCCCTTCCGGCTCCTCTCCATCTGTCCGCCTCCTCTCCATCCATTGAAGTCGCTTCCAGGTTCTTGATCTCTCTCTCTCTCTATATATATTTATTTATTTATTTATTTAAACAGGAGAAGTTCATGGGGGGGGAGAAGAAGAAGAGGAACAAGAGGGAGGAAGGGGAGGGTTAAGGTAGTGCAGGCTCCTTGGTTCTCTTTTGTTTCGACGGTTGAGCTACAAAAGAGCTTGAGAGAGAGAGAGAGAGAGAGAGACGTGTACAAATGAACGTGATAACGAGGGTTGGGAAATTCCCAACCCTCCTAATCGCTTACTTTTGTATAGTATTTAAGGTATTGTGAAAGAGAGAGAGACAGAGAGAGGTTGCTTCATAATATAATGTTCTAAGTTTCACCAAATACACACACACACACACACATAGGGAGAGAGAGAGAACTGAGAGATGTTCAGACATAAAAATGAGAGAAGGATAACTGACAGAGAATTGAGAGAGAGAGAGAGAGAGAGATGGAGAGAGAGAGAGAGAGAGAGAGAGAGAGAGAGATGGAGAGAACAAAGAGAGAGAGAGAGAGAGAGAAAGAGAGAGAGAGATAGAGAGAGAGAGAGAGAGAGAGAGAGAGAGAGACATGTACAAATCAAAGTGATATTGAGGGTTGGGAAATTCCCAACCCTCAATATTGCTTTCATTTGTACACTGTATAGTGGTGTGTAGAGAGAGAGAGAGAGAGAGAGAGAGAAGGGGGAACACTGACAGAGAAATGAGAGATAGAGAGAAGTTAGGGACTAACAGAGAAGTTAGGGACTAATAGAGAGAAGTTAGGGACTCACACACACACAGTAGGGGGAAGGGGGGAGAACTAACAAAGAAATAAGAGAGAGAGAGAGAGAATTTAGGGACTGATAGAGAGAGAGGGGGGAGAGAGAGAGAGAGAGAGAGACATGTACAAATCAAAGTGATATTGAGGGTTGGGAAATTCCCAACCCTCAATATCGCTTTCATTTGTACATAGTACAATGGTGCGTGGAGAGAGAGAGAGAGAGAGAGAGAGAGAGAGAGAGAGAGAAGGGGGGGAGAACTAACAGAGCAATGAGAGATAGAGAGAAGTTAGGGACATTGAAGAAGTTGTGCACATTTGATAAACAGAGGAAGCCCTAGGGCACCAGCACTGTAGAAAAAGGTAGGTTATGTATTGAAGTAGATTGATTGCAGTTAATGTTTAGACAGTGATCTGTGGAAAGTTATAATCCCAATCATTGGAAGAAATGGAAAATAGAGATTGGCTACCTCATGTACATCTTGAAAATGAGAAAGGATAGTTGTTTTGTAAACTTGTTATTAGGACAAGAGCTCACTTTTAGATTCTCTTTTGAAGATATTGTCCTTTTTGTATACAGCCTATGTACACTGTGTAGACTTATCTGATGCCATCAAAAAGTAAAGGATGCACATGGATCAAAAGCATACAACTCTACTTATAACCATTCACTCATAGATTGCCCTTTGCAAAGCATGGATATGCTTTCTTTATCCAAACTAGGTCCACCTATTACACAAAAATATAACATGGTGACAACTACCTTTCCAAGAAAAAAGCAACACATAGGTGGAGCCTTCTGGGTGGTGTTGTTGATTTTGGTAACTTTCCAAGCGTGGGTGTTCTCTTCTAAGCTGCTAGGGACTGACACAGAGAGAGAGAGAGAGAGAGAGAGGGGGGAGGGGAGAACTGACAAATAAATTAGAGTGGGGGGGAGAGAGAGAGAGAGAGAGAGAGAGGTACAAATGAAAGCGATATTGAGGGTTGGGAAATTCCCAACCCTCAATATCGCTTTCATTTGTACACAGTACAGTGGTGTGTAAAGAGAGAGAGAGAGAGAGAGAGAGAGAGAGAGAGAGAGAGAGAGAGATGTACAAATCAAATTGATATTGATCAAGGTTGGGAAATTCCCAACCCTCAATATCACTTTCATTTGTACACAGTACAATGGTTTGTAAAGAGAGAGAGAGAGAGAGAGAGAGAGAGAGAAGGGGGGGATAACTGATAGAGAAATGAGAGATAGAGAGATGTTAGGGACATTGAAGAAGTTGTGCACATTTGATAAACACGGGAAGCCCTAGGGCACTAGCACACCATACTTTCTATAGAAAAAGGTAGGCTCTATATTAAAGTAAATTGATTGTTAATGTTTAGATAGTGATCTATGGAAAGTTATAATCCCAATCATTGGAAGAAATGGAAAATAGAGATTGGCTACCCCATGTACATCTTGAAAATGAGAAAGGATAGTTGTTTTGTAAAACTTGTTATTAGAATAAGAGCTCACTTTTAGATTCTCTTTTGAAGATATTGTCCTTTTTGTATACAGCCTATGTACACTATGTAGACTTATCTGATGCCATCAAAAAGTAAATTAGAATGCACATGGATCAAAAGCATACAACTCTACTCATAACCATTCACTCACAGACTACCCTTTGCAAAGCATGGATATGCTTTCGTTATCCAAACTAGGTCCACCTATTACACAGAAATATAACATGATGACAAATACCTTTCAAAAAAAAAAGCAACGCATAGGTGGAGCCTTCTGGGTGTTGCTGTTGATTTTGGTAACTTTCCAAGCGTGGGTGTTCTCTTCTAAGCTGCTAGGGACTCACACACACACACAGATGTACAAATGAAAGCGATATTGAGGGTTGGGAAATTCCCAACCCTCAATATTGCTTTCATTTGTACACTAAACAGTGGTGTGTAAAGAGAGAGAGAGAGAGACAGAGAGAGAGAGAGGGGGGGGGAATGACAGATAAATTAGAGAGGGATAATTCACACAGAGAGAGAGAGAGAGAGAGAGAGAGAGAACTGACAGAGATAAAGAACTCGCTTGTTGTTGATCTTGTGCAGCTGCAGCTTGTCTAGTTCCTTGGTCTTGATCTTGTTGTTTAGGTGGGGTTTGAGGTGGTGTGATATCCTCCATTTCTTGATCTAAAATTTTTGCCAAACTTTTAGTTTCGCAAGCCCTATGATATTTCTCCTTCTTGGGCCTATCAGCGAGGATCCCTTGGCCTTCTTGATCTTTTCTCCCTTCTTCTTTGTGCTCTAGTTTCCCTGTGGTGTTCTCTTCCTGCTTCTGCAATGGCCTCCTAATTTGCTTTGTCTATCTGCTCATGGCGGTGCATTCTACCCTCTGCTGTTTTGGCCTCTGCACCTTTCTTTGTATGCCTTTCTTCATCTCTTTTTCTTTTTACTTCTATGGTGTCAAGTGCTTCCTGATCTACCTTAGCCTTTCTTTCCTCTTCTGATTGCCTTTTATCCATTGATGTTGGCATAGGTCTATTCCTTTGAATCGTATGCTGGCTTGATTCTCCTATTAATTTCATTGTGGCCTTGGCTACCATGTTGAATTAAGCATCCATCAATACGTGCCAATCCATGGGTTATGGATCTTTCCATGATGATCATCACAAACATGAGTGATCTCTTCATAGTAGTACTCGCCTCAGTTAGAGACCGCTTGTTCAAGAGCTTCTTCAACATGAAACATGCTATCTAGGTCGAGTGACCATGGTGCCTAATTAGCAAGATCAAAGGAAGACATATTCCTAGCTTGATAAGCTATGGCCTAGTTATCTCATGGAAATAAATTCCATTCTTGTGCTTCTTTTTTCCAATCTCCTCATTGATTAGCTCACCTAAATCCTTTTTCAAATTTTTGGTCCTTCTGAATTTTTCGGCTATTAGTGGAAACCCAAGTGCTTTTGTAATTGCATTAAGTGTCACCTTAAGCTCTATCCAATCTGCTCGTGTTTGTCTCTTATATATGTCGTGTAGGTTGTTTTATTACCTGATCCTTGACATTTGGTAGCCCAAATGAGGGCAATACAAATCCTCTACAAATCGTACTCAATGGTTATAACATTCTCGTCCTCCCTAGAGGAAAGATCCACATCTTGGTTCTAACATCTTAGTTCTTGTTGAATTATTTTGATAGCCGTGAAGTTGTGGAAGGACTTAGGATTATGGGAGGTGGTTTATTAGTAGGAGAAAACCTTGCATGCTCTTATTGATTATGGGAGTTGGTTTATTAGTAGGAGAAAACCTTGCATGCTCTTATGGATTATGGGAGTTGGTTTATTAGCAGGAGAAGACCCTTCATGCTCTCAATCGAAAATGGTTAAACCCTCAGCAACCTCTCACTTAGGACTTATGTTTTATGATGTGAGGTGCAGTTTAGCATAAATTCCAATGGCACGGATGAAGGCTACTGCCAAGAAGATGGACAAGGGTCCCCCGATAGCAAAATTGGCAACATCTAGAGGACAGGATTCATGTCCAAGAAAAGGGAAGCCAATGCATCTCCTCCAACAAGCAAAAAAGAGAAGATTTACATAGAAGGTCAATACTTTAATGGAGATAAGAAGGGCACAAAATGCTATGGGACTGTGCATTCCCAAGGTTCCTTTTCAAAGGCCAGTGTTAGGGAAGTTTGTGAATGATTTGAACTTTATAGGCCTTGGATACCGGTGGCAAAGAATAGCTATTTGGGCATTGCAGGTAGCTACCGAGGACTTTTTCATAGAGTTTTTCCAGGATACATTTCTTCCTGCAGCCCACAGCCATAGGGTGACAATCATGGCAGAAGATATCACCACTTTAAAGATGGTGAGATGGAGATACAGCAAAGATATGATAGACTTGAAGATGAGAGACATTTTGCTTATACCACCTGCTCGAATGCCAAAACAAGATGAGGTGGCTATAGAGGAAGTCACTCAAGTGCCTCATGGAATAAAAACAAGAGCAAAAACAGCCTTCGAGGAGCTGTAGAGGAATAAATATAAGGAAACCAAGCATCTTCGTACCTCATCCACTAATCTAGATACTGCAAAGCTAGAGCTACATGTTCTCAAGCATCTACATACATTGGGACCTACTGGAAGGATAACTTTTGCACATGCAGAGCCAATCAAAGAGTTTATCCTAATAGAAGATTGTCTCAAAGCAATCACAAACAGAGCAAGACAAGTTACCGGATACAGTTATCCTTGCAGGACTCGGGTAGGTTTTTCTTTTTATATATTGATTTAGACAACCACTTATTTTGAACGCTATTCCGAATTCCTCTATTGATTTGCAGCTTACTCAAAAAAAGTTGCATGAGGAGATTCAAGGTATGGTTCATATTGTGGACCCAGCTATCTCCTTCAAAATGAGGGATCCCAGGGAGCCGATGGACCAGCTTGCGAAGTGGTTCACATATTGCAATTTTGAATCTATGAACCTAATTATCATCCCTTACCATTCAGAGCAAGTGATCAGTAAGTACATTCCATAAGGAGCTAGATTGTTATTTTCAATCCACAAATGCTAATCTTTACCTCATTTGTCAAATGAAGTCGACATTGGAGCTTAGCTTGTATCCATTTGCCATCAAAAGGATGCTTTTGCTTCAATTCAGTTACAGATACTCATCCAGAGATCGATCTGTAAGTGAATTTTTGAATGCATAAAATAAGTATCATAATTTTTTAAAATAACAAAGTATTTAGTTTGTAGAAAGTTGTTCACACTCGCATATGCAACTTACAGTGGTCTGAAGAGACTATATTTTGCAATCGATTTCTGCGAAAAAAATCCACTTAAGTTGGGAGCAATTGAAGCGCTGCGTTTGGACATAAGACAAAATCCTTTGCCCTCTCAGTTCTTTTTTAAAATTAATTAGAATAATTTTATTCTTGCAAGCGACTAAATGGCTCACAGACAACACAACAGTATGATGCCCACTCTTGTAGATGGAGGGCCTAACTAGAACCTTCTAGCACACCTACACTCACACACTTCTCGCATAGGACTCCACTCCCATAGGCACACACACACACACATCAATTTGCCCCTTCATTCCCCCTCACAAATTGATGACCTCATCCCTTAGCAGTAATACATGGGATGCTCCATGGCTTGCCCACTATCATGTGGCAACACTCATGGCCCCAACCTATAACTCATTCATAGGATTCTTAGTTTACAACTGGGAGATGGACACTGACTATGTATGTAAAGCCCAATGAGTCCAACAAGGAAAAATCTCAAAAGATTAACAATCATTTAAGGATGGACTATCCATGGCAGAGAACCATTATTGACCTCACACACACATAACTTAGAAAACATATGGATCCTTACCCTTATCAGATTTGACTTGGGTGTTGTAAGCAGTGAGAGCTTGAGTTTTGACATTCTCTGGTTCTTCTTCTTCTTCAATTTCTGCTTCCTCAACAAGATTGTCTGAACATCTCTTCTTGGCATAACATTCCTTTTCAAAGTGTCCAGGTTTGCCACAAAAGTTACATATCATTTTGCTCTTTCCCTTGAAGTTGCTTAAGTTGCTTCTGGCCAAATATTCCCCTTCTTTGTAGTATGCCCCTTCTTTGTAATCACTTCTTTGTTTGATCTTTCTCTCCTCTTCCAAGAGTGATGCTTCAATTTCTACCAGACGTATCTTTGGAATATTGGTGAGTGTGGTTATAATAGTGCCATATTCTTTAGTGAGACTTCTAAGTAAAATGGCAATTACAATATCTTTATCAAGATTAAACTTGATGCCAGATAACTATGTCAAAATGCTCTTCATTGAATTTAGATGTGAAGAGATGGACTCCCCCCTATCCAATTTTAAGTCAAAGAACTTGATAAGCAAGCTATACTTAGAGCATCTTCCCTATGCTCCAAACACATGCTCAAGATGAGTCCATGCAGCATGAGAGTATGGACACTGTCGATGGCCAAAACTCTAGCCTAGAACCCGTCGCTTTCATTCTACATACTCTCATCTCCAGATCCCTTACTCTCATCCCTCCAAAAATTGCACCCAACTCTCTCCCACATCCTACTTCGAAGTCTTAGCTACACCGAGGAGAAAGAAAACCAAAAAATGAAATACAAAGAAGTGTTTGAGGTGAGTGTTGTGTTCAAGCTTTGCATTCTTTTTTCAAGTTCATGGTTTTTGGGGGTTTCTTTGGTTCGCTTTTGAAAGAAGAGGATTGAGGAAGAGGGGAAGGAAGATTCATTTGCTTCATTCTTTGGTTTCATGAAGAGAATGCACTCTTCCTGATCCCCCTTTTTCTCTTCCCTTTCCCTTTTTTTGTTCCCTTTCCCCTTTTCCTCTTCCATTTCCCTCTACTCTTGAATCTTTGTCCCCACTTTCTCTTCCCCTCTTTCCAGATTTCCTTTCTCTTCCCTTTCTCTTTCCATTCTTTCTTCCCTTTCTCCTCTTCTTGGTCTCTTTTCCTCTATCTTCCTCTCTTTTCCCTCTTTCTCCTCTCTTTTCTTCTCTCTTTCCTCTCTTTTACTCTCTTATCCCCTCTCTTGTCCTCCCTTTCTCTTTCCCTCTTTCCATTTTCCTACATGCCATCCCTTTCTGTCCACCCTTTCCCTCTACTCTCTCCTTTTCCTCTCCTCTTTCCCTTTCACTCTACTCTTTTCCTTTTCCTCTCCTCGTTTCTTCTCCCCCTTCTTACTTTCATCAAGATATGCATGCTCTTTTTGAAGTAAGGATTGTGAGGAAGAATGCGATGAGTAGATTGTGTGGAAGAAGGCCACGAGGAAGGGCATGTAAATTCATAGAGTAGGGTTGACCTCATGCAATGTCACAAAATTCCATGAGTGCATGGATTGTGAGGAAGAAGGCAATGGGCGCCGGAGGGTACGTAAATCCATAAACTAACTGAAATACCCCAATGGATCCATTGGGGCAATTCAGTTAGTTTATGGATATGCATGCCTTCCCACTCATTGCCTTCTTCCTTAAAATCCAGCCTCATGGATCATTGTGGTGTTGTACAAGGTCCAGCCTACTCTATGAATTTACATGCCCTTGCTTCATGGTGTTCATTCAATATTTTCACGTCGATATTTCCATTGAGATGGCGCATATTTCCATTGATATGCATTGTGTAGAGTAATACTAGCTAGGCCTCTTTTCTTCTTTCCTCATTTTCTTCTAGCCTCTTAAATGACTCACATTCTTATGGGACTATGCATACATTTTTTGGGTACCTTTGAAAGCAAGATGGCAACTAGAAGTACTAATACACCAATGACCAAAATGACAAATGACTAACCAACCAACTGACTAACTAATGGACATCTAAAAGGCTATGTTTGAATGTTCAAGTAGTAGTGGAGAGAAGGTGAGAAAGTTACTATCTCAAATGGACCCATCGGAGGCAAAAATCTACTCCGTGAATTTCAAGAGCAGAGAGCATGGGTCAAGGGTAACCCACCTCCCTTCGTAACTAGCTCCCAAGCTACTTTGGGGACTAGGGAGAGAGAGAGAGAGAGAGAATGTGTCATAGATGCTCAAGCTCGGGAGGCCAAGCTGACTCCGAGGCTTCCACCAGTCACCAGGATGCATAAACTTTGCAGCTCGGCCTTCAAGAAGATCATGAGTGATTTTCGGCACCAATCCTACAAGAAGAAGGATTGGATACTGGCTTCTTTAAGGGAAGAATTCCTCACACTGACAGAGCAGGAGTTTAACTCTCGGTGGATGCTGTCCAAAATGGTTGCGGTGTTGAAATCTAGAAAAGACTAAATACACAAGATAGGAAAAAAAAAAAAGGAAGGCAAACTTGCTTGGGCGCATGACAAGGACTAGAAGGTTGCAAAGAAAGAGTTGAAGAAGCAGCTCGAGAAGTACAACCAACAAAAGGAGGCGGCAGCTACAAGGAAGGCTAAAGTGGGCCAATCCTACTTAGGCTCGAGAGGCAAGCACTTCTTCTTCCATTTATTCATAAGTTGAGTATTGTTTCTCTTCTTTTAGTATTTTGGAATATAGAATCTATATCATTTAAACTAACATGTGTTCTTGTCAATGTTCATCCATGAAAATGGGCAAGACACGTTCGAAAGATGAAAACGATTACGCCTATGAGAATGGTATGGACACACTCTTAGAGATGCTCAAACAAGCCGAGGAATTTGTGCCATTTGTTGATGTAATCTCTTTAAACTACACACATTTATTTGCAAATGCAAGAATGCACCCTTCAACTACTTTTGGGAAAACAATTGTGCACTTTGATTTATATCTTGGCCTTATTCAATTTCAACTTATGATGAGGTACAAATTTTATAGATTTATGGAGTGCTACCCCTCAACTTGTAGGATGAGGTGTACCCTGCTATGCCACAACATGACTTATTCTTTTTATCCACAAGGCTAAAGTGGATGTTCCCATGTGTGTCTACTAGAGGTATTTGAACATAAGTGAGGTGTGCTTGGAATGTGTCCTTTGAGGTTTGAGATCTTTCATATCATAACATTTCACCACTCCTAACATGATTAAGACTTCTATTGAAGAGGGGTTCTATTTTTTACGTTGATGGATACCAACATTGCCTCTAATGTTGTATTTGTGGCCATCTATCTCACGAGTATGGGCAGGGCAAGTATGGGGAGGGGGTTTATTAAGATGTGTGTCCTTTGGTTTCTATGTTTTGATGGGCTAACATGAGCACGGCTTTACTTGTGGCAATTTAAATCTCAAGAGCATGATCAAAAGGGTTCTTTGGTTATGTGCCCTTCTATATATAAGATATGTGGTCTAAGTGCTACTTAGGATGCAACTTGGGTGGCACTAGTGAATAGAAATTCAATATTAGTTTCATTTGATGTCAAACTATCAAACCAATGTGTGTTTTGTGTTTTGTTTTTGTGTGTGCGTGCGTGTGTGTGTGTGTGCGTGTGTGTGTGTGTGTGTGTGTGTGTGTGTGTGTGAGAGAGAGAGAGAGAGAGAGAGAGAGAGCTGAAAAGATGATAGTCCTCAATCCATGATGTACAAAAACATTTATTCAGAAATATTATACAAAAGACCAAACTACGTCCCAAAAAAGAAGCTTCTTAGGAGTAGGATATTGTGGTGTCCCTTCTCCTTAACATGAAAAGAGGGAGGACGAGAAGCAAGTGCCTATAAGTGTAAGTGACAAATATATAGAGGTATTTGTGATTATAAGCGGCTAAATGGGCTCTCGTGGCTGGAGATCTAGGTCTTGTTTGTGCACGCTGTGCGGAGCAGAGTCAGTGGTTACTATTGAAGGTTCATGATTAGGCAAATATTTCTTGGCGATGGGGACGATTTCAAGGTCCAGGGCATGTTCCAAGCGCTTGAGCGCGTCAGCCTTCATGTCGGGAGGCGGCATCCACTCGGGGTAGATCTTGTTGTGGGTGGCCTTCACCACAATCCGCTTGCCGGCAGGGCGCTGGAGTTCATTCAGGATCTGGATTGCATTGAAACAAAGGAAGCAACATCGCTTGGATACGCCAATGTACTGCAGCTTGTCGTGTTTAGTTAGTAGCGATGGTGCCAGGTACATTTCCGCATGGACTAAGATTTTTCTGGGCTTCTCGTCGCTCTTGTCGTGCGGTAAAGCTAGCGGCAGCGCCTTTAGGTTACCAGCCGCATAGGCGTTGAGGAATTGGTCGCGAAGCTTTTGCGGTGAGAAGGCGTCCATGTTCTTCGTTAATGGGCGCTCGGTGGGAGTATATGTGTCCTTTGTTATTGCCAAATGCACGCCTTTGTATTTAGCATAAGGGTGCTCTTTCTTCGGTCCTCCCTTGATTGCCCAAGTTGTGAGGCTACAGAACGACGCATAGTAGGAGGCTACCTTTTTCCAGCGCTTGAGGGAATTGGGATTCTTTGTGGCGTCGATGTGCTCGAACCCTTCTTGTAATTCGCGAAGACCGCAGTGCGCGGATGCCTCCGCAAGCGCCCACACGCCCTTCCTTTGAGATCCGAACTGCTTGGCGCACTTTAGACACCCTTCCAACATCTAAGTCTTTCTTCAATTCCGCAGGCGCGTCCTTGTGCTGCAAAGCTTGCACCAGCTTCCCAAGCCTGTTCCACACCTTGTCTCTGCAAAAGCTGTAGATAAGGAAGGTGAGCTCTTTCGCCTCAAGCGACTCTTTTATGGTGGCTTCGTCGGACTTTTGATGCGTCGTGCCGAATTTTTGCAGGGACGTGAGCAGATTTTCCACGTAATCCTTCTCGTCCTGAACCCATGTCGTGTTCTTGCACAGCCTAACCAGGGCGGCCTGCTGCTTTGAGCTGCTGGGCGGCATCTGGATGTTGCATGCGACCACCTCTGTGCGTTCTTTGTATCCGTCGGACTCGTTGCCCGGCTTTCCTATGCCCCTTGCGCACACGATCGCAAGGCTGTCGTGCAGCCGCAGAAGAGGGTCATCCTGTTCCGGTAGTTTCTTCGGAGTTGCCTGTCGAGTCAGCGACCTCAAAAACGCACCCTTCTGGTACAATAGGCGATTGTCGACCTTTTTGCTGCTGCTGCCGCCTACCTCGTTCCATCCCCCATCCGTCGCTTCATTTTTTTGCTGCTGCTCCCCTTCGACATTGCGTGATTCATGGTACCTGATCCAATGAACAACTCGATCAAATTTCAACATCTTCGTTTCCTCCAATACGTTTTTCGTGAGCTCGCTGCTCAAGCCTCAACGACTCCCTTCTTTCATACACATCATACGCAGACAGACTCCCTAGTCCCTACTACGTCGACGGCAGACCTGGAAGACTAGTACAACCAAACAAATATTAACCCATACCGGTTTAATTTATGTTTCCCGCTCCGGCAATACAGCCAATATGATCTGCCTCGTGCTGCATTTATAACAGCCGTGACGCGCACGCCGGTGACCTAGTCAAGCATCAAGACTCCAGCAGCCTCGTGCTGAAGCTGTTGCGAGCACACCGGCGAAATCAAGAACCAAGAATGCAGATAGGTTGGGCACATGCCTGCCGGAGATTGTATTCCGGCAGTCATGCTGCCTATCGGATGCAAACAGAGTTATGGGCACATGGGTGCCAGAAGTCAGTCAGAATTACGGGCACATGATCCACACCCAAAGAAACCTCCGGCAAGCCTCAGTTTATGGAGATGGAGGGAGCTTCGTACTGCGGGCTGGAGTCCATTTGATTGGTTGCTGGTTGAGTGCTAGGCCTTCCCTCCCTGTGCACTCGGGTTGCAACCGTCAGGCACCCGACTTGCTTCAGATATGCATCTGATAGCCACCTCAGCAGTTTGCAGCCGGAAGTGTGCCCTATCGGAGAAATTTCCTGGCATGTGCCCAGGGTGAGAGTCGGAGTCCTGGCATTGGCGCCGGGCGGAGGCACAACACAACATTGTCAAGAGTCAAGACTCGTGCTGAAGCCGCATCCTAGTCAAGAGGCAAGACTGCAGAGGTGGATACTACACACTACATTGTATTATGTAATAACACAGTAACATGATGACTGTAGTGATGCGACCAAGGAACGATGATGAAGTTTTTCATCTCTTTCGCCAATCTCCCGACGACGCGGTGGTGTGTTGATATGGTGATGCGACAAAGAAACGATCAAGATGAAGCTTTAGCTCTTTCCATCTCTGTCACTAGCCTCAGTTTTCTTCGAAGTTCGTCACTGTGCAATGTGTTGAAATGGTGGCGATGGCGATGTGGCGATGGTGATGGTAGAGCAACCTGTCGTGCGGAATTGAGAATCCAAATCCTTCCCCTCGCATATTACTGTATTTTGCACTAGTTAAATTTGGAAAAAACGTGCATAAGTTGTGCCAAGGAGTAATTTATAAGGGCTAAATTTATTTTAAAGGTATTTGAAATATTCACCTTGAAAAAATCTAGGCTATAGTTAAAGGTTCCTTTAAAATACTGTTAAGATTAAGTAGGGATTTTAAAAATTAATCATATATATGATAAATAAAATATAATATAGATAATATTTAAAGTAATATAACACTAAATAGTAGATCGATTTATAGCTCTAGATCAACCCGGTACCCACCTATGACCTTATCTTCTCTTAGGGCTAACAAGAACTTTCTTGAAGTTTTCATTGCTTAGCCACACTATGCAAACTCCAAGACTTGATGTGACCTTTCTTGAAGTTTGCATTGTTAAAACTTCAGCCGCTGCAAACTCCCAAACTCAAGTCTCATACTCGTACTCCAGAGTCCAGACATTATATTACACAAAGTGCACACTACATAGTACAAAGTTTTACAATAGTACAAAGTCAAGCTCTCGATTCACGAATCCGGACTCCTAACTTCCAAGTTCCAAGCATCAAGTGTCCACTGTCTAATCTCCAGGTACTTTGAAGTTTGAACTTTAAAGTTTTGCGATTCAATGCCTCATTTGCTTTTCGGTAGCTAGTTGTTGGTTGCTTGTCACTTGCTCAATGCTCATTCCGCCCAAGTTCCAAGTTCGAGCCAAGTTCCAACCAGCCTGCTGCCTCCTTGCGTAAAAGGCTCTAGACTCTAGAGTCTAGAATCTACATTGTAGAGAGCTGAGCCTATTAGGAAAATTTGGAGCTCATTTTGGGGCCCTTTAAGGACTTCCATTGAGAATATTCTCTCACAAAAGGGGGGCATGGATAATTTTTGTAGATTAGCTCAAAACTTGTCGGACTTGGAATTTTTAGAACCTACTCTTTGAGGGCTTTCTAATGATATATACCATGACGGGGTTTGGACGTGGGAATTGAAAGATACATCGAGGATTCCTTTCTTATAGGAGAATATTCATGTAATGTAGGAAGATTCCTAGAAGAAAGGAATCTTCCCTATATCTTTCCATTCCCATGTCCAAACCCCATCATGGTATATATCATTGGAAATCCCTCAAAGAGTAGGTTCTAAAAATGCCAAGTCCAACAAGTTTCAAGCTAATTTGCAAAAAATTATCCATGCCCCCCTTTTTTGAGAGAATATTCTCAAGGGAAATCCTTAGAGGGCCCCAAAATGAGCTCCAAATTTACCTAATAGTGACACTCGTCCAATCAAGGCTGCCGATCGTTTGAAACTTGACGATGGATAGAATGAACGATCTACATAGTACGAGGGATGCCACACTACCAGGCAGCTTGGTGCTGTGAATGCAGCACATGAAATGGCATTGAAGGTGAGGATAGGATGAGAAAACGACTATGGATGAACGAATTCAATCTACAAGGATTGTAGCGGGAGGCTGTGGACAAGGTAATCGACGGTAGTAGCTGGTACATTAGAGGCTCCATGCTACTAGTTTGAGAGATGCCACAATCTCGTCAGCACAACAACAACCCGTGTGATGGAATTTTGAGTGGCTGCCATGGCGAAGCTCCTGATCGTCCTCACACTCAGTTTTGCATGTGCAGTGTGATCCATGCATATGAGTGCATTTCAACATTAGTTTGCAATGCACAATTCATGCAGATTACATTGGGCAGTGGGCTGCAAGTTATAGAGTACGTTGCAAATTAGTTGGGCTGTGGATTACGTTGGGAGTTTCTTGAGGGTGCTCCTCTGGTGCGCACTCCGATCTCCTCCATTGTGAGATTTCTTCCTCACATCCAAGGCTCTTCGACTGGAAGAGCTGATTATGAAGTGATCATGCGGGTTGAGACGCTCCTGAGTCCTAACTATGAAGAACTCCACATCTCCCATTGCCTAAGAACAACGAGTGTAGCTAGAATTTGTCTCAGGAAACTGTAGTTACTAGTATCTTAGAGCTCTCTCATCAAGCTGTGTGCATTTCGGCAATTCCATTCCAATTTCCATTATGAAAGTACGACTAAATCATTGCAACCTTGTTTCTTGAACCTTATTTATTTATGATTTTTGAAAGAAAAATACATGATTTGAAAAGTGATTTTATGAATATACTCCATGGATCATCATGATTATCAATTTTTATTTTCATATTTAGATACATGATTTCATATTTCTTTATTTACTAGTGATCTTTTTAGCTTTAAAAGAAAAATTATCATTAGTTATAAATTTCTTTTGAGTAAATGAATCATTTTTTATGTTCTTCTTTTTCATATGAAGGGAGCATTATGTCTTTCATTCAATAATCTTTGGTTGGGATGCATGGGTTCACAAAGAAGGATGTATCGGAGATATCTAAGCAAAGGAAAACTTTGAAGCATACATCTTCAATTATTGAAGATGAAATTATAGAAGTAGAGAACAAACAAATGAAAGATCAAGATGTTGTAGAAGAAGGGCACATCGTGAGTGGAATGAGGGATGGATGAGAGTTTTTGATTGGGCAAGCTTTGATAGGGAGGTGGGTAGGATTTTTTGTAGCTTTTGCAAAGCAGATAAAGGGTGCAAGAGTGAGTTTGGTAAGTCTAGATCGATTAATATCCAAGATAGTGCTCATGCGAAGAACGACCATATAGAATAGCATCATACTTAAATGGGAAAGAAAAGGTAGCTATAACTAAGGCTTTAAGCAAGAATAAGGATAAGGTTGATCTTAAAACTAAATCTTTTTGCTACTGCATATCATGTATCAAAACAAGATCTTGCATTCAACAAGTACATCCCTATCTTAGAATTACTTTCATTTAATTTTTGTAACTGTCCAACATTACCACCTGGCATGTATCATAATGACAAAGGTTGTGCTATGTTTGTTCAGCACATTAGTCAATCAATGTTCAATACACATATCTCAAGACTTAATATGTCTCCTTTCTTTAGTCTAATGATGGATGAGTCTACTGACATTGCAATGACTCAGCATCTAATTGTCTATGCCTCCTTTTTGGAGGACTCTAGCCCAATAACGATTTTTTTAGGCTTGTTAGAGATTGAGAGTGAAACATCAGAGAGTCTTCATAAAGCAACCATGCAGTTTTTATGTCATCTTGGTCTTGATATAAGAAAAATGATCTACTTTCAAGGCTCTGATGGAGTTTCTGCTATGACTGGTAGTCATCAAGGATTATCCACTCTTTTGAAAAAGAACAATCCCTTTATGACAAATATCATATTGTGTTGCACATAGAGCTAGTCTATGTGTATCTGATGCAGTTAAAGATTCTCCAACTGCACAGTATACCGATGAATGAATGTGCTCGATTGTTGGATCATATTATGTACTACATAATATGTTATACATCATATTCTATATAATCTCTTATAATATAATATATTTCATATATATATAATGTGTCCCCAAAGGAAGCATGAGAAGATAATCGTGGCCAGTCTGGCTCACCCCCCTAGCATCTATATGATCCAATCACTAGTGCCTACAATTGCCCAGCAAAAGTATGCTCCATTTCATGGTGAGTAGGGGCTTATTATACATGGGTCATTGTTTGTTTGGGTGTAGCCATTTTTGTGAGGTTCAGGGACTTTTCTATATATAGGTATCTTGCATGACCCATAACTTATGCATTGCTTAATGAAATTCGTTAAAATTTGTGTTCAAGTTGTAGTACACATTCTAAACTTGAACATGAGAACAAAAAATTATGGAAAAAGGATTTGGAATAAGACCATTAAAGCATTAGAAGTGCTACATGTTGCATGTAAAGCACACAACCTGAAGACTATAGGATATGCCCACAACAACACAAAGCAACTATAGACGCGCTTGGTATACACGCAAAATAGCGGGCGCGTCTATAGGCATTGCTTGAGTAGAGGAATTACGGGCACATCTAATAGCGTGTCTAACAGGTCATCTATTTGTGCATGTATTAACATGTCTATTTGTGCGTTTAAAGTGAGAAAATACGAGCCCGTCTAACATTGCGTTTATCAGTGTGTCTATTTGCACATGTATTAAACGTCTATTTGCGCATCTAAACTGAGAAAATACTAGCCCGTCTAACATTGCGTTTATCAGCGCGTCTATTTGCACATGTATTGGCATGTTTATTTGTGCATTTACACTGGGAATTAGACGTGTATTTAGACACAAACCAGAGAATACAGAAAGTGAGATTTTGGTGTATATCATTGCTTTCCAAACATTGCGCATGATTACCGAAGCACATAATTTTAACAAAAACATCAATGCTTTTTTTTAAAAGAGAGTATTTTTATATGTGTGCATAGTACCTGTTCACATTGTTGCGGTAGTACTAGTGTGTCCTTCCTACTTTACCAAAACTTTATGAAGTCAATAGTTACAAAGCCACTTGCATGGCATTTGATTGTTGCATTAGGGCGTCTTTCCACCACGTCCTTAAACCACTTTACATCCAAAACATACACAAAGAAGCGTCAAAAGTCAAGCTTAATAATATCTTGGATTATGCCACAATAATCATCCATGGCTCCATTGGCTCCCTCAAAAGCTAGCAATGACGCCACAATCTTGTCTGTTTCTCTTATCATCAATCCGTTGTGTTCGAAAATGCTTGCCCTCACACCATATAGCATTGAACATAGTGCACTACACCAAGAAAAAATCAATTAAATAAGCAATCTAAATTATTGAAAGCTCCTAACTTATGCATAACATTCTATATACCGACCTTGCTCATGCATCCCCTAGCATACTCCCATTCTTTCATTGTGATATGCATCCCCTCGTCTTTCTCTGCTTTCTCCATTTCATCAAGTAGCCAATCCACATGAATATCCTTTGGAAGTGCTCTTAGATACTGAGGGTATGGCACACGAGATCCGTGGTGTGTACGAAAGAGGGCCCTTTCTTCTTGTCTTCTTGCCTTTACATCCTTGTATCTTGTCACCCACCTTTTCATCACATCACTATTAAGCATGCAATAGAGGTTGATACTATTATGCAACTCCGTGTCTATTACTTTGTTGCGTCCTTTCCCTTGAGGCACAATAGAGGTCATCCTTAGGTCTTCATCATCTCTCCATAGTCGTGGGAGAGAGCTATCCACATCAACAAGAAACTCAGAAATATATACAAGTGACTCTTGTACCAACCAACCCTCGGCCATGCTACCTTCAGGTCTTGCATTTTGTCTCACGAAGCCCTTCAAGGTCTTCATGAAGCACTCGAGGAAGAACAACCATCGTGCATGTATAGTACCGCATATAGCAATCTCATCCACCAAATGCACTATAAGATGTAGTTGGCTTGTGAGAATAGAAGTGGAAATTCTCCTCCACTAAACAAACCACCTCCACTGACATAACTCGAGCATTCTCAAGCGTGGTGGGATCTATTCCCTTTGAGCTCACATACCTAGAAATGAAAAGGTACACCATATTAGCAATATGCATTCAAACTTGCATGGAGCATTGATACGCATCATATTTTGTATCATGTAAAGTACCTCACAAGCTCGCCCATCTTGTAAATACAATCTTTCACGTCCTTCGATGCACTACGTGAAATGCTAGTAGGTAGTATGAACTGAACCCACGAGGAGGTGGTTGATTAGTTGCTTATAATTATTCACTCACAAATTTGAAAGGAAAAAGATATTATGCACATAAAATACTTACTTGGAGCATCTTGTGCCAATCATGAGATTTCAAGCCATATAATTGCTCTACACCTCTTTTCTTGCTCTTTATAAAGGCTCCCTTCAAACACCTCATGCATCCAGTGGGAGTACGAATTGTAGTAATAGCGCGCTTCACCGTCGCCATCTCTAGCTTTGATAACATCCACGGTGCACGAGGTTAAAAAACATGCCCATTTGGTCTCTCTTGTGGCCAAGCTTCACGCATCCTCCCTGTGGTACGTAGATCCTCCCTTATGCCTGCGGAATCTCGTGTCCCATTCAAATGCTCCCAAATGGTAGATGCCACATTCTTGAAGATATGCATGGGATCAAGCAAGTGATTGATCGTGAGGTGGGACCAATATGGTAAATGACAAAAGATGGAGTATCTAAACAAAAGTTGGTGTTAGCGGGCAATCTTTATTTCCAGCCAATATAGCACACAATAGTTACAAACCCTTACCGGCCCATGCCAAGTGGTGGAGGAGTCGTGGAACCGTCCCAAATTCTCATCCAATCTCCTGCGGTGAGTGATTATGGGAGGACTTCATTCCAAGGGGCAACATATCTAGGATGATTAGGTGGGAGAAATCGATGGTGATTCTCATAGATGATCTTATTCAATGCGTCTGCCCGTGAGGCAACTAGCGAAGGACCACAAACAGGACATGTATGGTAACCCGATGTAGTGAGACCTGAACAATAGACGCAATTAAGAGTTGAAGGTGGGTTTAGGGTGCCACATCCTTTGCCTATTCATAATTAGAAGTGCAATGCTTACCTGAACACTTGCCATAGCTTAGGAAGTCATGCATCGTCCACATCAAGACTGCTTTGTAGTTGAAGTCTCATGATGAGGGAGGCCTTCTCACATCATGCACCTCGATACCTCTCCAAAGTATCTCTAGCTCGTCAATCAAAGGCTCCAAATAAACATCAGGATTTTTGACTTTATGTTTCCCTGGAATTAGAAGGGACAGTATAACATGTCCTTTCTTAATAGCCATAGAGGGTGGAAGATTATAATTCACCAATATCACTGGCCATACACTGTAAGAGGTTCTTTTGAGACCAAATGGGTTCACACCGTCCATACCCAATCCAAGTCTCAAGCTCCTAGGTTCTTCCTTGAAGCTTGGCCATGTGTCTTCAATATGCTTCCACGCAGGAGAGTCCGCGGGAGTTCTCCACTTGCCATCGGTTGATCGATGGGAGGAATGCCATGACATGAGCTCTGCAATAGATTTGCACTTAAACATATGTTGGATGCGAGGGATTATGGGAAAATGTCACAGAACCTTACGAGGCACATCCAAAGTTTTGAGATCTGCTCTATATCTTGCCTCTCCACAAGTACGACACTCTCTTGCATCCTTATGTAGTCCACGAAACAAAACGCAATCATTGACACATGCATGGATGTGCTTGTAATCTAATCCTCCAAGAGAGGTCACATGTTGCCTTGCCATATCTCTTGAGGTCGGTAATTTATTCTCCCTTGGAAGCATTTTACACAATAGCCTGCATGTGAAGACCATAAATGAGGAAAAGCATTCGAGTAATTGACCCACTAGCATAATTCACCATGTTTGCAAAATAGACTTTAAAGCTTACTTGAGTAATGCATTCAAACTTGCATTGCTCCATCCATAGATGGTTTGTAAGTTTAGTAACTCAAGGGAGGCACGTAGAACAGAGAATGTGCACCCCTCAAATAGTGGAGTCGATGCTGCAGTAAAAAGATCATCCTGCTCCATGCTATCATCCCTCCCTTGATGGACATATAAATCCCACACCATATCATCAAACACCTCCTCCTCCACGGCTTCATGAGGTAATGGTGGAGGGCTACTATCACCATCACTCCATGCATCCGTAACGGTCCCTCCTGAAGATCCCACCTCATATCACCGACGCTTCGCCTCCTCACGGCGAGCATAGGGCAACATATGCGAGTGTGGCACTACATCCTGTATCAAATTAAAACGGGATCATAACTCAAACATATGAACACCCATAGGTATCTCAATCAACCTTAACTTACAAACCCTTACCATGTTTACGGTTGCATCCCATTCTCCATACTTTGAGATGTGATTGAGTGTAATCCTGCGTGCACGATACATGTTTCCTCGACATCGATCACACATACATTTGATTTTTTGCTCCAACCACATTTCGCGATGGTGGATACGGAGGGATTCATCCTCACTGGAGCTACTTGTTGAAGATGAAGACATTCTACAAACAAACAACCCAAAAAAATTTGCTTTTCTTCAAATATTTGATTTTAAACTCTGTGGTGCATCTAAAGGCGCGTCTAAAACCGCGCCTGTTTGTTCTGTGGTGCACGTCTAAAACCGCGTTTGTATGTTCTGTGGTGCGCATCTACAAGCGTGTCTAATACCGCATCTAATCTGTGTAATTAGATGTGCAAATACACGTGCAAATAGACGCGCCTATAGACACGGCTTTTAAACCTGCTTTTAGCACGCTTGCTTTGCTTTTCTTCACATTACTTATACTTCGGGCGGCTTGCTTGCTTCGTTATTAGCAGATCCATAGTTTCGACACTTAAGAGAGGCACCCACACTTACTTCCAAGCTTACACTTAAGAGGAAGGCACCCACACTTACTTCCAAGCTTAAAGGAGAAGAGGGCGAACAAGGAAGAGAAGCAACTTTGAAAAAGGAGAAGAACTTTCCATACCTCTATCCAAGGTAAGTCTTTTTGCAGTTGATCTTTTTTGGAAGTTTGCTCTCTTTGGATTTGCACTTTCTCATATCCAAAAAACGCATGATTTGGGTATCAGTGTCACGTTTGTGTGTCAGGTGCAATGTCCTTTTCTACTTTTTAGAAAAGTCCATCTATTGGAGCGCGTCTATAGGCGCATCTCAAAGGGCATCTAAAACCGCATCTACAAACACGTCTAGACACGCATCTAGCCTGTTTGCAGACACAAGCAGTCGCATCTATAGATGCGCTGTTATATGCGAAAATAGACACGCTAATCAGATGCGTCTATAGACGTGCTCCGATAGTAATCCTCTCTTCCCTTCCCCTCTCTTCTCAGCTCATCAGTAATCATCTTTTTTTATTTTTTCTAGTTCATCATGTGGCTAGGAAGCGCTTCGGGCTCACCTGATCCCCGGGATTCTATTTTTAGGGACTTATATAACCTTTTAGGGCACCCTCCTAGTCCTGCAGAGTTATACGAGTATATGATGGGTACTCTAAACACTCCCCAGGAGTCGGCACTATAGACTCCAAACCACCCCACACCAGCTGAGATCACCCCAGTGGAGTCAGCACAGCCCAGCTGGCTACACGGCGCAGGCCCATCTCCCATGCCGTCTTATGCCCCTTCCCCCATGCCATCTTATGCCCCTTCCCCCATGCCATCTTATGCCCCTTCCCCCATGTCGTCAGGAGGTCCTTCTGTCTCGCAAAGCCATCGGTGTACTCCTGTGCAGTCGAGACTCGGTTCTCTAGCTACGAGTGGTCAGCATAGTCCAGCTACAAGTGGCCAACGTGTACTAGCTCGACACGACACAGTAGTAGGCATAGTAGTAGGGAGAGCGGTGGGGGATGCATGGCACAGTGCTTTGGGAGGGGTGGCGGTGGGGACGATGATGATTCAGATGATTTAGACGTGCCTCTGGGTGATGGTATGATATTCTATGACATCACTCAGACAAGAGGCATCTTGATGGATGCGCGAGGGAAGGACATCATGGCCTTCATGCGCTCTGTAATTGCTAACATTTACAGAGATTGCTTTATCCACTTCAAAGACCAGCCAAAGAGGTTGGCTGATGAGACCCTCACTGCTATTCGCTCTAGGTATCCTAACCCCCCCAATCACCAGTTCACAGATAAATGGGCCAAGTCAAAGATTGTTACGATACTTGGCAATAAAAGATCTTCGCTTAAGAGGCAGGCACTAGCGGAGCTTGCTAGGCTCGAGGGAGGTCAACCACCAAGGGGCCCACCCCACACCGCTCACAAGCGTTAGTGGAAGAAAGCAATGAAGTCAGCGAGGGAGGACCTCAGTCTGCAACACGTGGAGGCACGAAGGATCCAGATGGAGCAATATGGAAGCGTGCATTTTGGAGCAGGGGGTGTTGAATCATGGGAGGCCCAATTTGTAAGTATCGATCTCAAATTATATTGCTTATGTAGTTTATTAGGAGGTTGTTTCTTTGTACTAATCCCTCCGCAAATTGTGTCGTCTTGCAGCTTGAGATCGTGGGCAGATACCCTACTCCTGTCGAGATAGCCTACCACCACCACCATCATAGAGGAGATACATGGAGGCACTTCTATGATGACGGGTTGATTACTGAGGAGCAGTATATCCGGGCTACTGGAGCGGCCCCCGAGGTATTTGAAAGTAATTAAATAATATCAATATTATAAGTAAAGATTTGATTTTTCATACATTGATATATGTTGTCCCTTATTTACAGGCCCATGCAGAAGACGATGAGGAAGAAGACGAGGAAGGAGGCGCAGAAGGGAGTGCAGAAAGGAGTGCAGAAGGGAGTGTGGAAGGCAGCGAGGATTAGTTGTAGAAGTAGTGCTAGCTACTCTTTTTTGTACTTAAAGCCACTGGCTTGGCTTTCGTGCCTCTTGTATATACACTCCTCTTATTTTTTGTACTTGAAGCCACATGACGTGGCTTAGCTTCCTTATTTTTTGTACTTGAAGCCACATGACGTGGCTTAGCTTCATGCTATATGTACATACAAGCATTTTTTAAGCTTTCAATTTTATTGCGTTTTGGAGTTGTAATGTTTTATTTGGAATTGTAATTAAAATGTGGTTGGCTGTAAGAATTGAATTACACAATGTGGAAATGGGATTCTTGTAACTATATAGCATACACAACATACACAGCATTTTGTAAATTTAAAAAAAATATTATAAAGCACGTTTATAAGTGCGTCTATAAACGCGTCTATATACGCATCTGTCTGTTCGACAAGCGTCTATTTCCGCATCTATAAATGCATTAAGCAGAGCATCTATTTAAGCATCTAAATGCACGTCTATACATGCATGTGTCTACTATATAGATGCGCTGTTAGACACGGGTCTCCAGACGCAAAAATAGATGCGCCCGTAAGTTTTTAATTTAGTTCAGTAAACGCGTCTGTGTGCACGTCTATGGGTGCTTTGTCTTGTTGTGCGCAATTTATTCAAAAACATCAAAATTTTGTTCTGGTACGTACATGCAACCAAGTAATCATTAAAAAGTACACTACGTGAACTTCTCTCAAACCCAAGGACACACCTAAATGAGAACATTAGGCATGGATTAACAGGCCTCCAATGTTGTGCTAAAATGATGCACACCCATTTGAGGGCACGCTCCATAACTTTTTTTTATTTATTGAAAACCAAAACAGATTGAAAATTTGGAATCCAAACTAGTGGGACTACCGCATGGTGGTTTTAAAACATTGATAGTTATTGGTATTGGTATCTAGATTCACCCTAAAATGGAAGGAATTGAAAATGTGCAATTTGTGCATGTGCAAAGATCTTTTAATAAATCCAACACTATTTACAATTTTGAATTGCTTCTTTTTCCATGCACTATGGCTCATAAGCATGCCAAAGGTCATTGCATTTCATAATACACAGCATCAACCCCGATCGTAGGCCCTTTTGCCTATTGAGGGCCTATTTGTTTTTTGAAGCATTTGAGGCCACATTGCACTTATTTGGGATATCCAATTTTATAAACGTGTATCACTGGAGGGGGGAAAACTGGCGACGGCTAAAACTTTTGCTACTCCCACAAATTTTGAATTTTCACACCTCCCATCTGTTAAATCTTAAAAGATTAAGTACCTGAGACCTACTCCTGCCCTCGCCCTACAACCCACATGCACCTCAACATGACCTTGTGCAGTCTTTGGCTTGGCATTGTCATCTTTAGGGTAAGTTATCTTCTATTCTTTGCTTGCCTCACAAGCTAGCTTCTCTCTATTTTGGTTTGCCATTGTCGTCTTTCACTGATTGTTGCCATGGCAACATGCAGCTCACCATGGCTGGGCTAGAGGAGGTAGGCACTGGCAAGGAACTTCATTTTTGTTGGTTTAGGATCAACTGCAACCCCCACAAAATATAACCTTTAGTAAATCCCAAACAAGCGAAAATGTAAATCCCAAATAGTATACTAATCTCAAACAACCATCGAGCTTGTTTTAGTGACAATGACTGTGCATGAGGGACCATCTAATTCATAGGTTCAGATTAGCATTCAATCAAAATTAGACTGTAATAACAATGATTATGCATGAGGGACCATCTAATTCATAGGCTTAGATTAGCATTGATCCAGAATCAAACTGTAATAACAATGACATTGCATGGGGGACCATCTAGTTCACAAGCTTAGATTAGCATTCAGTCGTTTCATCAGGTTGTTATAACAATAGTTCTCGTTCTTATGATCGATAACTATTGTTATTACAGTCTAATGGCTAACTCAATGCTAATCTGATGTCTTGTTTTGATCTTGCCTTTCTTCAATTGACTATAATAACAATGACTTTGCATGAGGAGCCATCTAGTTCACGGGCTCAGATTAGCATTGAGTCGGAATCAGACTGTAATAACAATGACTTTTCATATGGGACCATCTAATTCACATGCTCAAATTAGCATTAACCTGGAGATAGACTATAAGAACATATTAGACTGTTAGAATTTTTTGATGACCGAGAAATTCTCCCACGGCAACCATCTAATCGCATGTCATGGCTAGACGATGATATATATGACCGCCTACGCTAGGCTGGGCTACCAGCAAGCTGGGTGTATGCGCCACCACTCCTCCCCCCTCATCCCATTGAATTATTATGATCTTGTCTCCAATGAACGAGAAATTCTCCCATAGCAACCATCTAATCACACATCATGGCTAGATGATGATGTAAATGATCGCCTATGCTAGGCTAGGCTACCAACAAGTTGGGTGCATGTTCCACTGCTCCTCCCCCTCATCCCATTGAATTATTATGATCTTGGCTCTGATGACCGAGAAATTCTACCATGGCAACCATCTACTCGCACGCCATGGCTAGATGATGATATATATAAATCGCCTACACTAGGCTGGGCTACCAACAGAATCCAACGAGTGGATTGTGTGCTCTTAGCAGT